>NC_134701.1:131748793-132069021 GCF_043290135.1 Rhipicephalus microplus
AATGCGGAGCATAAATTCCTAGGCTTAATCTTAAACAACAAGTTGACCTTCGTACCGCACATCAAGTATCTCAAAACAAAATGTTTAAAAGCCATGAATGTTATAAAAGTGTTGTCACGTACTATGTGGGGTAGTGACAGGCAATGTCTCATCAACCTGTATAGAAGCCTCATTCGCACCCGCTTAGATTATGGGGCCGTTGTTTATCAGTCTGCGACTCAAAGTGCTTTGAAGATGGTGGACCCCGTGCACCATTTGGGCATCCGTCTTTCTACGGGTGCTTTTCGCACCAGCCCCGTAGAAAGCCTTTACGTTGAGTCAAATGAGTGGTCGCTTCATCTGCAGAGAATTTACATTTCCTTTGTATACTTCCTGAAGGTGAAAGCAGACAAGAAGCACCCCTCACACTCTACTATTAATGATCTGTCGAGCTCCATTCTGTTCCAAAACAGGCCTTCAATGAGGCAGCCCTTCTCAGTACGCCTGAAGGGTCTAGCTGAAGAAACTGGAGTGTCACTTGAACACAGTTTAATGGCTCCTGTAGCATACCCGCCACCGTGGCAGTGGCAGATTATAGACTGTGATGTGTCGTTCCTAGAGGTTACAAAACATGCGCCTATAGCCCATATCCGAACATACGTCCTGGAACTTCAACACAAATACACACGTCCTGAGTTTTTTACAGATGCCTCTAAGTCCAACTCCTCTGTGTCCTATGCTGCTGTCGGCCCATCCTTTTCGGATGCTGGCCCTCTACATCCAAGCACACGTATCTTCACAGCAGAAGCTTACGCGATACTTGTGGCAGCTAAACACATCAAACAACTACAAATACAAAAAGCAGTAATTTATACAGACTCCCTCAGTGTTGTAACGGCTCTGCGCAGTCTTAAAAAACAAAAAAACCCTATCCTCGTCTCACTTTATTCTATTTTATGCACACTCTACACACTCAACCAACGTGGTGTAGTGTGCTGGGTGCCAGGGCACCGTGAGATTCAAGGCAACGTGATGGCGGATCAGCTTGCTGCATCCGTCCACGAAAGCACCGCCATTACACCCACATCAATCCCGGCCCTTGATCTTAAGCCGTCTCTCAAACGAAAACTCAGGGACTACTGGCAGAGCAAGTGGGATACACACACACAAAACAAGCTACACGTTATCAAGCCACACCTTGGTCATTGGCTGCCAGTATCAAAATCGCGTCATACACAGGTTATACTAACGAGACTCAGGATAGGACACATATACACGACACACACATATCTTTTGTCTGGTGGCGACCCACCATTGTGTGACAGATGCGGTGAACCATTGACCGTCCTTCACGTGTTAATCCAGTGTAAACACTTAGAAACTATAAGAAAACAGCATTTTCCATTACCCTACCGACGACATATACCTTTACACCCTGCGATGTTCGTTGGTAGGGAACCGCTTTTTAGTCATAAATCATTGTTAGCATTTTTAAAAGAAATTCGTAATTTTCATATCATATACCCGGGCATCCCGTAGCTCGACCTCTCCAGGGAGGTTTTTGCTGCGGTGGCAACACAGGAAAGCACTTGCCTCACGGCCCTTGCACGCAAGGGTATGAACCAGTGAGGCACTTTTGCTAATGCCATACATATACACCATCGTTTTTTATTATCACCAACTTATGTTATCTATTCACACTACACACACCTTTCACGGCATGGTCATGATTTTATTACTTGTATGTTTTTACCCGCCTTACTGCGAGGAATTTTATGGCCCTTATACAGCCGCTAATCACAATCATTGTCCACATTCCTTGTCGCATGAACTGGCGCTCTTTGGCCATCAAATGGCCCTTGCGCCAAAAACACCATATATCATCATACCCCACCAACACCGACCTCATCAACTTCAAACAGGCAAAAGCCAGAGCCCGATTTATTCGAAGACAGGCAGAAAAGGATTCATGGCAAAAATATATATCATCAATTAACAGTTTCGTCACATCTAAACACATCTGGGACCAGGTGAGGAAGTTTAAGAGAGAGTACTCCTCCTACACAATACCACTGCCTACAAGTCCAGACACGCAATCAACACTAGAAGACCAGGCCAACCTATTAGGAGAACACTTTTATAAGGTATCATGCTCAGCAAATTATACAAATACATTCCTGAAATATAAAGAAAATGCAGAAAGACAAAGATTGCCTACAAACAGTACCTCAAATGAAAGTTATAACCTTTCGCTTACGCTGCGTGAATTAAACAGGGTACTTTCTGCCGGTAAAAAAACGGCAACAGGGTCTGACCAGATACACTACGCAATGTTGGCACACCTATCCCAAGCATCTGCGAAGGCACTTCTCCGATTCTTCAACAAAATATGAGACTCTGGCATAATGTCTGAAGATTGAAAAAAAGCCATAGTCATACCATTCCTAAAACCTGGTAAACCCCCAACAACCCCAAGTAGCTATAGACCCATTGCATTAACAAGTTGCCTTGCAAAAACTTACGAAAGCATCATAAATATTAGACTTACCTTCACTCTGGAATCGGAGCACCTAATAGACGCACACCAGTGCAGATAAAAAAAGGACTGTTCCACCACTGATCACATTGTTAGGCTGGAACAAGAAATACGACAAGCATTTCTACACAAACAGTTCTGTCTCTCGGTCTTCTTTGACTTAGAGAAAGCATATGACACAACTTGGAGATGCGGAGTTCTCAGAGATCTAGCTAACTTTGGGATTCGCGGAAGAATACTGAACTGCTTACACGATTTTTTATCGAATAGAACTTTTCAAGTACGTTTGGGTACGGTACTATCACGAATATTTGTCCAAGAAAATGGTGTACCACAGGGCTGCGTTTTGAGCACCACCCTGTTTATAGTGAAAATGAACTCCATCAACAAGGCTATACCCCGTACAGCCATGCACTCTATCTATGTTGACGATCTCCAAATTGCATGCCGAGCCTCTAGCATATCATCCTGCGAAAGGCAACTCCAAATTACAATAAATCGGCTTATGAATTGGGCCGACCAAAATGGTTTCCGCTTTTCAGCCCAAAAAACCACCGCTGTTCTCTTTACGCAAAAAAGAAAAATGTTCCCTGAACCCGCGCTCAAACTATACAACATCAACATGCCGGTAAAACAAGAACACAAATTTCTAGGAATCACATTCGACCGAAAACTAAACTTTCTGCCACACATAAATGCACTGAAAACTAAGGCAAACAGAGCACTCAACGTGCTCAAAGTACTCTCCCATAAACACTGGGGTTCCGATCGACTCTGCCTTATACGTATTTACCGATCTCTTGTACGAAGCATTTTAGACTACGGATGCATAGTCTACGACTCGGCGCGAAACTCATACATCCGCCGTCTTGACCCTATACACAACCTCGGTCTCCGTGTGTCAAGTGGTGCTTACAGAACATCACCTGTGCAAAGTCTATACGTAGAATGCAATGAGCCCCCTCTATGTTATCGAAGCGCATTACTAGCCTTGTCATATGTTTTAAGAATAAGGTGGTCACCTGAACACATCTGCTATGAAATTGCCGCAAAATGTGACTCGCGCTCACACTACCTCAACAAACCGAACCTAATCAAACCACTTGTCCTGCGTTTCGAGGAATACTGCCGCTTTTATACCATCCCTGATGGATCACTAGATGTCGCTATTAAAGCACAAAGACTGCCGTCATTGTTGGACCTGTCACAGCTATGCGAATTTTCACTAAGCCGTTTCAACAAAAAAAGCACCCCACCAGAACACATAATCCAAGAATTTTATACACTTCAGCACGAATATAAGGATTACGAAGAGTTTTACACAGATGGCTCAAAAACGGAGGACCACGTGGGTATTGGGATTGTGACGACAAAAAGCGCAATTTCTCTGAAAGTACCTCGTAGTTTTTCCATTTTTTCAGCTGAATCCTATGCCTTGAGTGAACCAGTTTGGAAAATCATCGCTGAAAAATACAAGAAAGCAATCATATACACAGACTCACTAAGCACACTAAAAGCACTACATATAAAATCCGAAGGTGAGCCTATAGTGGGCGACATTTTAAACATGGTATACTTAAACAGCCAGGCAACCTGCACCCGTTTCTGCTGGGTCCCAAGTCATGTTGGGATACCCGGAAACGAAAAAGCAGATAAGTATGCTTCCCAGGCAGCCCATAAAATAGTAACAAAAGTGGAAATTCCCCTTAAAGATATCCAGAAAACAATTCGCCTGGCCCTACTAGCAAAATGGAAAAAGCAATGGGACACCAGCACGAACAATAAGCTCCACCTGGTGAAACCCATACTTGGGGAATGGAAGACCAGCCGTCACGAACAACGGTTTATCGAAGTTGTAATATGCCGACTTCGCATTGGACACACACACATGAGTCACAACTTCTTACTCGCAAAGGAAGAACTACCAACACGGGAAAAATGCCAAGAAGCGTTAACAGTTATGCACATCCTAATCACATGTCCTACCATTGAAACACAGAGACAAAAACATTTCAGCAAGCTATACAAACAGCACGTACCTTTAAACCCTGCTTTTTTCCTAGGAGATGACCCTATAGTACCTCTGCCTGACTTGCTAAACTTTCTGAAAGAATGTAACCTGTTAAATAAGCTTTAAAATCTCATCTTTTTAGTGTCCATTCCTGAAAAACTTGTGTCTGGCGCAGCATAGCCTTAGCTGCTTTTGTGCCATAAAACCACATTAACCTAATCTTTTAGTAAGATGAACTGGCGCTCTTTGGCCGTGAAATGGCCCTTGCGCCACTAAACATCAAACATCATCATGGAGGTTCGAGACAAAACACAATACGACAAACTATCCAGAATTGTATAATTCGGGGACACTCCTGTTTCAGTGGGCCCACACAGGTCTATGAACACTGTCCGTGGTGTAATTTCTGATGATGCCCCGCAGGGGCGTCGGTGCAAGCAGGCGTTTGGTGTGTAGTGACACCGCGGACCCGAGCTAACAGAGATGTTTCGACAACCTCACGCCTAGCCGTGCGTGGCTTTGCCGTGTCCGGGGAAAAGGGGATTCTGGGGGTAGAGCCAATGCTGGGTGATTGGACCTGGAAGGCCCCCCAGTGGCAGCAGCACACCCCTTTGGCCCTGACTTCACGTAGACGGCACCCCCGGATTGACCCGCCCGGGGGGAATCGGCAGTCGCCTTTTCCTGTCTCCACCTCACATCTTCGTCTTTTCTCTTACTTTAAATTTTTCCCGTCCTCTACCCACTTCCATCGACTTCTGTGTTTCTTAGTGTATCTTACCTTGGATACACCATATTCGGTTATAGTGGTGGCGTACTGCTGGCGTCTGCAGGACCTGTGCTTACAGACCCTGCAGCGTCCCCTTGTAGGACTCTATGGTGGGTGGCTGGCGCCGCTGCCGAAAGTTAAACATTTACATGGCTAGTTCCTTCCCCCCGCTCTCTGATCGCCCTCAGAAAAGAGAGTACACCAAAGAAGTCTTCCATTTTTTTTTGTTCACCAGAGATTATTTTTTCCCCAATTCTATGCTATCCACGCTGACATACCCGGCAAACCAGTGCAAACACTTTCAGATTTTCTAGTTTTCGAAGTATTTGACGGAAATATTTGGACCTGGATATAAAGCATCGACAATGGTAAGTGGTGACCTCCTGTTGGAGCTCCGCGACCAGAAACAATATGAGAGACTGCCTATTCTAGTGAAATTCGGAGATACCAAAAATAATAGTAGCCCTACACCGAACCATGAACACCACCCGTGGCGTTGCTTCAGATGATGACCTGTTAGGGCTGACGGAGGCTGAACTCCTAGAGGGTTTCAGGGAACAGAATGTCATCAACGGGAAACGAATTAGGATGAGGCGTGATGGCAAAGGAGTCCAGACTAAGCACCTGATACTTACCTTCAATTCAAGTGTACTGCCTGACTCCGTTGAGGATGGGTACATCAAGCTTCGAGTGAGGCCATATATACCAAACCCTCTCCGATGTTTCAAATGCCAGCGGTTCGGCCACAGTTCACAGAACTGCCAAGGCCGCCTAACTTGCGCGAAATGCAGTGCTGACGAACACACATCTGATGTCGGTGAAAACTTCCTTCACTGTGCGAACTGTAAAGGGAAGCATGCCACATACTCACGGTCATGCCCACGCTGGAAAAAAGAAAAGTAAATTGTCACAATATAGTAAAACAAAACATTTCATTTAGGGAGGCACGAATGCAGGGGTCCTACCTACCAGAACCCAGCTTAGCCGAAGTGGCTCGTCAGGGGGCATCGCCACGACGGTTGTCTGGCACACGCGTAGTGAGCCAGCGGTGACGCCATCCGCCCCCTCGGCGGTTGCAGCCAGTGCTACTCCGCCATCCAAGAAAGACCCACCAACCTCCGGGCTGGGGGCCGTGAAGGTCTCGTCTTTTGAGGCGAGGCCCTCAAAACAAACGCAGCGCTCGCAAGAGCGCGTGTCCAGCGCCTCGCAAGAGGCAATGGACACAACAACGAGCGTGAGGGTGCAGCCAGCGCCTAAGGATCGGCGCGACTCAGTCGACCGATCCAAAAAAAAATCTCGTGTCATGGCCCCTGGAAAAGGTCCGTGAGCTAATTTTCTATCCTTGAGCACACAGCATAAAACACATCTAAAATGGACACACAGATTTTACAGTGGAATGTGATAGGACTTCTTCACCACCTCGATGATATTAGAGAACTCCTTAATAAACATACTCCAAATGTGCTGTGTGTTCAAGAAACACATCTCAAGTCCACACAAACAAACTTTCTAAAGCAAAATGCCATCTTTCGCAAAGACCGTGACGACGCTGCCGCTTCGTCGGGCCAAGTCGCTAGAATAGTTGATAAAGGTGTTGCCTGTAAGCAATAAACCTCCGAAGTTCTCTTGAGGCAGTTGCTGTCCGAGCAGTGCTTTTCGGGAAGCTACTAACAATTACCTCTATTTACATTCCTCCGTGCTATCAACTTTCGAAGACAGAATTTCAAAGCTTCATTGATGAACTTCCTCCGCCATATATAGTCGTTGGTGATCTAAATGCACATAATCCCTTATGGGGCGACGCCCGTTTAGATGCGCAAGGACGCCAAATAGAACACTTTCTGCTTTCGCCCGGAGCATGTCTACTTAACAAAAAAGAACCAACATATTATCAAGAACCCCTTTGGGAGTGACCACTTCCCGATTATGTTGAAGCTAAGAAAAGAAGATACATGTACGCCTGATTTTCCTCGTTGGAACACCAAGTCAGCCAACTGGGAACTGTTCCGAGAAATTATATTTTTAGGCGGAGATGACATTGCTGGTTTTAATAGAGACGATGCTGTAGCATACCTAACAGGTTTCATTACTGACGCTGCAGTGAAATGTATTAAGCAAACTAACAAAAGGACTAATGGGCGTTGCTTTCCATGGTGGAACGACGATTATCGGAAAGCGCGCAATAATGAGAATAAAGCTTGGAGATTACTCCAAAATTACCGAACGGCTCAAAACCTCGTCAATTTTTTCGCAGGGGCGTCTGCGCAAGCAGGCGTTTGGTGCGCAGCGGCACCACAGACCCGAGCTAACGGGGGGGTTTAGACCCCCTCCCACGCCTAGCCGTGCGTGGCTTTGCCATGTCCGAGGAAAAAGGGATCCTGGGGGTAGAGCCAATGCTGGGTGATTGGACCTGAAAAAACACCAGCGGCGGCAACACACCCCTTTGGCCCCGGCTTCACATAGGGGGCACCCCTGGGCTGACCCACCCAGGGGAAATCGGCAGTCGCCTTTTCCCATCTCTCTCTCCCCTACATCTTCGTATTTATCTCCCACTTTTTATCTGTCCTGTCATCTTATCTTTTCTATCTACTTCCCAATTTCCTGGCGGCAAGGATTAACCTTGTACCCGCAGGGGCGCTCGTGAAAGCAGGCGTTTGGTGTGTAGCGACACCGTGGACCCGAGCTAAAGGGGGGGGGGGGTTCGGCTCCCTCTCACGCCTAGCCGTACGTGGCTTTGCCGTGTCCGGGGAAAAGGGGATCCTGGGAGTTGAGCCGATGCTAGGTGATCAAACCTTTAAGGCCTCCCTGCAGAGGCAACACACCCCTCTCGCCACGGCTTAACGTAGATGGCACCCCTGTGCTGACCAACCAAGGGGAAATCGGCAGTCGCCTTTTCCTATCTCTCTCCCCCTACATCTTCGTCTTTATCTCTCACTATTTATCGGTTCTGTCTTCTGCTCTCTTCTGCCTACTTCCAAACTTCCTGGCGGCTAGGGTTAACCCTGTGCAAATAGCCTACCTTGGTCAAGGCGCATTAGGTTATAGTAGCGCTGTACGGCTGGCGTCTGCAGGTTTTAGCATCCGCAAACTTATCGCGTCCCCTCGTTGGGCTCCGTGGTGGGTGGCCGCCAACGCTTCTGAAGAAAATTAGACTGGAATGCTTAGAGCGTTTCCCTTGTTATGTGATCGTACCACCTTAAAGCGCGTACGCACCGAAGACTTTGGCTTTTTCAATCGATCAAATGCAAACTTTCCCCATTTTCATGTTATACATAGTGAGATAAGCAGCAAGCAAGCCAGAACTGTATCCACCTTTGTAGTAGCCAGATGTTTCACAGAAACTCTTGGAGCCGGGTACAAAGTTACAAAAATGACCAGCGGATACCTCCTCCTTGAAGTTCGAGAAAAAGAACAGTTTGAAAAGCTACAGAATCTTTCAACTTTTGGTGACACTCCCATCACTGTAACGCCACACAGATCTATGAACACAACCCGTGGAGTAGTATCTGATGCTGATTTGCTCGACTTGACCGAAGAGGAACTTCTGGAGGGGTGGAAGAGTCAGAATGTGACCAATGTACAAAGAATCTTCGTTAGAAGAGACAACAAGGTAACACCAACGAAACACCTAATACTCACGTTCGCTTCCAGTAATCTGCCAAAAAGTATTCAAACAGGGTAAACGAAGACGTCGATCAGACCATACATACCTAACCCACGTCGTTGTTTTAAATGCCAGAAGTATGGCCACGGCTCACAAAGCTGTCGTGGTCACCAAACTTGTGCACAATGTGGAGTGTCAGGCCACAATTTTGATAATTCTTTATTCTTTATTTGCGAAGAACCATCACACTGTGTAAACTGTGGTGGAAATCATGCCGCATGCTCACGGTCTCGCATATTTTGGAAAAAAGAAAAAGAAATTATCACATTGAAAATTAAAGAAAATATCACAGTCAAAGAAGCAAGATGAAGAGTGTCGCCATTTTACGGCGCTACATATGCTGACCCGGCGCGTCAGGGGGCAACGCCGCACCAGCCCTCGCCACCCCTTGGGCAGGCGCAGGGCGAGCCGTCGGCTGTGGCACCTGCCCCCAAGGCGGCAGTAGTTCAGTCTACTCCGCCTCCTGGCAAATTGAGGCCGGAGACTCCAGGGTCCTCTGGTCTCAAGGCCTCCCCTCACCAGGCGAGGCCTAAAATCCGAACCACCAGCTCGCATGTGCGGGCACTCAGTGCTTCTGAAGAGGCAATGGCTACAACGGTTCCCTTGGTACCAAAAGTGCGGGGCGGCTCCTTGGAGCTCGCCAAGGAAAATAAGAAACCAATAACGGAGCAGAACGACCGTCCTGCCACATGAAATAATGAGCTCACTCCAACACACGATACTCTTTGTACACACAGGAGCATCTCTCTTGTTTAAATATGCAGACAGAAATATTACATTGGAACATCCCAGGCTTTCTTCGAAACCTCAATGACTTACAAGAACTCCTCCATGAACACAATCCTAGAGTGCTGTGTGTACAAGAAAAACACTTGAAACGAACAAACACAAACTTTTTACGAAACTACGTTATCTTCCGAAAGGATAGAGATGATGCCATGCCACCATCCGGTGGTGTAGCGGTTATAGTAAGTCAAGGCATGGCATGTACACAATTACTCCTTCAAACTTCCCTTGAGGCGGTGGCTGTCCGAGCAGTTATTCTAATCAAACTCGTCACTGTCTGCTCTTTGTACATACCTCCGCACCACCGGCTTGAAAAACTTCAATTCCAGTCTTTAGTAGATGAAATACCTGAACCTTATCTGGTCCTTGGGGATCTGGCACTTCGTTGGATGCGACACTGCCTCTGCGCAAAGCTGAACGCACATAATGGTCTTTGGGGTGACTCTCGCTGTGATGCACGAGGTCGTCTCATTGAACAATTCCTCATTTCATCAGGTGCTTGTCTGTTGAATAGAAAAGAGGCAACATACTATAACCTTTCCGACAAACTTACTCTTCCATAGACCTCAGTATCGCATCTCCTTCACTTGTTCCACTACTTCAGTGGAAAGTCATAAATAGTCCTTACGGAAGTGACCATTCTCCTTTAGTTTTGAGTACATCAATATTATATGAATGTCCCCCACATGTTCCCAAATGGCTGGTAAACAAAGCCGACTGGGAACAATTTCAAAAGCTTAATCACTTACTTTGGACTGACATATGCGGATTAGGCATAAATGAAGCTGTGCAGTACTTCACGGCCTTTCTTGCTGACGCAGCATCCAAGTGCATTCCACAAACATCTGGACTGCCTGGCAAAGGACACGTCCCGTGGTGAAACACTGAGTGTCAGAATGCGCGAAAGGAACAGAACAGGCCATGGAGGTTGCTGCGGAACTCGCCGACAGCGGAAGATCTTGAGAGCTTTAAGAAAATCAAATCGCGAGGCAGGAGAACGCGTCGGCAGGCCAGAAGAGAAAGTTGGCACAAGTTTTATCAGGAATAAATTCATATACACAAGAGGCCAAAGTCTGGAACATGGTTCGTAGGGTAGCAGGAAGAAAAGTACACACACTTCCACTCGTAAACACTCAGGGTGATACCTTGGAAGATCAGGCAAACTCCCTCGGTGCGCACTTTGGACGGTTGTCCAGCTCGTCCCACTATACGGACACTTTCCAAAAATACAGAACAAGAATAGAAAAGCAGAAACTTGAACACAAATCCACTAGATACGAGGCATATAACCAAGCTTTTAGTCTAGCTGAGCTCCGAACATCTCTAAACTCCTGCAGTACTTCTGCCCCAGGTTCTGACCGTGTGGTGTATAAAATGTTAAAAAACCTACCAGCAGAAACACGAAAAACTTTACTTCGTTTGTACAATGGTATCTGATTTTCTGGCACTATCCCTACCTCCTGGAAAGAGGCTATTATAATTCCCATTTTGAAAGAGGGCAAGGACCCCTCTTTAGCTTCAAGTTATAGGCCTATTGCACTTACAATTTGCTTTTGCAAAGTCTTCGAAAAAATGATAAACTGCCGACTTGTACATATCCTTGAAACAAACAATTTGCTCGACCCATTTCAGTGCGGGGTTCGAGAAAGTAGATCCACCACAGACCACCTTGTTCGTATCGAGGCATAGATCAGAGACGTCTTCATCCATAAACAATATTTTCTCTCTGTGTTCCTCGATATCGAAAAGGCTTATGATACAACATGGCGTTTTGGAATTCTAAGAGACCTGTCCCACTTTGGTGTGCGTGGAAGAATGTTACACATAATCGAAAGTTACCTGTCAAACCGGACATTCCGTGTCCGTGTGGGCAGTGTTCTCTCCCAAACATTTGTCCAGGAAACAGGCGTGCCACAAGGTGGTGTACTTAGTTGCACACTTTGTATTATGAAAATGAATTCCTTGCACTTGTCCATTCCCCGCAATATGTTCTATTGTACATATGTCGACGACGTTCAGCTTGGCTTCAAGTCATGCAACTTGGCAATGTGTGAGCGGCAGGTTCAGCTGGGTTTAAACAAGGTCTCCAAATGGGCAGATGAGAACGGATTTCGACTTAATTCACAAAAAAGCACGTGTGTCTTGTTCTCTCGAAAGAGAGGCATGCACTCTGAATCTGACATTCTCTGAATGGGCAACGTCTCTCTGTCCAAGCCGAGCATAAAATCTTAGGCTTAATCTTGGACAACAAGTTGACCTTCGTGCCGCACATCAAGTATTTAAAAACAAACTGTTTAAAAGCCATGAATGGTATAAAGGTGTTGTCACGTACCACTTGGGGTAGTGATAGGCAATGCCTCATGAATCTGTATCGAAGCCCCATTCGCACCCGCTTAGATTATGGGGCTGTTGTTTATCAGTCTGCAACTCAAAGTGCTTTGAAGATGCTGGACCCCGTGCACCATTTGGGCATCCGCCTTTCTACGGATGCCTTTCGCACCAGCCCTGTAGAAAGCCTTTACGTTGAGTCAAATGAATGGTCGCTTCATCTACGGAGAACTTACATGTTCCTTGTATATTTTCTTAAGGTGAAAGCAGACAAGAAGCACCCCCCATACTCTACTATTAATGATCTGTCGAGCTACATTCTGTTTCAATACAGGCCTTCGATGAGGCAGCCCTTCTCTGTTCGCTTGAAGGGTCTAGCTGAAGAAACTGGAGTGTCATTTGAACACAGTTTAATGGCTCCTGTAGCATGCCCGCCACCGTGGCAGTGGCAGACTATAGACTGCGATGTGTCTTTCCTAGAAGTTATAAAACATGCACCTATTGCCCATATTCGAACATACTTACTGTAACTTCAACACAAATACACACGTCTTGAGTTCTTTACACATGCCTCCAAGTCTAACTCCTCTGTGTCCTATGGTGCTGTTTGTCCTTCCTTTTCGTATGCTGGCCATCTACATTCAGGCTCACGTATCTTCACAGTGGAAGCTTACGCGATACTTGTGGCAGCTAAACACAAGAAACAATTACAAATACAAAAAGCAGTAATTTATACAGACTCCCTCATTGTGGTAACGGCTCTGAACTGACTTAAAAAACAAAACATACGCAGTCCTTGTCTCACTTTACTCCATTCTGTGCACACTCTACACACTCAAGCAACATGTTGTAGTGTGCTGGGTGCCAGCGCACCGTGAGATCCAAGGCAACGTGAGGGCGGATCAGCTCGCTGCATCCGTCCACAAAAGCACTGCCCCTACACCCACCATAATCCCGGCCCTTGATCTTGAGCCGTCTCTCAAACGAAATCTCAGGGACTACTGGCAGAGCAAGTGGGATACACACACACAAACCAAACTACACATTATTAAGCCGCACCTTGGTCATTGGCTGCCAGTATCAAAATCGTGTCATTCAGAGGTAATACTAACGAGACTCAGGATAGGACACACATAAACGACACACACATATCTTATGTCCGGTGGCCATCCACCATTGTGTGACAGATGTGGTGAAGCATTAACTTTCCTTCACATGTTAATTCAGTTCAAACACTTAGAAACTCAAAGAAAACAGCATTTTACATTACCCTACCTACAACATATACCTTTACACCCTGCAATGTTCGCCCCGCCGCGGTGTTCTAGTGGCTAAGGTACTCGGCTGCTGACCCACAGGTCGCGGGTTCAGTTCCCGGCTGCGGCGGCTGCATTTCCGATGGAGGCGGAAATGTAGGCCCGTGTACTCACATTTGGGTGCACGTTAAAGAACCCCAGGTGGTCTAAATTTCCGGAGCCCTCCACTACGGCGTCTCTCATAATCAAATGATGGTTTTGGGACGTTAAACCCCACAAATCAATCAACCCTGCAATGTTCGTTGGTAGGGAACCGCTTTTTAGTCATAAATCATTGTTAGCGTTTTTAAAAGATATTATTAATTTTCATATCATATACCCAGGCATCCCGTAGCACGACCTCTCCAGGGAGGTTTTTGCTGCGGTGGCTACACAAGAAAGCACTTGCCTCGTGGCCCTTGGACGCAAGGGTATGAACGAGTGAGGTACTTGTGCTAATGCCATACATGTCCACCATCGTTTTACATTATCACCAACTTTTGTCACCTATTCACACCACACACACCTTTCACGGCATAGTCATGCTTTTATTACTTGTATGTTTTTACCCGCCTTACTGCGAGGAATTTTATGGCCCTTATACAGCCGCTAATCACAATCATTATCCACATTCCTTGTCCCATGAACTGGCGCTCTTTGGCCATCAAATGGCCCTTGCGCCAAAAAACACCATATATCATCATCATCATTCTCCTCTTTAAATCTATCATGTCTTCTAATTTCCTCTGTTGCTTCCCCAATTTATTGGGCGGCTTGGGTTAACCTTGTGCAACTAGCCAACCTTGGCCTACGCGCATTAGGTTATCGTAGCGGTGTACGGCTGGCGTGTGCTTGTTTCGCGTTTCATGAATCTTGTAGCGTCTCCTCGTTGGGCTCCCTGGTGGGTGGCCGCCATCGTTACTGAATTACATTCCTTCATCATGCATAGAACCTTCCTCTCCTCAATGATCGTGCCGCTTCAAAGCGCGTACGCACCGAAGAATTTTCCTTTTTCAGTCGACCCAAAGAAGTATTCCCTCGCTATCATGTTGTACGCAGAGAGAAGCCCAACAAAACTGCCAGGACAGTGTCCCCGTTCATAGCATCGCGGTCCCTGACAGCCACATTAGGCGATGGCTATAAAGTTACAAAAATGGCTAGTGGCGACCTTCTTTTAGAACTCCGTGACAAAACACAATGTGACAAACTAAAGAACCTTGCAGCATTCGGTGACATTCCCATCAGCGTAACACCTTATCAATTCATGAACTATGCACGTGGAGTTGTTTCCGACACAGACCTCCTTGACCTGAAGGAGGCTCAGCTCCTCGAGGGCTGGAAAAAACAGAATGTGGCCAATGTGAAGTGAATCCTCATCTGAAGGAACAATCAGAAAAGCCCCACGAAACACTTGGTAGTGACCTGTGACCTTTGCCACCAGTGAACTATCACAAACAATAGAAACTGGCTATACAAAGACACCAATCAGACCCTACTTACCAAAACCCCGCCGATGTTACCTTTGTGAAAGGTTCGGCCATGGCTCTCGGAGCGGCCGTGGTCGACCTGCTTGTGCCATATGTGGAGCCCAAGGCCACGTCTCTGACAAATGTAATGAAACTCCACATTGTGTAAGCTGTGACGGAGACCAGGCGTCATATTCACGTTCTTGTCCACAGTGGAAAAAAGAAAAAGACATTAATACACTGAAGATTCGCGAAAATATCTCCTTCAAGGAAGCACGCCGAAGGTGTTCGGCTTTTCATTTTCATGGCACAACTTACACTGATGCGGCGCGTCAGAGGGCAGTGTTGCATCACCCTCCGCCGCTACCTAGGCCCACGTAAAGTGAGCCATCGCGTGTGGTGGCCGCCCTCATGATGGAAGCAGCCAAGCCTGCTCCACCTGCCAAGCCAGAGACTCAGGCGACTCCAGGGTCGTTGGGTCGACCAACCACGTCTCACCAGTCGAGGTCGCAAATACGCACAGCAGCTCGCGTACGCGGGCATTCAGTGCTTCACATGAGGCAATGAACACAAACACGGTACCTCAGGTGCCAGAAATGCAGCGTGGCTCCCTAGAGCGCGCTAAAGAAACAAGAAACCAATAACAGGGCCCGACGACGTTCCTGCTACTTAAGTTACAACTTCCCACTTTAACAGCCACTTCATTTCCGTACACACAGCACCACTTCCCATCAAATATGGAAACACAGATTGTAAAATAGAATGTCAGAGGCCTTCTCACAAACCTCGACGATGTTCAAGAACTTCAACACATTCACCCACCAAAAGTGCTATGTGTACAGGAAACACACTTAAAATATAAACACACCAACTTTCTACGCAGTTATATAATTTTCCGAAAGGACCGCGATGATGCCGTGGCATCATCTGGAGGTGTAGCTGTTATAGTTAAGCAAGGTTTAGCATGTAAACACTTAAAGCTCCAAACGTTTCTTGAGGCAGTGGCTGTTGGAGTGGTGCTCCTAAGCAAACTCGTCACTATTTTCTCTATATACATACATCCACATTTTCAGCTACACAAACAAGAATTCCAGTCCTTGATAGATGAACTTCCTGAACCCTATCTTGTTCTAGGGGACTTTAATGCACATAACAGGCTATGGGGCGACTCTCGTTGCGACGCCCGATGTCGACTGATTGAACAGTTTCTTCTCTGTTCAAGCGCGTGTCGTCTGAATCTAGAAGGACCAACCTAATATAACCTCGCTAAGAATACCTATTCCTCAATAGACCTAAGCATAGTATCTCCATCGCTTGAGTCTCTACATCACTGGAAAGTCATCACTAATCCCTATGGAAGTGACCAATTTCCCGTAGTTTTGAGCACACCTACATTAACTGAATGCCCCACAGGGGCGTCTGCGTAAGCAGGCGTTTGGTGTGTAGCGACAGCACGGACCCGAGCTAACGGGGGAGTTACGACTCCCTCCCACGCATAGCCGTGCGTGGCTCTGCCGTGCCCGGGGAAAAGGGGATCCGGGAGGCTAAGCCGACGCCGGGTGATTTGACCTTTAAGGCCCCCCGGCAGAGGCAACACACCCCTTTGGCCCCGGCTTCACGTACACGGCACCCCTGGGATGACCCACCCAGGGGAAATCGGCAGTCGCCTTTTCCTCTCTCTCTCTTCCTACATCTTCGTCTTTATCGCTCACTTCTCAGCTGTCCTGTCGTCTTCTCTTTTCCGTTTACTTCCAAATTTTCTGGCGGCTAGGGTTAACCCTGAGGGACTTACCTCCCTTGGTCAAGACCACAGGGTTATAGTAGCAATGTAAGGCTAACGTGGGTATACGTTCCCCTTGTTGGACTTCATTGTGGGTGGCCAGCACAGCTACCGAATGATCATGCTTTTCTGTGAAAAAAAGTACCCCCCCCCCTTTTCCACAATGATTGGTCCCGTAAAAGGGGTCGTACTGAAGCCAATAGAAACTTTCTGACTAAAGAGAGCGATTACACGAAATTTTCGTTGTAACTTCATTGTCTGAAACCAAGATTCAGGACATATCATTATTCCCGAATGCAAAAGCAATCAAAGAATGCATTAGAAGCAATTACAGTGCAAAAAAGTTGAATTCAGGAGATCTCTTCATAGAAGTGAAAAACAAAGAACAAAGGGACAAAATCAGACACCTTGGAAAAATCGGACAACATGAAGTCCGTGTAACAGCTCACCGATCTCTTAATAACACGCGAGGTGTAATATCCGACAATGAACTGCTCAAGTGCACCGACGCAAAAATTGAGGATGCGTTAGCCGATCAAGGTGTACTTGCCACACTAGCAATCATCATCCGTTGAGATAAGAGGGAAACCTGCACAAGGAATGTAAAACTAACCTTCGCAAGCACGACGCTTCCTGCTGCAGTTAAGGTAGCGTACCTTTACCTCCGTTGGAGGGCCTACATACCTAATCCTCGCAGGTGCTTGTGGTGCCAGAGGTTCGGGCACGGGTCTCATTCATGTCGTGGTAATCCAACCTGCATGAAATGCGGCCAGAATGAACATGAAGATGGCGAGTGCACGAACGCTTTAAACTGTAAACTACAAGGGGCCCCATTCAGCGTACTCACGCTCCTGCCCAGAATGGCAAAAAGAAAAAGACATACTTACACTGAAAACCAAAGAAAACATACCGTATCCAGAAGCGCGCAAGCGAGTGGTTCTTGCCCAAAAGGGCACCTACGCTGAAGCGGTGCGAAGAGGGAAGGCACCGCCGACGGTCTCTATAGGCACACAGGTCGTACTCCAGGACCTAGTGGCCATGGTCTGTCCCCAGAAAAGAGTGAAAAAAAGGCACCAAGTGATTTTTTTAAGGGGCGGGCCCAAAGCCTCGACCAGTGTTGGTGCCAGCCAACCTAATGTCGAGGCAAAAGAGGTCTCAACAACCGTGCCGAGTAGCCAGCCTCCCTTGAGGGGGCCAGCATTCTCGCCGGGCACCAACACTGTTGAGCACCCTGGTGGTGCTGAGTCCATGGACGTGAGTCCATCGGACACTGAAAGCCTGACAGACCCTACTTCAACTAGCAGAGCGATCAGGCAGCCCATCCTCCCTCCCTGCAAAGGGGAAAAAGGGAGCCGGAACACGCTTTCAGCCCCACAAAAAAGAAGTGACGAAGCACGCAAATAGTGTCGCTTTTTAGCTTATGCACAACTAACTCAAAATACTAAATTTTATACACATTATTTCACGTAACGGCATGCATCCTCCATTGGAACTACAGAGGCATGACACGAAACTTAAGCGACATTAAGGACACATTTACAAGCTTCTCTCATGTAGCGTTATGCTTGCAGGAAACGAATCTGGGACCAAAAAACACCAAAATACTAAAAGGTTACACTGTTATACGTCGCAACCGCTCGCAAAGCAACCGGCTGTCGGGCGGCGTCGCCATTGTTGTCCAAAGTGGTATAGCAGTAAGGGAAGTTATAGTTAACAGTTTTAATGAAACGGCTGCAGTCATCATTTTATCACATAAAACTATCACTATTTGTTCCATATACATTCCACCTCATACACATTTTACTGTATAAGATCTAGAATTGATCGTAGAATAGCTACCTAAACTTTATTTAATGGCAGGAGATCTCAATGCGCATAACATACTCTTTGGTAGTGTAAAGACAGACAGTAGAGGTAAGGTAATTGAAGATTTTATTCTTACTAACAATGTGGGTCTTTCAAACACTGGATCACCAACATAATGCTCGCCAGGCACAGGAACCATGAGTTGCTTGGATTCGGCACTGTGCTCTAGCCCACTGTTCGCAGATTGTACATGGGAAACAATAAACAACCCTTATGGTAGTCACCATCTACCGTCGATTGTAAAACTGACATCGCCACTTCCGACCATACGCTCTCGACCACAGCGTTGGATGCTTCACAAAGCTAACTGGCCTTTGTTTACACAGAGAGGTAATCTACAGGGTGAGTTCTCTGAACCCCTAACAGTAGATGAAATAAATGACAAGTTCACCAATTGCATACTGTCTGCGGCAGAGCAAGCTATTCCCCAGTCTTCAGGAGTAGTGGGAAGAAAGCTGAAGTCATGGTGGACGAATGAGTGTGCAAATGTAAAAAAACTACAGAATAAAGCATAGTGCAACTTCCGTAGGTACCCCACATGTGACAACCTCCTCGCGTTCAAACAAGCTAAAGCAAAAGCACGATATATTCGTAGAGATGCAGAAAAATCATCCTGGCCCCGCCGCGGTGGTCTAGTGGCTAAGGTACTCAGCTGCTGACCCGCAGGGCGCGGGTTCGAATCCCGGCTGTGGCAGCTGCATTTCCGATGGAGGCGGAAATGTTTTAGGCCCGTGTGCTCAGATTTGGGTGCACGTTAAAGAACCCCAGGTGGTCTAAATTTCCAGAGCCCTCCACTACGGCGTCTCTCATAATCATATAGTGGATTTGGGACGTTAAACCCCACATATCAATCAATCAATCAATCAAGAAAAATCATCCTGGCAGAAGTACATATCTACAATCAATAGCACAACCACATCCACGAAAATGTGGAACCAGGTTAGAAAATTCAGTGGCGACTACTCCCCATACGCAATACCCATACTTACAGACCCAGGCACACAGACATCTCTAGAGGAGCAGGCGAACATTTTAGGCGAACATTTTTACACTATATCTAGTTCCACTATTTACACGCCATCCTTCCTGGCATACAAAGAGACAACCGAAAAACAAAAACTACCAGTAACCGGTGGCCTAGATGAGCCGTACAATGCTCTCTTGACACTCCAAGAATTAAGCACTGTGCTTTCAGCGGAAAAAAAGACAGCAGTCGGGCCCGACATAATTCATTACACAATGCTTGCGCACCTGTCGTGCAAGCGTTATTGAAGTTCTTTAACGTGATTTGGAAAACTGGCAAAATGTCCACAAAGTGGAAAATAGCAACCATAGTGCCATTTCTAAAGACTGGAATACCACCCACTTCACCGGGTAGCTATAGGCCCATAGCGCTTACCAGCTGTATGGCAAAATCATACGAAAGCATAATAAACATAAGACTAACATACACCCTTGAAATAGACAACCTAATAGATGATCCTCAGTGTGCGTATAAGAAAGGCCATTCAACAATAGACCATCTTGTCTGTCTCGAACACACAGTACGTGAGGCCTTCTTACTTCGGCAACACTGCCTAGCAGTGTTTTTTGACTTGGAGAAGGCCTACAGCACTACGTGGAGGTACGGTATACAGAGAGACCTGGCGAATTTCGGAATACGCGGAAGAATGCTTATCTGCCTCTCTGATTTTCTATCAAACCGAAACTTTCAGGTACGGTTGGGCTCCACACTATCGCGTGTTTTTGTCCAAGAGAATGGTGTGCCACAGGGATGCGTGTTAAGCACTACACTCTTCGTAGTCACAATGAATTCAGTTAATGAAGTAATCCCACCCTCCATCATGCACTCATTACATGTTGACGATCTTCAGATGGCATGTCGAGCCTCAAGCATATCCACATGTGAAATGCTTGCAGTTAATCATCATCAAATTGTGGGCAGATCAAAACGGCTTTCGCTTTTCTACCCAGGAAACCGTTACCCTACTTTTCTTACAAAAGCGCGGCTTGTATCCGGACCCTGTTCTTAAAATCAACAACAGTGTACTACCACTTAAGTCAGAACACCAGTTCCTAGGCCTAGTCTCTGACAGGAAACTAAACTTTATTTCCCACATGAATTACACAAAAAAGAAAGCAAACAAGGCGCTCAACATTCTGGAAATATTATCGTGGAAACACTGGGGTGCCCATCGAGTCTGCCTTTTACGCATATACCGCTCGATCGTGTGCAGCATACTTGACTACGGCAGCGTTATTTACGGTTCAGCCAGAAAATCTTACCTCGAACGTCTTGACCCAATACATAATCATGAATTACGCTTGGCGACTGGCGCGTATAGAACCTCACCTGTCCAGAGCTTATATGCTGAGAACAACGAGCCTTGCCTAGAACAGAGAAGAGCGCTACTTACTGCATCCTATGTATTAAGAACCCGATCAAAACCAAGCCACATATGTCACACTAGTGTCTCATATCGGTACCAGAATACAATACAACAACAGACCGCACACGATAAGACCACTTCTCCTGCGCTTTTAAGAAAATGTCTAGACTACAAAGTACCGAATCAGGCACTAAGCGTGGTCCGAATGCCGGAAAAACTGGCTCCATGGTTGGAGTTTTTGCACTACACTGACTTTGTTTTAACTCATTTAAAGAAGGAAACTCCACAGGAACAAATTATACAGAATTTCCTAGCCGTACAAGAAAAATATAACACGCACTCTGAATACTACACTGATGGATCAAAAACACAAGAATATACAGGAAGTGCTGTCATATCAAAACACTCGGAAACATGTGTAAAACTGCCGCCATTTGTATCTATCTTCACAGCAGAAGTATATGCTCTTTTGATTGCTCTCGAAGAAATTTTATCAAGAAATCACAAAAAAGCTGTCATATACACTGACTCACTTAGCGCATTGAAAGCCCTACATTTAAGGCCGGAAAACGAATCGTTTCTCGGGGACATTTTACAGAAGCTACAAAGAGCTAAGAAAAATGGCAAGACATTCCGACTTGTATGGGTGCCGAGCCATCTTGGTATCCCAGGAAACGAAAAGAGAGACAGGGTAGCAACAAGGGCAGGTCATCAAAGCATAGCAGAAATAAGGGCACCATTCAGAGACTGTTTCAACAGTTGTCGCATAGCCTTTAGGGCAAAATGGCAACAAGAGTGGCAGGCTCAAGTGCATAACAAGCTTCAAATTGTCAAGCCTATTCTACAAGAATGGAAGTCGTGCAATCACCAAAAGCGCTTCATCGAAGTAACACTATGCCGCCAACGGATAGGTCACACTCACCTCACCCACAACTTCTTATTGCGTGGAGAAGATCAGCCAGAATGCGAACATTGCAAGGAACCTCTGACTATCAGTGATATTTTAATAACATGCCCAGTCTTTGAAAGAAGAAGACATGCTTATTTTAAACAATTTTACAAAATACAAACACGTCTACACCCAATGTTAATACTATCACAAAATGCACTCATCCCCATACAGGATGTTTTTCGGTTTCTAGAGGCCGCAGGTCTTTTAAACAAACTGTAAACAGAAATCTATTTTTTATCTCACATTTTAACTCTATTAGCAAAATCACCTAGTGTCTGGCGTATCATAGCCATTGTTGCTTTTGCGCCATAAAACTCAACGTAACTAACTAACTAACTAACTAACTAACTAACTAACTAACTAACTAACTAACTAACTAACTAACTAACTAACTAACTAACTAACTAACTAACTAACTAACTAACTAACTAAATAACTAACTAACTAACTAACAAACTAACTAACTAATCAACTGAATGCCCGTCCTTGGTTCCGAAATGGCTATTAAGCAAAGCCAACTGGGAACAGTTTTATATCATCACTCATTTAAATTGGCGCGACATATGCACTTTAAGCATTGATGCAGCTGCCGACTGCTTTACAGCGTCTCTGATTGATGCAGCAACAAAAAGCATACCACAAACGAATGGACACTATGGAAAACGACGTGTGCCATGGTGGAACTCAGAGTGCCGAAATGTGCGGAAGCAGCAAAACAAAGCATGGAGGTTACTTCTTAACTCTCCGACAGCCGAAAATCTTGACACTTTTAAGAAAATGAAGTCTCAGACCAGAAGAACACGTCGGCAAGCCAGAAGAGAAAGCTGCCACAAGTTTTTTATCCGGGATTAATTCATATACCCAAGAGGCTAAAGTCTGGAACATGGTTGGTAGAGTAGCAGGAAGACAAGTGCATTCACTCCCACTCGTAAACACACAGGGTGATAGACTGGAAGATCAGGCGAACTTCCTCGGTATACACTTCGAACGGGTGTCCAGCTCGTCACACTATACTGACACTTTCCAAAAATACAGAACAAGAATAGAAAAGCAGAAACTCAAACACAAATGCACCCGATACGAGGCATATAACCAAGCCTTCAGTCTAGCTGAGCTCCAAACATCACTAAACTCGCAGTAATTCTGCCCCAGGCTACGACCGTGTCACATATGAAATGTTGAAAAACCTGCCGCTCAAAACGTGAAAAGCTTTACTCTCTCTATACAGTGCTATCTGGCTTTCAGGCACCATCCCTGCTTCCTGGAAAGAGGCTATTGTTATCCCTAATTTGAAACAGGGCAAGGACCCTTCCTCAGTTTCAAGTTATAGGCCCAGTGCACTAACCAGGTGCCTTTGTAAACTTTTTGAAAAAATGATAAACCGCCGACTTTTACATTTCCTTGAAACACAATCTGCTCGACCAATTTCAGTGTGGGTTTCAAGAGGGGAGATCCACCACCGACCATCTGGTGCGTATCGACGTACAGATCTGAGACGCTTTCGTCGACAAACAATACTTCCTCTCTGTGTTTCTCGATATCAAGAAGGCTTACGACACAACATGGCGTTTTGGCATATTAAGAGACTTGTCTCACCTGGGTGTGCGCGGTAGAATGCTTTCCATAATCGAGAGTTACTTGTCCAATCAGAAATTCCGTGTCAGTGTGGGCAGTATTCTCTCCCAAACATTTGTGCAAGAAACGGGAGTACCGCAAGGTGGTGTACTTAGTTGTACTCTTTTTATTATCAAGATGAATTCCTTGTCCATCCCCCGCAACATGTTCTATTCCACATATGTTGATGACGTCCAGCTTGGCTTTAAGTCATGCAACCTAGCAATGTGAGAGTGACAGGTTCAGTTAGGTTTAAACAAGGTCTCCAAATAGGCAGAGGAAAACGGATTCTGGCTGAACCCAGAAAAAAGCATCTGTGTCTTGTTCTCCCGAAAGAGAGGCGTGCACTCGGATCCTGATATTGAACTGAACGGTCAACGTCTGTCAATGCTGAGCATAAATTTTTAGGCTTAATCTTGGACAAGAAGTTGACCTTCGTACCGCACGTCAAGTATTTAAAAACAAAATGTATAAAAGCCATGAATGTTATAAAAGTGTTGTCTCGTACTACGTGAGGTAGTTACAGGCAATGTCTCATGAACCTGTATAGAAGCCTCATTCGCAACCGCTTAGATTATGGGGCCGTTGTTTATCAGTCGGCGACTCGAGTGCTTTGAAGATGCTGGACCTTATGCACCATTTGGGCATCCGCCTTTATACGGGTGCTTTTCGCACCAGCCCCGTAGAAAGCCTTTACGTTGAGTCAAATGAGTGGTCGCTTCACCTGCAGAGAACTTACATGTCCTTTGTTTATTTTCCTAAAGTGAAAGCAGACAAGAAGCACCCCTCATACTCTACTTTTATTGATTTGTCGAGCTCCATTCTGTTTCAAAACAAGCCTTCGATAAGGCAGCCCTTCTCAGTTAGCCTGAAGGGTCTTGCTGAGGACACTAGAGTGTCACTTGAACACAGTTTAATGGCTCCTGTAGCCTACCCGCCACCGTGGCAGTGGCAGACTATAGATTGCGATGTGTCTTTTCTAGAAGTTACTAAACATGCGCCTATTGCCCATATCCGAACATAGTTCCTGGAACTTCAACACAAATACACACGTCCTGAGTTCTTTACAGAAGCCTCTAAGTCCAACTCGTCTGTGTCCTACGCTGCTGTTGGCCCTTCCTTTTCGGATGCTGGCCCTCTACATCCAGGCACAAGTATCTTCACAGCGGAAGCTTACGCGCCCCGCCGTGGTGGTCTAGTGGCTGAGGTATTCGGCTGCTGACCCGCAGGGCGCGGGTTCGAATCCCGGCTGCGGCGGCTGCTTTTCCGATGGAGGCGGAAATGTTGTAGGCCCGTGTGCTCAGATTTATGTGCACGTTAAAGAACCCCAGGTGGTCTAAAATTCCGGAGCCCTCCACTACGGCGTCTCTCATAATCATATAGTGGTTTTGGAACGTTAAACCCCACATATCAATCAAGCGGAAGGTTACGCGATACTTGTGGCAGCTAAACACATCAAACAAATACAAATACAAAAAGCAGTAATTTATACAGACTCCCTCAATGTGGTAACGGCTCTGTACAGTCTTAAACAACGAAAAAACCCTGTCTTCGTCTCACTTTACTTCATTTTATGCACACTCTACACACTCAACCAACATGTTGTAGTAGTGTGCTGGGTGCCAGGGCACCATGAGATTCAAGGCAACGTGATGGCGGATCAGCTTGCTGCATCCGTCCACGAAAGCACCGCCACTACACCCATATCAATCCCGGCCCTTGATCTTAAGCCGTCTCTCAAATGAAAGCTCATGGACTACTGGCAGAGCAAGTGGGATAGACACATACAAAACAAACTACGCGTTATCAAGCCACACCTTGGCCATGGGCCTCCAGTTTCAAAATCACGTCATACACAGGTAACATTAACGAGGCTCAGGATAGGACACATATACACGACACACTCATATCTTCTGTTCGGTGGCGATCCACCATTGTGTGACAGATGTGGTGAAGCACTAACAGTTATTCACATTTTAGTTCAGTGCAAACAATTGGACACTCTAGGTCCGTTCGATTCGCCTGCACCACGTGAACCAGTTCACGAGGTGCTGCACCTTGCCATTCGTTTCAGCGGTGCAGTATTGACGACCGCTGAGCCCTGCCATTCGTTTCGAAAGGTGCAGAAGAGGTGCAGCACCGGTTCATGATTTTCCTGCACCTCCTTCGCTGACGGTGCCGGCTTGGTGCAGCCGCGCGTGCAGCTGAGCAGACGACGCAGCACTTAGACGTAGGTGGCTTAGGCGCCGTACCTGCCTCTACAAACGCGCTGTGTATTTTCAAGGTGTTTGCGCCTCATAAACTGTCCGCATGTGCGTTTCGCCATAGGTCAGTGTCTGATGAACGGTGTAAATTAACCGAAAAGAAATAAGGCCAACACCTTGTCGGCACATCGTCATTTGTTTCGGGTGTCGTGCTCTGCCTCCACCGCAGAACTCACGCTGGACAATTTCTGAGCTTCGCGTGCACAGCCGTGAACCGGTTCCGACCGGTGCAGGTGAATCGAACGGACCTTCTAAGAAAACAACACTTTCCATTACCCTACCGACAACATATACCTTTATACCCTGCAATGTTCGTCGATAGGGAACCGCTTTTTAGTCATAAATCATTGTGAGCGTTTTTAAAACAAATTCATAGTTTTCATATCGTATACCCGGACATTCCATAGCACGACCTCTCCAGAGAGGTTTTCGCTGCGGTGGCTACACAACAAAGCACTTGCCTCATGGCCCTTGGACGCAAGGGTATGAACGAGTGAGGCACTTGTGCTAATGCCATACATGTCCACCATCGTTTTTATTATCACCAACTTTTGTCATCTATTCGCACCACACATACCTTTCACGGCATGGTCATGATTTTATTACTTGCATGTTTTTACTTGCCTTACCGCGAGGAATTTCATGGCCCTTATACATCCGCTAATCACAATCATTGTCCCCCATGAACTGGCGCTCTTTGGCCATCAAGTGGCCCTTGCGCCAAAAAACACCATATATCATCATTAATATTCACTGGGTGCGGTATTACGGATGGTGGTATCAACTCGCCGTCTGCACCGGTTAAATCCGGAAGACCTCAGGGATCCGTCCTAGGGCCTCTTTTCGGTTTATATCAACAATGCCACGCGTGATATTGCAGCAAATCTAGAGCTTTTTGCAAATGCCTGCGCGCTTTAAAGTAGTTGACGCATCCAGCAACCAGGTTCTTTTAAATAACTCTTTTAAAATTCAAGATTGGTGCACAAAATGACAGATGACCTTTAGCGCGAGAAAAACTCTGGCGATAACCATAACCTGCAAAAAAGATCCACTAAAATTACAATACAATTCTTGTCCTTTGTCTCACAGTATATGCACCTTGGTCTTGTTATCACATCTAAATTAAGATGGAACGAACACGTTTGTTACACTGAGAAAATGGCTTTGAAAATACAAGGCTACTTAAGACGGGCACTCGCTAAGGCATGCGGCATACCTAAATGACTGCGTGTGAAACGTACGTATTACCATTACTAGAATATTAATCGGCTGTCTGGGACCCGCACATGCAAGCTAACGCAGATAAACTTGAATGAATACTGCGAAAAGCTGTAAAATGCATATTCAATACCTTAAAGTAACACATCTCTGTCAGTTCTTCTGGAATGCGCTAAACTGGAAACCCTGAAATGGAGACGTCATCGCGAAATAACGAAGCTGTTCTATCGCATATATAATAATAAGCTGACAGTACAAAAAAACTAATTACATCCAACCAATTTTGCGCCACCAAACGCGTGCCCCCAATCTCGAAAGAGTGACTGAGCCCCTATATACAGGTACCTTTTTTTTTCGAACAAGCAGAGAGCGGAACAATACGCCACCAGAGATTCTTGAAAGCGTCGATCTCAGCTAGTTTCTTCGTGCGTTAGCTGTTTCACATGGCTCATAACTACACCTTCATATATATTACAATGCGCTTCATTTTAATACCCATCGTCATCAGATTGATTGCTTGAGGTTCAATGTCTCGCTCCTGCACGATTCCTAAATGCTTCAATTCTGCAATGTCTTGCTTCTTAATATTGCCGACTTTATCTTTGCTACAGTTAATATTTGAGTTCATTTTACTTTTTACCCAAACAAAATAATCTAGTGGACACTGTTTTTGTAGTTTTTGTTTTGTTTAGTTTATTATGGCCATTCTTGGGATTGTGGACCATGTTTCATGTCTTTTCTTTTTTGTTTTGCGTTTTGAATCATCACGCTTTCGTTCAACACTATCTATACTGCTGTATCTCCTACACAAGGTTGCGTCCACTGCGTCACACACCCCTGCCTAATGTCCAGCGCTAGACTGGAAGTTTTTCTTTAAAATAAATAACAAATCATTAAATAAATAAATCCACTTCCTTTTTTCATTGCGCAACTCTCCAATTTAGTGATAGAAATTAAGAATACTGACAGAAGTAAGTTTAAAGAGAGAGATATAATGCTGAAAGGCGGGGAGGTTTAATTTGTTAGGAACAAATAACCCTATTTGCACTGCGGGTCCGTGGTAGCCATAATACCAAGCGTACGTAACAGGGAACTGAGTTTATTACTTTCAAGAAAGGCATTTGCACACAGCATGGTCCAAATGGTCCAAGCGCTGGCTTTCGAGTCCACTGTGGGTCATAAAAGGGGCGAGAAGCACAAAGGACAGGCAACCAGTGCGCGGGCGCACTGATTGCCCCGATGGTCCGTCAGTCCCCGGGCGCGCGGCGTCCAGTATCGGGGGGGGGGGGGGTCAAGGTGGAGGGAAGGGTGCATCCCTACATCCCTGGAAGCGGCAATACCTGGTCTAAAGCCTCTCCATGCGTTTTCCGGTAGAAGACGCGATAGAGGGGCTTTAACTTCAACAAACCCAAACTCCGACTGACTTTTTTTACGATGGCTGCCGTTCATTCGAAATTCCGTGAAACTGGCGGGCGACCACTGGTTGTCCTTTGTGGAGCTACCGGCAACGCGAGGTGTCTTCCTAATCTGGTGTAACCTTTCAAGGCGTGTGGCAGCTTGGGCTAGTTGGTACGGCATGACGATAGTTGTAGCGCGATAACAAAACGACGACACAGAGACAAGAAGGACACGTAAGACATAGCGCTCGTGTCTTTCGTGTCCTTCTTGTCTCTGTGTCGTCGTTTTGTTTTCGCGCTATAACTATCGTCTTTCAAGGCGGTTCTGGCAGAATGGCTGAGATGTGTGTTCGCAGCTCGCAAGAAAACATGAGATTCGCCGATTCCTGGCTTGTCTGGCCCATTGAGAGTTGCTTGACAAAAAGAAAAAACGTGCAATTCGCCGCTGTAATGACCCCACAGAGTATTTTGCAAGCGCACGTTTTAGCTCTACCACGTAGCGTTTCACCTGTCCGTTTGTGGCTGGGTGGTTCGGTGCAGAGTTCATCACAGTGATGAAGTTGTCACTCGTAGGATTTCTGTATTTTGGCTGACAGGAATGCGATTCCGTTGTTTGAAACCACTTTGTGGGGTAATCCGAACGTTTCGAGCAACAAGCGCAGGAAGTCGATAGCAGCTGTCAATGTTCGACCACAAAACTTGATCGACCACAAGATCGACCACAAAACTTCGGTGTCATCGACACCGAAGGACAAGCGCTCTCTCGAGCGCGCCAAACAGGACAAGGACAAAGTTCCAGTAACCACAATAAGTAAGCGATAACCATAATGGTTATCGTATTTCTGTCTATTTACATTTCTTAGTATTGTCACTTATCATCTTTTACTCATACCGATCAATCCTCAGAAGTATATTTACTTATTTTATTCCGCCATGGCTTTTATCGTACATTGGAACTGTAGAGGCTTAATTCCTAACTTAGGTGACGTAAAGGACATCATTCACGAGTTCTCACCAGTAGCGTTTTGCCTCCAAGAGACAAATCTTGGTGGAAAACACGACCATTTCCTAAAAGGCTTCAAAATTACACGAAAGGACCGCGAACATTGCAACCGTCTTTCGGGAGGAGTAGCCATAGTCGTGTAGAGCAGCACTCCTATACGAGATGTCCAAATAAACACATCTTTCGAGGCCATAGCCATGGCCATCCTATCGTACAAAACCATCACCATCTGCTCACTGTATATCCAACCTCACACCCTTTTCACCAAAAAAACTTAGAAACTCTAGTAGAACAGCTGCCAAAACCATTTATTTTAGTTGGAGATTTTAATGCTCATTCAACCTTTTGAGGTAGCGACAAAACTGATGCAAGAGGGCAAGCCGTGGAAGATTTCATTTTATCAAACGACATCTGGCTTCGTAACTCCGGGGCTTTTACTATTTTTTTCACCAAACTCACGCACATTTAGTTGCTTAGATGTTGCCCTGTATTCACCGTGTATTTTTAACAATTTTTAATGGGACGTCATCAAAACGTCTTATGGGAGTGGTCATCAACCCGGCGTCATAAAACTCATACCATCCTACCAACTTTAACAAGCAAGCCACGCCGGTGGAAACTGGCAAGCAACGCCGGTCGCAAACTGGCCAGTTTTCACAGAAAACGCTAAGCTCGATGAATTTTTCTCATCAGAGCTTTCTGTGATGAAGAGTTCATCAACAAATTAACCAAACCAAATTAACCTAACCTTTCAAAACCGTCCCACATTGAAACAGCCCTTCTCAATGCGTGTTCGAGCACTAGCTGTGGACACGGGCGTCCCATTCCTCGAACACCACGTAATGGCTTCTATTACATGCGCCCAGCCATGGCACTGGCAGGTTATAAATTGTGACACATCTTGCATGATTGTGACAAAGCATGCCCCACCCCTACACATTCAGGTGTATTTCTGCGAGTGGGCATACAATTATACATATCCTGAATTTTTCACTGATGCATTAAAGACTCGCGCGGGCGTATCCTACGCAGCGGTGGGCCCGTCTTTTTCGGATGTTGGTATTCTCCACTCTCACACAAGCATTTTTACAGCTGAAGCTTACGCAATACTGACGGAAGCAAAACACAATAAAGAAACGGAAATAAGTAATGCAGTGATATACACGGATTCAATAAACGTTGTAAAATTTTTAAAAGACATCAAAAAGTACAAAAATCCTGTCATCGCATCGCTATATCATCTCCTCTGTGCCATTTACTCATCGAAACATCATGTAGTAGTGTGTTGGGTACCAGGACACCGTGAAATTGAGGGAAACATATTAGCGGATAAGCTCGCACCATTAGTCCATGCGAACACTCCGCAGTCATCTGTAGCTGTCCCCGTAATGGACTTGAAACCCTTTTTAAAAAAAAAAGCTGAGGGATTATTGGCAGAGTACATGGAACGGACAAGTACATAATAAATTACATTTAATGAAGCCTTACCTTGGTGACTGGCCACCGACATCACAAACACGCCGTACGGAAGTAGCACTCTGTCAGTTACGAATCGGACACACATATAGTACACACTCACACCTTCTGACCGGTGGTGATTCACCAATGTGTGAGAAATGCGGCGAACCCCTTAGTGTCCTACATATTTTGATACAGTACAGTGAATTAGCTCCTATTCGAAATTAGCATTTTCCAACATCCTACCGAGAACAAATGCCTCTTCACCCAGCGATGTTCCTCGGTAGAGATCCACTTTTCAAACATCATTCATTCTTTGCATTTTAAAAAATGTTCGCAACTTCCACGTGATCTATCCTGGTAATCTGTAGAAGAACCTCTCAAAAGAGGTTGTTGCTGCATTACATACATTACCAAGCATTACATACATTACCAAGCACATGTTTCGCTGCCCTTGGAGACAAGGATGCCGGAGAGACATTCGTGCTCTATAATCTCTTCATAGATTTATCATCGGAACCATTGACCACTAGTTTTCACTCTACCCATTTCACGTCACTCTCATAATTTAATTCCCTATGTGTTTACCCGCCTTTAGAATGAGGAATATTAGGCCCTTTTACAGCCACTCATCATACCCATAACCCAAATCTTTTGAACTGGCCCTCTTTGGCCATGACGTGGCCCTTGCGTTAAGAAACACTAGATATCATCATCATTGTAGCGTCCCCTTGTTGGTCTCGGTGGTGGGTGGCCACCATCACCGGCGAACTGTACATAATCTGTATGGCCAACTTTTTCCCCCATCTCCCTGATCGCCACCCAAAAAGGTGGTGCACAGAAGAACCGTATCTTTTTTCCAAACCAAAGCAGCCCTTCTGCCAGTTTCATGTTGTGCATAGTCAGAAAGAGAACAAAACAGTCCGAACAATATCACCTTTTCTAGTCTCGAAAACAATCACCGAAGCAATCGGCCCAGGATATCGTGTAACGAAGTTCGGAAGCGGGAACCTCCTTTTGGAGGTTCGCGACAAGCTCCAATACGACAACTTACCTTAACTGGTAGCGTTTGGGGATGTCCCAGTCCCAGTGGGCCCACACAAGTCAATGAATACAGTGTGCGGTATGATCTCAGATGACGACCTGCTTGGACTGTCCCAAAGTGAATTATTGGAAGGCTGGCAAAACCAGAATGTTGTCAAGGTCCAAAGAATACTTATACGACGGGACAAAAAGGAAACACCCACAAAACACATAATCATCACCTTTGGTACTAGTGACTTACCTGATTCAATTGAAACTAGCTACTGCAAGCTCCGTGTCAGGCCCTACGTGCCGAACCCTCGCAGATGTTTCAAGTGCCAGCACTTTGGACACGGCTCACAAAGTTGCAGAGGGCGTAATACTTGCGCAGAATGTGCATCTAACGAGCACGCATCAGATAACTAATTCAAACACATCATGTTGTGTTAACTGTGGAGGAGACCATGCTGCCTACTCGAGATCGTGCCCAATATGAAAGAAAGAAAAACAAATCCTTCAGATTAAAGTGAAGTTGAATCTGTCTTTTCAAAAAGCACGTAAACGGTTCTCCATCCATCAGTCCAGTTCTTCCTTCGCTAATGTGACGCGCCGGGGCGCCACGCCGCATCTTTCCGTGCCCACAAAAGTCGCACAAAGTGAGACTGCGGGGGCGCCACAAGTGCCCCCAGTTGGAGCGGCCAGTACTGCTCCTCCACCCAACAAACAGGGCGAGCAGGCTCTCCAGTCTGTCGGACCCCGGGCCACTGGAAGCATAGTAAGGCCCGAAAGCACCGTGAAGGTGTCTGTTGAGGAGGCACCATCCACCACTTCACGAGAGGTGATGGATACAAATACGACTTTTCCGGCGCCCGAGATGCCGAAGGAAAGGCACAGCTCTTTGGAGCACACAAAAAAAGACTAGAATTGCAGGGCCTCCTAAGGACCCTGTAACGTAAGGCAACACCTTTGTACACACAGCACTACACAGATTAAAATCAAACAAATATTACAGTGGAACACCAGAGGACTGCTGAAAAACATCGACGACATTCAAGAACATATACACAAATATATACCAAAAGTACTGTGTGTACAAGAGACACACCTGAAGTCGAAACACAAACATTCTACGTCATTACGCCATGTTTTGATAGGATCGGAATGATGCAGTCGCGTCATCCGGTGGTGTTGCCATTGTTGTGGATCCAGGAACTGCCTGTACACATTTACCACTTCAGACGTCTCTTGAGGCAGTAGCCGTCCGAGCCGCTATCTTGAATAAACTGGTCCTAATTTGCTCTATTTATATGCATCCTCAGCACCAACTTAGTAAACAAGAATTTCAGGTGGTAATTGATGAACTTCCAAAACCGTACCTTCTCCTTGGAGATTTTAACGCACATAGCAGTCTGTGGGGTGACTCGCGCTGTGATGCACGAGGTCGTCTGATAGAACAGTTTCTTTTCTCCTCTGACGCGAGTTTCCTCAATAGGAAAGAGGCAACATATTATAGCCTCGCTAACCATACCTACTCGTCAATCGACTTAAGCATTGTATCTCCATCGCTTCTTCCACTACCTCACTTGAAAGTCATTAATAATCCTTTTAGAAGTGACCACTATCCTGTAGTTCTGAGCTCAGCAGTACCAAAGGAAAGTGCTCCACAGGTTCCCAAATGGCTGATAGAAAAGCCGATTGGGACCAGTTTTACAAGGCTGCTAGCTTAAGTTGGACTGGCATATGCAGTTCTAGCTCAGATGCAGCTGTACAATATTTTACTGCTTTTGTTATTGAAGCTGCAGCTAAGTGCATTCTGCAAACATCTGGACTGGGCGGAAAACGACGGGTCCCCTGGTAGAACACTGAGTGCCGAAATGCTCGAAAACAACAAAACAAAGCATGGAGACATCTCCGTGACTCACCGACCACTGACAATCTTGTCAATTTTAAAAACATCAAGTCCCAAGCAAGGAGAACGCGTCGACAGGTCAGGAGGGAGAGCTGGCAGAGGTTTTTATCAGGAATCGATACATACACAGATGAAGCAAGAGTCCGGAGAATGGTCAGTAGGGTAGTAGGATGAGAACTACATCCTCTGTCTCCAGTAAGCACACAAGGCAATGATTTGGAAGACCAAGTGAACTCCCTCCGTGCAGACTTTGGACAGGTCTCCAGCTCATCCCATTACAGTCCAGCGTTTCAACGATACAAAGCAAGAACAGAAAAACAGAAAATAGAACGCAAATACACAAACAATGAGGCATACAATGAACCTTTCGTCATAGCTGAGTTACAAGCATCATTAAACTGTTGTAACAAAACCGTCCCAGGCTCCGACCGTATAATATACGAAATGCTCAAACGTTTGCCTCCCGAAACCAGAAAAGCTCTCCTTTCTTTGTATAATGCCGTTTGGTTTTCTGCTGAGATCCCTTCAACCTGGAAAGAAGCAGTCATTATTCCCATTCTTAAACAGGGCAGGGACCCATTTTCAGCATCAAGCTACAGGCCCATAGCATTGACGAGTTACCTATGCAAGGCTTTTGAAAAAAATGCATAACAGACGATTGATGCATTGCCTTGAAACAGCCTGCTTGACCCATACCAGTGAGGGTCTCGAGAGGCTAAGTCCACTACTGACCACCTTGTCCGTATCGAGGCACAAGTTCGCGATGCTTTCATTATTTAACAATTCTTTCTGTCAGTGTTTATCGATATGGAGAAGGCCTATGACACTACGCGGCGCTTTGGCATACTCCGAGACCTGTCACACCTAGGTGTGCGGGACATATTGTTGAAAAGAATCGGAAGCTCGATCGATATGTGGGGTTTAATGCCCCAAAACCACCATATGAATATGGGAGACGCTTTAGTGGAGGACTTCGGAAGTTTCGACCACCTGGGGCTTTTTAACGTGCACCCAAATCTGAGCACACGGGCCTACAACATTTCCGCCTCCATCGGAAATGCAGCCGCCGCAGCCTGGATTCGATCCCGCGACCTGCGGGTCAGCAGCCGTGTAGCTTAGCCACTGAACCACTGCGGCGGGGCAAATAATCGAAAGCTACCTGTCTTATCGGACATTTCGAGTTTGAGTGGGCATGGGGTTGTCCCGTACATTTGTTCAAGAAACAGGAGTGCCGCAAGGAGAGGTATTGAGTTGTACACTTTTTATAGTGAAAATGAACTCTTTGCGCCTCGTTATCCCACGAAATATGTTTTACTGTACATATGTTGACGACGTGCAGGTCGGCTTTAAGTCCTGTAACATCTCAGTGTGTGAACGTCAGGTTCAACTAGGTTTGAACAAGGTCTCTCTATGGGCAAATGAGAATGGTTTTAAACAGAACGCGCAAAAGAGTACCTGCATCTTGTTCTTCCGAAATAGGGGCGTTCATCCCGATCCCGAGATTGACCTGCATGATCAAAATTTGTCTGTGAAAACAGAGCATAAATTTTTGGGCCTAATATTACACACAATACTAACCTTCATGCCATACATCAAGTATTTAAAAGACAGGTGTTCAAAAACCATGAATATTTTGAAAGTTATCACAAACTACGTGGGGCAGTGACAGATAATGTCTGATGAATTTATATAAAAGCCTCGTACGCATGCGCCTAGATTACGGTGCTATAATCTATCAGTGTGCGACACCATCAGCCTTAAAGATTCTCGACCACTGTTCACCATCTAGGCATACGCCTCTCCACGGGTGCTTTTCGAACTAGCCCAATAGAGAGTCTCTACGTAGAATCGAATGAATGTTGTAGGCCCGTGTGCTCAGATTTGGGTGGTCTAAATTTCCGGAGCCCTCCACTACGGCGTCTCTCATAATCATATGATGGTTTTGGGACGTTAAACCCCACATATCAATCAATCAATCAATCTAATCATGTGAATGGTCGCTCCACCTGCAGAGATGTTACCTGTCTTTTACATACTATTTCAAGGTTAACGCTGATGAGGAACATCCCACTCACTCCACAGTTAATGATCTGTCCAACTGTACCTTGTTCAATAACCGTCCTTCGCTGAAACGGCCATACTCACTTCGTGTCAGGAGGCTGGCTCCGGAAACAGCTGTGCCATTTTTAGAGCAACGTTTGATGGCTCCAGCAGTATATCTGCCACCATGGGAGTGGCAAGTCATAGACTGCGATGTATCTTTCATAGAAGTCACTAAAGAGTCACCTTCTGTACATATCCGCACGCACTTCCTCGAACTCCAACACAAGCACACTTGCCCAGAATTTTTCACAGATGCTTCGAAGTCTCACACTGGTGTGTCTTACACTGCTGTTGGCCCATCTTTCTCCAACTCCGGTATTCTGCACTCCGAAACAAGGGTCTTCACAGCAAATGCTCACGCGGTATTTGTGGCTGTCAAGCGTATTAAGAAACTGCAACTACAACGCGCGGTAATATATACAGATTCGCTGAGCGAAGTGGTGGCTCTGAAAACTCTGCGAAAACATTAAAATCCTGTCCTTGTGTCCTTGTGCTCTCTGTTATGCACAATCTACGCTCTTAAACGGCATGTTGTAGTCTGCTGGGTGCCGATCACCACGAAATCGCTAGAAACGTGCTGGCGGATCAGCTGGCCACATCTGCCCAAGACAACACTGGTGCCGATACATCTGTAGCTGTCCCTGCGTTTGATCTGAAACCATTTCTACGATAGGAGCTCAGGGCGTGCTGGCAGCGCCAATGGGATCGGCGGACAGAAAACAAACTGCATGTTGTCACAGCGAGACTTGGAAATCGGCCAACAGTATACAGATCACGCTACACACAAGTCACACTTACCAGACTACAGATAGGACACACACACTCGACACATTCATACCTTTTGACTGGTGGCGATGCACCATTGTGTGAGAGATGTGTAGAAAAGCTCATGGTTCTCCACAACTCCCTGCAGTCAGTAATTCCAAGCGCGATGTTTTATTACGTGTATGTTGATGATGTGCAGACGAGTTTCAAATCATGCAACATGTCTATCTGCGAACGACAAGTGCAGCTTGGAATGAATAAATTCTCTAAATGGGCGGATGAGAATGGTTTTAAAATTAACACCCAGAAAAGTACTTGCGTATTGTTCTCCAACAAATGAGGGGTAATGCTAACACCAAATGTTGCGATAAAGATAGATCAACTCTCTGTGAGCGGCGAGCATAAATTCCTGGGAACCACTTTAGATTCTAAGCTCACGTTTATTCCCCATAATAAATAACTGAAAATGAAATGTCTGAAAGCGATGAACCTCCTAAAGCTGCTATCACGTACAACATGGGGTTGTGATCGTAAGTGTCTCTTGAAGTTGTACCACAATCTTGTCTGGTCGCGTCTTGATTGTGCCTCTATAATTTATCATTCCGCAACGCCATTTGCTTTAAAAATCCTAGACCCCGTTCACCATCTGGGTATCCGACTTGCAACCGATGCTTTCAGGACAAGTCCGATCCAGAGTCTCTATGTAGAGTCGAATCAGTGGTCACTTCACCTGCAGCGATCCTATAGCAGTTTCCATATTTTATAGAGGTACGCGCAAACATCAAGCGTCCTTCTTATTCATTTATAAACGATATGACCACTGCCACCCTCTTTCATAATCGACCCGCTGCGAGAAAGCCGTTCTCTTTGCGTGTGAGAAACTTAAATGAGGAAATGGGTGTTCCATTGCTAGAAATTTGTCCTATGCCTCCAGCAAAACTTTTACCGCCATGGCAGTGGTAGCTTATACATTGTGACACCTCATTTGTCGAGATCACTATACACGCACCAGAAGCACATATTAAAATGCATTTCAGATAACTCCAGTCCAATTACTCATCCGTAGTGTTTTATACCGACGCTTCTAAGTCGCATGCAGGGGTGGCTTATGCAGCCTTCGGACCATCCTTCTCGGAATCCAGTGTACTGCACCCGGAAACAAGTATCTTTACGGCTGAGGGTTATGCACTATTGTCGGCTGTGAAGCATATAAGGAAATCAAACATACAAAAATCAATTGTACTTACAGACTCGTTAAGCATAGTAAATGCGTTAGGATCACTTTTCAGATTCTGAAATCCGGTAATAATTGAGCTGTATTTCCTTCTGTGTACAGCATATATGTCCAACCAGCATGTTACTATTTGCTGGTACCTGGCCATAGAAGCATCGAGGGCAATGTGTTAGCTGACCAAATGGCCACGTCAATTATATTGTGCGCTATTAATCCTACCGCTACTGACCTGCAACAGATCTAAAACCCTTCCTACGTAAAAAACTACGAAGCCACTGGCGACGCTTGTAGGACACAGAAATAAATAATAAGCTTCACTTAATTAAGCCGCGATGGTGCTTCTGGCACTCCGCTACAAGAACACGGCGAACTGATGTCCTATTCTGTCGCCTCAGAATAGGACACACACATGTACCCATAGCTTTCTTCTGACTGGCGACGAACCTCCTACTTGTGGTAGATGTGGTGAGAGGCTATCCGTCCTCCACGTCCTCCTGGATTGTCTGGAAGCTGAAAGAGAAAGAAAGAAATATTTTGCTTTAGCATACCGCTATCATCTTCCTTTATATCTTATTACGTTTAACGGCGAAGAGCCGCTTTTTGACACAAAATTAGTCCTAAGCTTTCTAAAAGATGTTGTATGGAATGTTTTTAGCCCAACAAGCTCATAGCGCATCCTCTGTCCAGAAGATGCCGCTGTGATAGCAACTTTCAATGAGCCCAGGCCCTCATGCCCTTGTTTTAAGGGCTCTGCCGAGGCACTAGTGCTCCACGCCAAGTTTTTATTTCATATACATATCATTTCTAATGAATTTTATGTCTCCATAGCTCACATCATTTGGGATGGCCATAATTTTACTATATGTATATTTTACGTACCTACAGCGACTGCTTTAGGCCCATTTACAGCCACATCACATCTGTTTTATCCACACTGCGTATTGCAAAGTTCATTATCATCGCTCTGGGGCTCTTTCGCCACATCTGGCCCTTGCGGCAATATTCTATTATTCTATTACTCATCATCATCAATTATTCAATGCTCATTCAATCCTTTGGGGTAGCGACAAAACTGATGCAAGAGGGCAAGCCGTGGAGGATTTCATTTTATCAAACGACATCTGGCTTCGTAACTCCGGGGCTTTTACCTACTTTTCACCAACCTCACGCACATTTAGTTGCTTAGATGTTGCCCTGTATTCACCGTGTATTTTTAACAATTTTAAATGGGACGTCATCAAAACGTCTTTTGGGAGTGATCATCAACCCGGCATCATAAAACTCATACCATTTTACCAACTTTAACAAGCAAGCAATGCCGGTGGAAACTGGCAAGCCACGCCAGTCTCAAACTGGCCAGTTTTCACAGAAAACGCTAAGCTCGATGAAGTTTTCTCATCGGAGCTTTCTGTGATGAAGAGTTCGTCAAAGTTTTAATCTTAGCAGTAGAAAAGGCAGCACGCAATCATCCAGCATCGTGCGCAAGAAACTCAATTCTTGGTGGACAAACAAGTGTACTGATTCCAAAAAACAACAAAATAGGACCTGGGGAATTCTGCAAAGATACCCCACCTACATGAAACTCATCAACTTCAAACAGGCAAAAGCCAGAGCCCGATTTATTCGAAGACAGACAGAAAAGGATTCATGGAAAAAATACATATCATCAATTAACAGTTCAGTCACATCTAAACACATCTGGCGCCAGGTGAGGAATTTCAAAGAAGAGTACTGCTCCTACACAATACCACTGCTTACAAGTCCAGACACACAATCAACACTAGAAGACCAGGCCAACCTATTAGGAGAACACTTTTACAAGGTACCATGCTCAGCAAATTATGGCAACGCATTCATGAAATATAAAGAAAATGCAGAAGAGACAAAGACTGCCTACTACCAGTTCCTCAAATGAAAGTTATAACCTTCCGCCTACGCTGCAGGAACTAAACAGGGTACTTTCCGCCGCTAAAAAATGGCAACAGGGTCTGACCAGATACAAACACAATGTTCGCAAACCTATCCCAAGCATCCGCAGAGGCACTTCTACAATTCTTTAACAAAATATGAGACTATGGCATAATGCCTGAAGATTGGAAAAAAGCCACAGTTATACCGTTCCTTAAACCTGGTAAACCCCCAAAAACCCAAGTAGCTACAGGCCCATTGCAATAATAAGCTGCATAGCAAAAACTTATGAAAGCATCATAAATATTACTTACCTTCATCCCCGCAGGGGCGCCTGCGCAAGTAGGCGTTTGGTGTGTAGCGACACCATGGACTCGAGCTAACAGGGGAGTTTCGACTCCCTCCCACGCCTGGCCGTGCATGGCTTTGTCGAGTCCGGGGAAAAGGGGATCCTGGGGATTGAGCCGACGCTGGTTGATTGGACCGTTAAGGCCCCCTGGCAGAGGCAACACACCCCTTTGGCCCCGGCTTCACGTAGACGGCACCCCGGGGCTGACCCACCCAGGGGAAATCGGCAGTCGCCTCTTCCTGTCTTCTTCTCTCTTCCCATCTTCGTCTTTGCCATCACTTTTTACCTTTCTTGTCTTCTCTTTCTTCCTTCTACTTCCAATTTTCCTGGCGGAGAGGGTTAACCTTGTGCAAATAGCCTACCTTGGTCTATGCGCATTGGGTTATAGTAGCGTTGTACGGCTGGCATCGGCAAGTTTTAGTATTTACGAACTTGTAGCGTCCCCTCGTTGGGCTCCTTGGCTGGTGGTCGCCAACGCTGCTGAATAAAATTGAAACCGGCATGCATAAAGCATTCCTCTCACTTAGCGATCGTACCGGCTTGAAGCGGGTACGCACCGATGACATAAACTTTTTCAACGGGCCAATAGAAGGATTTCCTGACCTTCATATTATCCACTGTGAAAAAACTGGATAACAAGCCAGGGCCGTCTCTCCTTTCGTAGTTGCTAGATATCTTACCGAAACTCTTGGCACAAGATACAAGGTAACCAAAATGGCTAGCGGAGACCTTCTCCTCGAAATCCGTGACAAAGAACAATTTGAAAAGCTAGACCGTCTCTGAGATTTTGGTGGCATACCAATAACCATAACATCACATAGATCAATGAACACAACTCGCGGAGTGATATCTGACATGGACTTACTTGACTTGACCGAGACTGAACAATTGGAGGGGTGGAAGAGCCAAAATGTGACTAATGTAAGAGAATTATCATCAGAAGAGACAAAAAGGAAACACCAACGAAACACCTGATACTGATTGATTGACTGATATGTGGGGTTTAACGTCCCAAAACCACCATATGATTATGAAAAATCTGATACTCACGTTTGCTTCCAGTAAATTGCCAGAAACCATTCAAACCGGGTACACGAAAACTTCAATCAGGCCATACATACCAAACCCCCGTCGTTGCTTAAAATGTCAGAGGTATGACCATGGCTCTAAAAGCTGTCGTGGTCACCGGACCTGTACAAAATGGTGAGCCCTGGGCCACGTGTCCGAGAACTGCAAAGAGCAGCCGCACCTCGCTAACAATACTTCTTCCTCAATAGACCTAAGCATAGTATCTGCATCGCTTGTACCACTACTTCACTGGAAAGTCATCACTAATCCCTACAGAAGTGACCACTTTCCCGTAGTTTTAAGCACGCCTATATCAACTGAATGCCCGCCACAGGTTTTCAAATGGCTATTAAGCAAAGCCGATTGCGAACAGGTTTATACTTCAACTCATTTAAGTTGGCGCGACATATGTTTTTAAGCATTGATGCTGCTGTCAACTACTTCACTTCGTTTTTGATTCATGCAGCAGCAAAATTCATCCCACAAACGTATGGACAACCTGGAAAACGACGTGTGCCATGGTGGAACTCTGAGTGCCAAAATGTGCGCAAGCAGCAAAACAAAGCATGAAGGTTGCTTCGGAACTCACCGACAGCCGAAAATCTCCACAGCTTGAAAAAAATAAAGTCTCAAGGCAGGAGAACACGTCGGCAGGCCAGAAGAGAAAGCTGGCAGGAGTTTTTGTCAGGGATCAATTCATACACACAAGAGACTAAAATCTGGAACATGGTTGGTAGGGTAGCAGGAAGACAAGCACACACACTCCCACTGGTAAACACACACAGTGACACCTTGGAAGATCAGGCAAACTTCCTCGGTGCACACTTCGAGCGGGTGTCCAGCTCCTCACACTATACTGACGCTTTCGAAAGATAGAGAACAAGAATAGAAAAGCAAAAATTCGAACAAAAATGTACGAGATACGAGGCGTACAATCAAGCTTTCAGCTTCGCTGAGCTCCAAACATCACTGAACTCTCAGTGATTACGCTCCAGGTTCTGACCGTGTGGTTTACGAAATGTTAAAAGAGCTACCAATCGAAACTCAAGGACCCTTACTTTGTTTGTACAATGCTATTTGCTTCTCTGGCACTATGCCTACTTCCTGGAATGAGGCTATTGTTATTCCTATTTTGAAACAGGGCAAGGACTCTTCTTTAGTTTCGAGTTACAGGCCTATTGCACTTACAAGCTGCTTGTGCCAAGTTTTCGAAAAATTGATCAACTGCCGACTTGTACATTTTCTTGAAACAAACAATTTGCTCGACCCTTTTCAGTGCGGGTTTCAAGAGAGTAGATCCACCACCGACCACCTTGTTCGTATTGAGGCACAGATCAGAAACGCTTTCGCTCATAAGCAATTCTTTCTTTCTGTATTCCTTGATATGTTATGATGCAACATGGAGCTTTGAAATACTTAAAGACCTGTCCCACCTTGGCGTGCGTGGCAGAATGCTTACTATAATCAAAAGCTACCTGTCATACCGGACATTCCGAGTTCGAGTAGGCCCCGTACTATCGTAAACATTTGTTCAAAAAACAGGCGTGCTGCAATGTGGTGTACTTAGTTGCTCACTTTTTCTCATCAAAATAATTCTTTGCACTTGTCCATCCCTCGCAATATGTTTTATTGTACATATGTCGATTACGTCCAGCTTGGCTTTAGATCTTGCAATCTGGCCATGTGTGAGCGCCAGGTTCAGCTTGGTTTGAACAATGTCTCCAATTGGGCGTAAGAAATTGGGCTCCGGCTGAATGCACAGAAAAGCACGTGTGTGTTATTCTCCAGGAAAAAAGGTATTCGTCCCGAACCCGATATTGAACTGCATGGGCAACGTCTTTCCGTTAATACCGAACACAAATTCTTAGCCCTAATCTTGGACACCAAGCTAATCTTCATTCTGCATATCAAATATTTAAAAAACAAGTGCATAAGAGCTATGAACGTTCTGAAAGTGTTGTCTCTTACTACGTGGGGAAGCGACAAGAAGTTTTTAATGAATCTGTATAAAAGCCTTGCACGTACCCGCCTAGACTATGGGGCAATATCAGACCAGTTTGTGGCACCTACTGCCATTAAAATGCTTGATCCTGTTCATAATCTAGGCATCCGCCTCTCTACGGGTGCTTTTCGCACTAGCCCCGTAGAGAGCCTGTACGTGGAATCGAACGAATGGTCGCTCCACCTACAGAGATGTTACATGTCTTTTAAACATTATCCTAATGTAAATACAGACGAGAATCACCCATCACATGCCACAATTATGACATGTCAAGCCTTGCTGTTTTTGAGAAACGGCATTCTATGAGACAGCCCTACTCACTCCGTGTGAGGGGCTTAGCGAAGGAAACCGGTGGGCCACTCGAACACCGCTTGATGGCTCCTGCAGTATGCCTGCCACCGTGGCAGTGGCAGGCCATAGATTGCGACGTGTCTTTCTTGGAGGTAACAAAGTTTGCACCAATCACACATATCCAGACATACTTCCTTGAACTACAACATAGATACACATGTGCTGAGTTATTTACGGATGCTTCAAAGTCTAACACTTCTGTCTCGTACGCAGCCGTCGTCCCATCCTTTTCGGAAGGCGGCGTTCTGCACTCTGACACAAGCATTTTCACCGGCGAAACTTATGCCATACTTGCGGCCGTTAAACACATCAAGCAAATAAAACTACAGAAGGCAATAATATATACAGATTCCCTAAGTGTAGTAAAAGCTCTGAAAACACCTAAAAAGCAAAAAGCCCTGTCCTTGTCTTGCTTTATTCACTCCTAAGCACAGTGTACTCATCCAGCAGCATGTTGTAGTCTGCTAAGTGCCTGGACACCGCGAAATACAAGGCAACGTTCTGGTGGGCCAACTAGCTGGATCTGCAAATAAAACGGCTTTGTGTGAAAGATGTGGAGAAGCGCTCACCGTACTTCACATTCTGATCCAGTGTAAGGAGTTAGACACGCTAAGAAGACGACACTTTCCATTTCCCTACCGAGAGCAGATACCCCTTCCCCCTGCAATGTTTGTCGGTAGGGAACCACTTTTTACACATAAATCATTGTAAGCTTTATAAAGAGAGGTTCATACTTTCCATAACACATACCCGGGAGTTCTGTAGCATGACCTTTCCCGAGAAGTCCCCGCAGGGGCGCCTGCGCAAGTAGGCGTTTGGTGTGTAGCGACACCACGGACCCGAGCTAACGGGGGAGTTTCGACTCCCTCCCACGCCTAGCCGTGCGTGGCTTTGCCGTGTCCGGGGAAAAGGGGATCCTAAGGGTTGAGCCGACGCTGGGTGATTGGACCATTAAGGCACCCCTGCAGAGGCAACACGCCCCTTTGGCCCCGGCTTCACGTAGACGGCACCCCTGGGCTGACCCACCCAGGGTAAATCGGCATTCGCCTTTTCGCATCTCTCTCTTCCTACATCTTCGTCTTTCTTACTTTTTTAGCTTTCCTGTCTACTTCTCTCTTCTGCTTACTTCCAATTTTCTCGGCGGCAAGGGTTAACCCTGTGCAAATAGCCTACCTTGGCCTAGGCGCATTGGGTTATAGCAGAGTTGTACGGCTGACGTCTGCAAGCTTTGAGCATACGCAAACTTGCAGCGTCCCCTCGTTGGGCTCCGTGGTGGGTGGCCGCCAACGCTGCTGAAAAACATACAATTAGCATGCACAAAGCATTCCCTTTACTTAGTGATCGTGCCTCCTCAACCCCGCAGGGGCGCCTGCGAAAGTAGGCGTTTGGTGTGTAGCGACACCACGGACCCGAGCTAACGGGGGAGTTCCTACTCCCTCCCACGCCTAGCCGTGCGTGGCTTTGCCGTGTCCGGGGAAAAGGGCATCCTGGGGGTTGAGCCGACGCTGGGTGATTGGACCTTTAAGGCCCCCTGGCAGAGGCAACACACCCCTTTGGCCCCGGCTTCACGTAGACGGCACCCCTGGGCTGACCCACCCAGGGGAAATCGGCAGTCGCCTTTTCCTATCTGTCTCTCCCTACATCTTCGTCTTTATCTCTTACTGTTTATCTGTCCTGTCTTCTACTCTCTTCCGTTTACTTCCAAACTTCCTGGCGGCTAGGGTTAACCCTGTGCAAATAGCCTACCTTGGTCTAGGCGCATTGGGTTATAGTGGCGTTGTACGGCTGGCGTCTGCAGGTTTCAGCATCTGTAAACCTGCAGCGTCCCCTCGTTGGGCTCCGTGGTGGGTGGCCGCCAACGCTACCGAACAACATACAATTAGCATGCACAAAGCATTCCCTTTACTAAGTGATCGTGCCTCCTCAAAGCGGGTACGCACCGAAGATATCAACTTTTTCATGCGGCCAAGACAAACCTTTCCTCGATTCCATGTTATACACTGTGAAAAAACTAACAAGCAAGCCAGAACAGTATCCCCCTTCGTAGTGGCTAGGTCCTTAACCGAAACTCTCGGTGCCGGGTACAAGGTTACCAAAATGGCCAGTGGAGATCTACTCCTTGAAATACATGAACAAAACCAATTCGATAAACTGAACACCCTCACAACGTTTGGAGACACACCCATCAGTATTACGCCACACAGGTCCATGAACTCATCTCGCGGGGTCGTATCAGACGTAGATTTGCTTGAGCTGACGGAAGCTGAACTTCTGGAAGGATGGAAGAGCCAGAACGTGACAAACGTACAGCGTATTAAGATCAGAAGAGATCAAAAGGAAATCCCAACCAAACACTTAGTACTGACCTTTGCTTCGAGCGATTTGCCGGAAACTATTCAGACTGGGTACACAAAGACATCCGTGAGACCATATATTCCCAACCTCCGCCGTTGCTTCCAATGCCAGAAATATGGCCATGGCTCCAAAACGTGTCGTGGTCGCCAGACTTGTGCACAATGTGGAGTTCTAGGCCACGTGTCTGAGAACTGCAAACAACCACCACACTGTGTAAACTGCGAAGGAAACCATGCCGCATATTCACGCTCCTGCACATACTGGAAAAAAGAAAAAGAAATAATTACGTTGAAGGTGAAGGAAAACATTACATTTAAGGAAGCACGGCGAAGAGTCGCTCCATTCTATGGAGCTACATACGCTGATGCGGCGCGTCAGGGGGCACCGCCGCACCAGCCCTCGCCACTCCCTCGGCCCGCGCATACCGAGCCGGTGGTTGTGGCACCTGCCCCCAAGGCGGCTGTAGCCCAGGCTACACCGCCTACTCCCAAACAGAGACCGGAGACTCCAGAGTCTTCGGGTCTCAAGGCCTCCCTTCACCAGGCGAGGCCCAAAATTCGAACTAGCAGCCCGCACGTGCGGGCATCCAGTGCCTCCGAGGAGGCAATGGATACGTCGGCACCCTTGGTGCCGAAAGAGCGGCGTGGCTCCTTGGAGCGCGCCAAGAAAACAAAAAAGCCGATAACAGGGCCTGGTGACGGCCCTGTTAAGTGAAGTCAAACTCTGTCTAAACAGCCACTCGCTTTTCGTACACACAGCACTATTTTACATTCACCATGAACACTCAAATTATACAATGGAACGTCAGGGGCCTTTTCAGAAACCTTGACGACATCCAAGAACTCTTACACGAATACTCACCAAAAGTGCTGTGTGTACAAGAAACACACCTTAATTCAAAGCACACAAATTTTCTCCGTAAATACGTTATATTCCGAAAGGACCGTGTTGATGCTATGACATCATCCGGAGGTGTTGCCATCATTGTGAATCAAGGAATTGCATGCACACACTTACAACTCCAAACATCCCTTGAGGCAGTGGCTGTTCGAGCAGTTCTTTTTGATAAACTGATCACAATCTGCACTATCTACATTCCTCCTAGCTATCAGCTGCAAAAACGTGATTTACACTCTTTAATTGATGAACTTCCGGAGCCCTATGTTCTCCTTGGAGACTTTAATGCGCATAGCAGGCTATGGGGTGACTCTCGGTATGACGCGCGAGGTCGACTGATTGAAGAGTTCCTTCTCTCCTCAAGCGCGTGTCTTCTAAATCGAAAAGACTCAACGTATTATAATCTCACCAATAACACCTACTCCTCCATAGACCTAAGCATAGTATCCCCATCTCTTGTGCCCCTACTCCAGTGGAAAGTCATCAGTAATCTGTACGGAAGTGACCACTTCCCCATAGTTTTGAGCACAACTACAGTAACTGAGTGTCCATCACGTGTTCCCAAGTGGCTCATAACCAGAGCCGACTGGGAACACTTTTATACCATCGCTCGTCTAGGTTGGAATGACATAAGTACTTTGAACATTGATGTTGCTGTCAACTACTTCACAGCATTTTTGATTGATGCTGCAACAAAATGCATCCCACAAACAAATGGACACCCTGGAAAACGGCGTGTGCCATTGTGGAACTCTGAATGCCGAAACGCGCGCAAACAGCAAAACAGAGCTTGGAGGCTGCTTCGGAACTCACCGACAGCCGAAAATCTTGACACCTTCAAGAAAATAAAGTCTCAAGGCAGGCGAACGCGTCGGCAGGCAAGAAGAGAAAGTTGGCAGAAGTTTTTGTCAGGGATCAATTCATACACACAGGAAGCTAAAGTGTGGAACATGGTCGGTAGGATAGCAGGAAAACAAGTACACACACTTCCACTCGTAAACACTCAGGGCGACACCTTGGAAGATCAGGCAAACTTCCTCGGTGCACACTTCGAACAGGTGTCCAGTTCATCCCACTATACTGACACTTTCCAAAAATACAGAACAAGAATAGAAAAGCAGAAACTCGAACACAAATGCACTGGATACGAGGCATATAATCAAGCGTTCAGTCTAGCTGAGCTCCGAACAAGCCTAAACTCCTGCAGTACTTCTGCCCCAGGTTCTGACCGTGTCGTTTATGAAATGTTAAAAAACCTGCCGATCGAAACGCGAAAAACCTTACTTTGTTTGTACAATGCTATCTGGTTTTCTGGCACTATCCCTAACTCCTGGAAAGAGGCTATTATAATTCCCGTTTTGAAAGAGGGCAAGGACCCTTCCTTACCTTCCAGTTATAGGCCTATTGCACTCACAAGCTGCTTGTGCAAAATCTTTGAAAAAATGATAAACTGCAGACTTGTACACTTTCTTGAAATAAACAATTTGCTCGATCCATTTCAGTGCGGGTTTCGAGAAAGTAGATCCACCACAGACCACCTTGTTCGTATCGAGGCACAGATCAGGGACGCCTTCGTCCATAAACAATATTTTCTCTCTGTATTCCTCGATATCGAAAAGGCTTATGATACAACATGGCGTTTCGGAATTCTAAGAGACCTGTCCCACCTTGGCGTGCGCGGAAGAATCTTTCACATAATCGAAAGTTACCTGTCAAACCGGACATTCCGTGTCCGAGTGGGCACGGTTCTTTCCCAAACATTCGTCCAGGAAACAGGCGTGCCACAAGGTGGTGTACTTAGCTGCACACTTTTTCTCATCAAGATGAATTCCTTGCACTTGTCCATCCCTCGCAATATGTTCTATTGTACATATGTCGACGACGTTCAGCTTGGCTTCAAGTCATGCAACTTGGCCATGTGTGAGCGGCAGGTTCAGCTTGGTTTAAATAAGGTCTCCAAATGGGCAGATGAAAACGGATTTCGACTTAACCCACAAAAAAGCACATGTGTCTTGTTCTCTCGAAAGAGAGGCATGCACTCGGAACCCGACATTCAACTGAACGGGCAACAACTGTCCGTCAAAGCCGAGCATAAATTCTTAGGCTTAATCTTGGACAACAAGTTGACCTTCGTACCCCACATAAAGTATTTAAAAACAAAATGTTTAAAAGCCATGAATGTTATAAAAGTGTTGTCACGTACTACGTGGGGTAGTGACAGGAAATGCCTCATGAACCTGTATAGAAGCCTTATTCGCACCCGCTTAGATTATGGGGCCATTGTTTATCAGTCAGCGACTCAAAGTGCTTTGAAGATGCTGGATCCCGTGCACCATTCGGGCATCCGCCTTTCTACGGGTGCTTTTCGCACCAGCCCCGTAGAAAGCCTTTACGTTGAGTCAAATGAGTGGTCCCTTCATCTGCAAAGAACCTACATGTCCTTTATATATTTCCTTAAGGTGAAAGCAGACAAGAGGCACCCCTCATACTCTACTATTAATGACTTATCGAGCTCCATTCTTTTTCAAAACAGGCCTTCAATGAGGCAGCCCTTCTCAGTTCGCCTGAAGGGTCTAGCTGAAGAAACTGCAGTATCACTTGAACACAGTTTAATGGCTCCTGTTGCATACCCGCCACCGTGGCAGTGGCAGACTATAGATTGCGATGTGTCTTTTTTAGAAGTTACAAAACATGCGCCTATTGCCCATATTCGAACATACTTCTTGGAACTTCAATACAAATACACACGTCCTGAGTTTTTCACAGATGCCTCTAAGTCTAACTCTTCTGTGTCCTACGCTGCTGTTGGCCCTTCCTTTTCGGATGCTGGCCCTCTACATCCAGGCACAAGTATCTTCACAGCGGAAGCTTACGCGATACTTGTGGCAGCTAAACACATCAAACAATCACAAATACAAAAAGCAGTAATTTATACAGACTCCCTCAGTGTGGTAACGGCTCTGCACAGTCTTAAAAAACAAAAAAACCCTGTCCTCTTTTCACTTTACTCCATTTTATGCACCCTCTACACACTCAACAGACATGTTGTTGTGTGCTGCGTGCCAGGGCACCGTGAGATTCAAGGCAACGTGATGGCGGATCAGCTTGCTGCATCCGCCCACGAAAGCACCGCCGTTACACCGACATCAATCCCGGTCCTTGATCTTAAGCCGTCTCTCAAACGAAAACTCAGGGACTACTGGCAGAGCAAGTGGGATACACACACACAAAACAAACTACACGTTATCAAGCCACACCTTGGCCATTGGCCACCAGTATCAAAATCGCGTCTAACAGAGGTAACACTAACAAGACTCAGGATAGGACACACATACACGACACACACACACCTTTTGTCTGGTGGCAATCCACCATTGTGTGACAGATGTGGGGAATACTTAACCGTCCTTCACATGTTAATTCAGTGTAAACACTTAGAAACTCTTAGAAAACAACATTTTCCAATACTCTACCGACAACATATACCTTTACACCCTGCAATGTTTGTCGGTAGGGAACCACTTTTTAGTCATAATTCATTGTTAGCGTTTTTAAAAGAAATTCACAGCTTTCATGTCATATACCCGGGCATACCGTAGCAGGACCTCTCCAGAGAGGTTTTTGCTGCGGTGGCTACACAAAAAAGCACATGCCTCACGGCCCTTGGACGCAAGGGTTTGAACGAGTGAGGCACTTGTGCTATTGCCATACATATCCACCATCGTCTTTTATTATCACCAACTTTTGTCATCTGTTCACATCACACACACCTTTCACGGCATGGTCATGATTTTATTACCTGTATGTTTTTACCCGCCTTACTGCGAGGAATTTTATGGCCCTTATACAGCCGCTTATCACAATCATTGTCCATATTTTTTAGTAAGATGAACTGGCGCTCTTTGGCCGTGAATCGGCCCTTGCGCCATAAAACATCAAACATCATCATCATCATCGTGCCTCCTCAAAGCGGGTACGCACCAAAGACATCAATTTTTTCATTCGGCCAAGACACATTTTTCCTCATTTTCACGTTATACACCGAGAAAAACTAACAAACAAGCCAGAACTGTATCCCCCTTCATAGTGGCTTGGTGGCTAAGCGAAACTCTTGGTGTCGGGTACAGGGTTACCAGAAAGGCCAGTGGAGATCTACTCCTTGAAATACGTGACAAAGACCAATTCGATAAACTGAACACCCTCACAACGTCTGGAGACACACCCATCAGTCTTACGCCACACAGGTCAATGAACTCATCTCGCGGGGTCGTATCGGACGTAGATTTGTTTGACCTGACCGAAGCTGAACTTCTGGAAGGATGAAAGAGCCAGAACGTGACAAACGTACCGCGTATTAGGATCACAAGAGATTAAAAGGAAATCCCTAACAAACACTTTCTACTGACCTTTGCTTCGAGCGATATGTCGGAAACTATTCAGACTGGGTACACAAAGACATCCGTGAGACCATATATTCCCAACCCCTGCCGTTGCTTTTAATGTCAGAGATATGGCCACGGCTCGCAAAGTTGTCGTGGCCGAAAAACTTGTGCTCTGTGTGGAGTCGTGGGCTATGCGTCCGACAACTGCGAAGCACCTGCACACTGTGTGAACTGTGGCGGTAATCATGCTGCGTACTCACGTTACTGTTCTTTCTGAAAAAAAGAAAAAGAGGTCATCACTTTAAAGATAAAAGAAAACATTACATTTAAAGAAGCAAAAAAAGAGTCTCGCCATTTTATGGCCCTACATATGCTGATGCGGCGCGCCAGGGGGCAGTGTCGCACCAGCCCTCGCCACTCCTTCGGCCTGCGCAGAGCGAGCCATTGGCTGTGGCGCCTGCCCCCAAGGCAGCAGTAGTTGAGTCTACTCCGCCTACTATTGAACAGATACCAGAGACTCCAGGGTCCTCGGGTCTCAAGGCCTAACCTCGCCAGGCGAGGCCCAAGCTTCGAAAAACCAGCTCGCACGAGCGGGTATCCAGTGCCTCCGAGGAGGCAATGGATACGGCGGCACCCCTGGTGCCAAAAGAGCGGCGCGGCTCTCTGGAGCGTGCCAAGAGAACTAAAAAGCTCATAACAGGGCCTGATAATAGCCCTGTTATTTGAGCTCGACCTTTCACCTTAAACAAGTCACTCCCTGTACACACAGCAATACTTTACTTCCAATATGGAAACACAAATTATTCATTGAAACGTCGGAGGCCTGCTTAAAAACCTCGACGACGTCCAAGAGCTTTTATACAAACACTCACCTCAAGTGCTGTGTGTGCAGGAAACACATCTTAAATCCTCCAATACAAATTTTTTACGTGCTTACGTCATATACCGAAAGGACCGAGATGATGCTGTGGCGTCATCCGGTGGCGTAGCCATTATTACTAACCAAGGAGTAGCGTGTACACATTTACCACTCCAGACATCCCTTGAGGCGGTGGCTGTTCGAGCGGTACTTTTAAACAAACTCGTCACCATCTGCTCTTTGTATGTACCTCCCCACCAACGTCATGAAAGACGTGAATTGCAGTCTTTATTAGACGAACTGCCTGAACGTTATTTGCTTCTTGGAGATCTAAATGCACATAGTGGACTGTGGGGCGATTCTCTTTGATGCACGAGGTCGTCTCATTGAACAATTTCTCTTCTCTTCCGGTGCCTGTTTGTTGAATAGGAAAGAGCCAACATACTATAACGCTGCCAACAAAACTTACTCGTCTATAGACCTCAGCATCGTATCACCTTCACTCCTACCCCTACTGAAATGGAAAATCATAAATAATTTATATGGAAGTGACCATTTTCCTGTAGTGTTGAGTTTTCCTGTAGTGTTGATGAATGTCCTCTACATGTTCCCAAATGGCTGATGAACAAAGCAGACTGGGAACAGTTCCACAACACTACACGTTTGAGTTGGACAGACATATGTAGGTTAGACATAGAGGAAGCTGTGCAGTACTTTACAGCTTTTCTAACTGACGCAGCAGCCAGGTGCATACCGCAAACATCTGGAATGCCCGGCAAACGACACGTCCCATGGTGGAACACAGAGTGTCGTAATGCGCGAAAGCAACAGAACAGGGCATGGAGGCTGCTTCGGAACTCACCAACAGCCGAAAATCTTGACACCTTCAAGAAAGCAAAGTCTCAAGGCAGGAGAACGCGTCGGAAGGCCAGAAGAGAAAGTTGGCAGAAGTTTTTATCGGGGATCAATTCATACACACAGGAGGCTAAAGTCTGGAACATGGTTGGTAGGATAGCAGGAAAACAAGTACACACACTTCCACTTGTAAACACTCAAGGTGATACCTTGGAAGATCAGGCAAACTTCCTCGCTGCACACTTTGAACGGGTATCCAGCTCGTCCCACTATACTGACACTTTCCAAAAATACAGAACAAGAATCGAAAAGCAGAAACTCGAACCAAATCCACTAGATACGAAGCATACAATCAAGCTTTCAGTTTAGCTGAGCTCCGAACATCTCAAAACTCCTGCAGTCCTTCTGCCCCAGGTTCTGACCGTGTGGTGTATGAAATGTTAAAAAACCTACCAGCCGAAACACGAAAAACTTTACTTTGTTTGTACAATGCTATCTGGTTTTCTGGCACTATCCCTACCTCCTGGAAAGAGGCTATTATTATTCCCATTTTGAAAGAGGGCAAGGACCCTTCTTTAGCGTCAAGTTATAGGCCTATTGCACTTACAAGCTGCTTGTGCAAAGTCTTCGAAAAAATGATAAACTGCTGACTTATACATATCCTTGAAACAAACAACTTGCTCGACCCATTTCAGTGCGGGTTTTGAGAAAATAGATCTACTACAGACCACCTTGTTCGTATCGAGGCACAGATCAGAGACGCCTTCGTCCATAAACAATATTTTTTCTCTGTGTTCCTCGATATCGAAAATGCTTATGATACAACATGGCGTTTTGGAATTCTAAGAGACCTGTCCCACCTTGGTGTGCGCGGAAGAATGTTTCATATAATCGAAAGTTACCTGTCAAACCGGACATTCCGGGTCCGTGTGGGCAGTGTTCTCTCCCAAACATTTGTCCAGGAAACAGGCGTGCCACAAGGTGGTGTGCTTAGTTGCACACTTTTTTTCATCAAAATGAATTTTTGCACTTGTCCTTCCCCGCAATATGTTCTATTGTACATGTGTCGACGTTCAGCTTGGCTTCAAGTCATGCAACTTGGCCATGTGTGAGCGACAGGTTCAGTTAGGTTTAAACAAGGTCTCCAAATTTGCAGAGGAAAACGGATTTTGACTTAACCCACAAAAAAGCACGTGTGTCTTGTTCTCTCGAAACAGAGGCATGCACTCTGAACCTGACATTCGACTGAACGGGCAACGTCTGTCCGTCAAAGCCAAACATAAATTCTTGGCTTAATCTTGGACAACAAGCAGACCTTCGTACCGCGCATCAAGAATTTAAAAATAAAATGTTTAAAAGCCATGAAAGTTATAAAAGTGCTGTCACGTACTACTTGGGGTAGTGATAGGCAAAGCCTCATAAATCTGTATCGAAGCCTCATTCGCACCCGCTTAGATTATGGGGCCGTTGTTTATCAGTCTGCAACTCAAAGTGCTTTGAAGATGCTGGACCCCATGCACCATTTGGGCATCCGCCTTTCTACGGGTGCTTTTCGCACCAGCCCCGTAGAAAGCCTATATGTTGAGTCAAATGAGTGGTCGCTTCTTCTGCAGAGAACTTATATGTCTTTTGTTTATTTCCTTAAGGTGAAAGCAGATAAGAAGCATACCTTATACTCTACTATTATTGATTTGTCGAGCTCATTTCTGTTTCAGAACAGGCCTTCGATGAGGCAGCCCTTCTCAGTTCGCCTGAAAAGTCTAGCCGAGGAAACTGGAGTCTCACCAGAACACAGTTTAAAGGCTCCTGTAGCATATCTGCCACCGTGACAATGGCAGGCTATAGACTGCGATGTGTCCTTTCTAGAAGTTACAAAACATGCGCCTATTGCCCATATCCGAACATACTTCCTGGAACTTCAACACAAATAAACACGTCCTGAGTTCTTTACAGATGCTTCCAAGTCCAACTCTCCTGTGTCCTACGCTGCTGTCGGCCCATCCTTTTCGGATGCTTGCCCTCTACAGCCCGGCACAAGTATCTTCACAGCAGAAGCTTACGCGATACTTTTGGCAGCTAAACACATCAAACAACTACAAATACAAAAAACAGTAATTTATACAGACTCCCTCAGGGTGGTAACGGCTCTGCACAGTCTTAAAAAACAAAAAAAAACCCGGTCCTTGTCTCAATTTACTCCATTTTGTGCACAATCTACACACTAAAACAGCATGTTGTAGTGTGCTGGGTCCCAGGGCACCGTGAGATTTAAGGCAATGTGAGGGCCGATCAGCTCGCTGCATCTGTCCATAAAAGCACTGGCCCTACACCCATATTAATCCCGGCCCTTGATCTTAAGCCGTCTCTCAAACGAAACCTCAGGGACTACTGGCAGAGGAAGTGGGATACACACACACAAAACAAAGTACACATTATTAAGCCACACCTTGGTCATTGGCTGCCAGTATCAAAATCGCATCATACAGAGGTAATACTAACGAGACTCAGGATAGGACACACATACACAACACACACACATCTTTTGTCCGGTGGTGATCCACCATTGTGTGAAAAATGTGGTGAAGCATCAACAGTCCTTCACGTTTTAATCCAATGTAAACAATTAGAAACTAAAAGAAAACAGCATTTTCCATTACCCTACCGATAACATATACCTTTACACCCTGCAATGTTTGTTGGTAGGGAACCGCTTTTTAGTCATAAATCATTGTTAGCGTTTTTCAAAGAAATTCGTATTTTCATATCATGTACCCGGGCATCCCGTAGCACGACCTCTCCAGGGAGGTTTTTGCTGCGGTGGCTACACAGGAAAGCACTTGCCTCATGGCCCTTGCACGCAAGGGTATGAACGAGTGAGGTACTTGTGCTAATGCCACACATGTCCACCATCGTTTTTCATTATCACCAACTTTTGTCACCTATTCACACCACACAGACCTTGCACGGCATGGTCATCATTTTATTACTTGTATGTTTTTACCCGCCTTACTGCGAGGAATTTTATGGCCCTTATACAGCCGCTAATCACAATCATTGTCCACATTCTTTTTTCTATGAACTGGCGCTCTTTGGCCATAAAATGGCCCTTGCGCCAAAAAAAACACCACATATCATCATCATCTCCCGAGAAGTCTCCGCTGTAGTGGCTACACTCAACAAAGCACTTGCCTCACGGCCCATGGACGCAAGGGTGTAAATGATGGAGGCACTTGTGCTAATGCAATACATGCCAATCATCGTTTTTATTTTCACAAACTTTTTGTAATGCATTAACACCGCATACATTTCACGGCATGGTCAAGCTTTTATTACTTCTATGTTTTTAACCGCCTTAGAGCGAGGAATTTTATGGCCCATATACAGCCGCTTATCACAACCATTGTCCATATCTCTTGTAACATGAACTGGCGCTCTTTGGCCATGAAATGGCCCTTGCGCCACAAAACGTCAAACATCATCATCAGACTTACCTTCACTGATCGGAGCACCTAATAGACGCACACCAGTGCGGATACAAAAAGGGCTGTTCCACCACTGATCACCTTGTTAGGCTATAAAAAGAAATACGAAAAGCATATCTGCACAAACAGTTCTGTCTCTCGATCTTCTTTGACTTGGAGAAAGTACATGACACAACTTGGAGATATGAAATTCTTAGAGGTCTAGCTAACTTAGGGATTCGCGGAAGAATGCTGAACTGCTTATACGATTTCCTATCGAATAGAACTTTTCAAGTACGTTTGGGTACGGTACCATCACGAATATTTGTCCAAAAAAATGATGTACCACCGGGCTGCGTTTTGAGCACCACTCTGTTTATAGTCAAAATGAACTCCATCAAGAGGGCTATACCCCGTACAGTCATTCACTTCATCTACGTTGACGATGAAATCTGTAAAGTGAAGATAAGCGGCTAACAGTTATGATAATGATTACATAGAGTGGTGACGAATGTCTCTCGATGCCCCTGTCTCCAGGGGTCGTGAGACAGGTGCTTTGTATTGTATCTTCTGCAGAAGCGACCTCTGTTCATAGGTCTTGCTATACATTACCAGGGTAGATGACGCTAAAACTACCAACATCTTTTTAAAACGCAAATAATGTTTGATGATTAAAAATTGAATCTTTACCGATGAACATCGATGGATCAAATGGTATTCCCTCTCGGGTAGGGGGATGGGAAATGCTTTTTCCTAATAATGTGCAGTTCGTGGCATTGGATTAGAAAATGGAGAACGTTGAGTGGTTCACCACATCTCGCACACAAGGGTGGATCACAACTGGAAAAGAAATTTGAATGTGTAGAGCGTGTTTGTCATAATCTAGCCTTGTTAGTGCTACGTCTGTGTGGCGTGACTTCGATACTGACGGCCAATCGCCATGGCTGGGCTTGACAACGTGTAGTTTCTTTTACGTGTGGCTATCCCATGTGCTTTGCAGATGCTCTGAGCAATTGCTTAAGGAAAGGTTTGAGGTTCAACGCATGAATCGCTATGGATGATGTGTGGTGTTATATGGCGCAAAGGCCATTTGATGGCCAATCAGCGCCAGGTCGTAAGACGAGATGTGAATGGTTGGGTTAGGTTAATTTGGTTTTTATGGCGCAAAAGCAGCTAAGGCTATGCTGCGCCAGACACAAGGCTTTCAGGAATGGACACTGAAAAGATTATATTTTAAAGCTTATTTAACAGATTACATTCTTTCCGAAAGTTTAGCATGTCAGGCAGAGGTACTATAGGGTCGTCTCCTAGGAACAAAGCAGGGTGTAAAGGTACGTGTTGTTTGTATAGCTTGCTGAAATGATTTTGTCTCTGTGTTTCAATGGTGGGATATTTGATTAGGATGTTCATAAGTGTTAACGCATCTTGGCATTTTTCACACATTGGTTGTTCTTCCTTTGCGAGTAAGAAGTTGTGTGTCAAGTGTGTGTGTCCAATGCGAAGTCGGCATAATACCACTTCGATAAACCGTTGTTGGTGAGGGCAGGTCTTCCATTCCCCAAGTATGGGTTTCACCAGGTGGAGGTGGAGCTTATTGTTCGTGCAGGTGTCCCATTGCTGTTGCCATTTTGCTAGTAGAGCCAGGCGAATTGTTCTCTGGATATCTTTAAGAGGAATTTGCACTTTGTTACTGTTTTGTGGGCTGCCAGAAAAGTATACTTATGTTGTTGAGACGTTTATAGGCGGAAACTTGTCGACGATGCTTGACAGCGACAGTCAATGCGGGTACCGACTCTCTGCACGAGCTGCTCTTCTTTTTGCTAAAAGGGCGACCCACTAGAAGGCGCTGGAGAGAACGACCCACTGTTCGAAGGCTTCACCACAACTACCCCTGGTACGAAGAGGGAGCCGCCTGGCGACCTAACAGCTGGTTACTATGAGCGGGTCGTGGTAGGCTTTGAGGCGCTCCACGTTAACAATGTCGCGCCCTCGACGGCACATGTCCGAAGGTGGTTCGATGGGTTCGATCAAGTAATTTACAGGCCCCGCAGGGGCGCTTGCTCAAGTAGGCGTTTGGTGTGTAGCGACACCACGGACCCGAGCCCCGCAGGGGCGCCTGTTAAAGCAGGCGTTTGGTGTGTAGCGACACCACGGACCCGAGCTAACGGGGAGTTTTGACTTCCTCCCACGCCTAGCCGTGCGTGGCTTTGCCGTGTCCGGGGAAAAGGGGATCCGGGGGGTTGAGCCGACGCTGGGTGATTGGACCTTTAAGGCCCCCCGGAAGAGGCAACACACCCCTTTGGCCCCGGCTTCACGTAGACGGCACCCCTGGGCTGACCCACACAGGGGAAATCGGCAGTCGCCTTTTCCTGTCTCCCCCTCACATCTTCGTCTTTTCTCTTACTTTAAATCTTTCCTGTCCTCTACTCTCTTCCGTTGACTTCCGTGTTTCCTGGCAGCAAGGGTTAACCCTGTGTGGCTATCCTACCTTGGATACACCATATTCGGTTATAGTGGTGGTGTACAGCTGGCGTCTGCAGGGCCTGTGCTTCCAGACCCTGCAGCGTCCCCTTGTAGGACTCCATGGTGGGTGGCTGGCACCGCTGCCGAAAAGAAACCTTTTTATGGCTAGTTCCTTCCCCCCACTCCCTGATCGCTCTCAGAAAAGAGGGCGCACCGATGAAGTCTTCCAGTTTTATGGTCACCAGAGAGTATCCTTTCCCCGATTTCACGTTGTCCACGCTGACACACCCGGAAAAACAGTGAGAACAATTTCACCTTTTCTTGTTTCGAAGTCTTTGACAGAAATCTTTGGCCCAGGGTATAAAGCTTCGAGAATGGCAAGTGGTGACCTCCTGTTGGAGCTCCGCCACCAGAAACAATATGAAAAATTACCTAACCTAATGAAATTTGCAGATACCAAATTAATAGTAACCCCACACCGAACCATGAACACCACCCGTGGCGTTGTCTCAGATGATGACCTGTTAGGGCTGATGGAGGTTGAACTCCTGGAGGGTTTTAGCGAACAGAATGTCATCAATGTGAAACGATTTAGGATGAGGCGCGATGGCAAAGAAATCCAGACTAAGCACTTAATACTTATTTTCAATTCAAGTGTACTGCCCTACTCTGTTGAGGCAGGGTACATCAAGCTTCGAGTGAGGCCATATATACCGAACCCTCTCAGATGTTTTAAATGCCAGCGGTTCGGCCACAGTTCTCAGAACTGCCGAGGCCGCCTAACTTGTGCGAAATGCAGTGCTGATGAACACACATCTGATGCTTGTGAAAACTCTCCTCACTGTGTGAACTGTAACGGGGAGCATGCCGCATACTCACGGTCATGCCCCAGCTGGAAAAAAGAAAAGGAAATTGTCACGATTAAAGTAAAACAAAACATTTCATTTAGGGAGGCACGAAGGCAGGTGTCCTACCTGCCAGAAACCAGCTTTGCCGAAGTGGCGCGTCAGGGGGCAGCGCCACGACGGCCCCCGGCGCCTGTCTGGCACACGTGTAGTGAGCCAGCGGTGACGCCATCCGCCCCCACGGCGGTTGCAGCCACTGCTGCTCCGCCATCGAAGAAGGACCCACCAACCTCCAGGCTGGGGGCCGCGAAGGCCTTGTCTTTAGAGGCGAGGCCCTCAAAACAACCGCAGCGCTCGCAAGAGCGCTTGTCCAGTGCCTCGCTAGAGGTAATGGACAGAACTTCGAGCGTGAGGGCGCAGCAAGCGCCTAAGGATCGGCGCGACTCCGTCGACCGATCCAAAAAAGAAAAATCTCGTGTCACGGCCCCTGGAAAGGGTCCGTGAGCTAATTTTCTATCCTTGAGCACACAGCACAAAGCACATCTAAAATGGACACGCAGATTTTACAGTGGAATGTGAGAGGACTTCTCCATAACCTCGATGATATTAGAGAACTGCTTAATAAACATACTCCAAATGTGCTGTGTGTTCAGGAAACACATCTCAAGTCGACACAAACAAATTTTCTAAAGCAATATGCTATCTTCCGCAAAGACCGTGACGACGCTGCCGCCTCGTCGGGCGGTGTCGCTATAATAGTTGATAAAGGTGTTGCCTGTAAGCAATTAAACCTCCGAACTTTTCTTGAGGCAGTTGCTGTCCGAGCAGTGCTGTTCGGGAAGCTACTAACAATTACTTCTATTTACATTCCTCCGTGCTATCAACTTTCAAAGACAGAATTTCAAAGCTTCATTGATGAACTTCCTCCGCCATATATAGTCGTTGGTGATCTAAATGCACATAATCCTTTATGGGGCGACTCCCGTTTGGATGCACGAGGACGCCTAATAGAACACTTTCTGTTTTCGTCAGGTGCATGTTTACTTAACAAAAAAGAATCAACATATTATAGCACTACGCACAACACATACTCTTCTATAGACCTGAGTATTGTCTCGAGTACACTAATTCCTTATCTGGAGTGGTCTGTTCTCAAGAACCCCTTTGGGAGTGACCACTTCCCGATAATGTTAAAGTTAACAAAAGAAGATACATGCTCGCCTGACTTTCCTCGCTGGAACACCAAGTCAGCCAACTGGGAACTGTTTCGAGAAATTACATTTTTAGACGGAGATGAGATTGCTGATTTCAATATAGACGATGCTGTAGCATTCCTAACAGGATTTATTATTGACGCTGCAGTGAAATTAATCAAGCAAACCAACGGAATGACCAATAAACGTCGCATTCCATGGTAGAACGACGATTGTCGGAAAGCGCGCAATAGACAAAATAAAGCTTGGAGACTACTCCGAAATTACCCAACAGCTGAAAACCTCAACAATTTCAAACAGGTTAAGTCCCAAGCCAGAAGAACGCGTCGTCTTGCAAAGAAAGAAAGTTGGAATAGGTACATCTCCGGTATAAATTCTTACTCCGACGAAACGAAGGTTTGGAATAAGGTAAACAAGTTAATGGGTCGGGAGACACACCCCCTACCTTTGGTAAGTAGCCGAGGGGACAGCCTGGAGGAGCAGGCGGACTGCCAAGGCGAACACTTTGAATACGTCTCAAGTGCATCAAACTATACAGAAACGTTCTTAAAATTCAAAGAACGCGAAGAGCGACAGCCCCTTAAATGTAAACGTCCATCCAGTGAGTCTTACAACTGCCCATTTACATTAGCTGAAGTTAAGGCATCTCTTGCATGCTGCAACAACTCAGCGCCAGGTGTTGATCGTATAACATACGAAATGGTCAAGTACCTTCACCCCGAAGCACTAAAAACACTCCTAACTCTCTTCAATAACATGTGGGCAGTTGGGTGTATTCCATTGTCATGGAAAGAAGCTATAGTCATCCCAGTACTTAAACAAGGCAAAGATCCGTCTTTGGCCGCCAGCTACAGGCCAATAGCGCTAACAAGCTGCCTATGCAAACTATATGAGAAAATGATAAACCGGCGCTTAATCCACTTTTTAGAAAGTAACAGTATACTAGACCCCCTTCAGTGTGGTTTCAGAGAGGGGAGGTCGACAACAGACCACCTTGTTCGCATAGAGACATACATCAGAGATGCATTTATTCATAGGCAGTTTGTACTTTCCGTATTCCTAGACTTAGAGAAGGCGTATTACACCACATGGCGATTTGGGATTCTCCGCGATCTTGTCACCATGGGCATCCGTGGGAACATGCTAAACACAATTAAAAGTTACCTGTCTAACCGAACCTTTCGCGTAAAAGTGGGAAATGCTCTCTCTAGAACTTTTACCCAAGAGACTGGTGTTCCGCAAAGTGGCGTGCTTAGTTGCACACTCTTTCTTGTAAAAATGAACTCCCTGCAGTCAGTCATTCCAAGTGCGATGTTTTATTCCGTGTATGTTGATGATGTGCAGAAGAGTTTCAAATCATGCAATATGTCTGTCTGCGAACGACAAGTGCAGCTTGGATTGAATAAATTCTCTAAATGGGCGGATGAAAACGGTTTTAAAATAAACACGAAGAAAAGTACTTGCATACTTTTCTCCAACAAACGAGGGGTAATGCTACAACCAAATGTTGCAATCAAGGGAGACCAACTCTCTGTAAGCAGCGAGCATAAATTCCTGGGAACCACTTTAGATTCTAAACTTACGTTTATTCCCCATATTAAATATGTCAAAATAAAATGTTTGAAAGCGATGAACGTCCTAAAACTCTTGTCACGTACAACATGGGGTAGTGATCGAAAGTGCCTCTTGAAGTTATACAAAAGCCTTGTCGGGTCGCGCCTTGATTATGCCTCTATAATTTATCATTCCGCAACGCCAGGTGCATTAAAAATCCTAGACCCCGTTCACCATCTGGGTATCCGACTTGCAACCGGTGCTTTCAGGACAAGCCCGATCCAGAGCCTCTATGTAGAGTCGAATCAGTGGTCACTTCACCTGCAGCGATCCTATAGCAGTTTCACATATTTTATAAAGGTACGTGCAAACATCAAGCATCCATCTTATTCAACTATAAACGATATGACCGCTTCCACCCTCTTCCATAATCGACCCACAGTGAGAAAGCCGTTCTCCTTGCGTGTGAGAAACTTATGTGAGGAAATGGGTGTTCCGCTGCTGGAACTCTGTCCTACGCCTACAGGGATACTTTTACCGCCGTGGCAGTGGCAGCTTATACACTGTGACACCTCATTTGTTGAGATCACTAAACACGCACCAGAGGCACATATTGAAATGCATTTCCGAGAACTCCAGTCCAACTACTCATGCGTAGAGTTTTATACTGACGCTTCTAAGTCGCATGCAGGGGTGGCTTATGCAGCCGTCGGACCATCCTTTTCGGAATCCGGCGTGCTGCACCCAGAAACAAGTATATTTACGGCTGAGGGTTATGCACTATTGTCCGCTGTGAAGCATATACGGAAATCAAACATACAAAAATCAATTATATTCACAGACTCGTTAAGCGTCGTAAATGCATTAAGATCCCTTTTCAGATTCAGAAATCCGATAATAATTGAGCTATATTCCGTTCTGTGTACAGCGTATATGTTCAACCAGCATGTTACTATTTGCTGGGTACCTGGCCATAGAAGTATCGAGGGCAATGTGTTAGCTGACCAAATGGCCACGTCAATTTTAATGCGCGCTATTAACCCCACCGCTACTGTCCCTGCAACGGATCTAAAACCCTTTCTACGAAAGAAACTGCGAAACCACTGGCAACGCTTGTGGAACACAGAAACAAATAATAAGCTTCATTTGATTAAGCCGCGGTTGGGTTACTGGCCCTCCGCTACAAGAACACGGCGAACTGATGTCCTATTCTGTCGCCTCAGAATAGGACACACTTATGGTACTCATAGATTTCTTCTGACTGGCGATGAACCTCCTACTTGTGGTAGGTGTGGTGACAGGCTAACCGTCCTCCACGTTCTCCTGGAGTGTGCGGAAGCTGAAAGGGAGAGAAAGAAATATTTTGCTTTAGCATACCGCTATAATCTTCCTTTACATCCGATTATGTTTCTCGGTGAAGAGCCGCTTTTTAATACAAAATCAGTTTTAAGCTTTTTAAAGGAAGTAGTACTGAATGTGTTTAGTCCAACATTAAATGTTTTTAGCCCAACAGGTTCATAGCACATCCTCTGTTCAGAGGATGCTGCTGTGATAGCAGATTTCAATGAGCCCAGGCCTCCATGCTCTTGTTTTAAGGGCTCTGGCGAGGCACTGGTGCTCCATGCCAAGTTTTTATTTGACATACTTATCACTTTTAAATCATTTTATGTCTCCATAGCTCACATCATTTGTCATTGCCATAATTTTACCATATGTATATTTTTACACACCTACAGCGACTGTTTTTTAGGCCCATTTACAGCCACGTCACATTTTTTTATCTACACTGCACATCCCACGATTCATTATCATCGCTCTGGCGCTCTTTGGCCATATCTGGCCCTTGCGCCAATAAACACCACTAATCATCATCAAGTAATTTACAGGGGAAGTGCGTTTGACGACACGGTAGGGGCCTTCGTATTTGGGCAATAGTTTTGAAGATAGGCCAGTTGATGTGGTAGGTATCGAGAGCCAGACGAGCGCTCCAGGGAGGAAAGTGGGCGCAGTAGCGCTGGTGTCAGCGCGAATGCCTTTTTGCCGCTCTTGATCATGCGCTGTAACGGTCCTTGCAAGCTCTCGACACTCTTCAGCAAGCTTGGCTGTAGCAGAAATAGGCTCCCACTCGGACGGATCTGGCTTGTACGGAAGTATAGTGTCGATGGTGTGCGACGGGTGCCTTCCATATTATAAAAAGAAAGGTGAAAAGCCAGTAGTGCTCTGAGGGGCGGTGTTATATGCGTAGGTGACGAAGGGTAGAATGGCATCCCAATTTGTGTGATCGGTGGCGACGTACTTCGAGAGCATGTCGCCGAGCGTACGGTTGAAGCGTTCAGTGAGGCCATTCGTCTGCGGGTGGTAAGCAGCAGTTTTGCGGTGAACAACGTTGCACTCTTTGAGAATGGCTTCGACGACTTCAGACAGGAAGACGCGGCCTCGATCACTGAGCAGTTCCTGAGGTGGACCGTGTCGCAGGATGAATCGTTGGAGCAGGAAGGAGGCCACATAGCTCGCTGTAGCCGCGAGAAGAGCGGCAGTTTCGGCGTATCGCGTGAGGTGGTCCACAGCAACAATGGTCCAGCGGTTACCAGCTGATGTTAGTGGAAGCGGCCCATACAAAGTGATGCCAACGCGCCCAAACGGCCTGGCAGGGCAAGGTAGAGGTTGCAGACCTACCGGCGACAGTTGCGTTGAAGTTTTGCGGCGCTGACATTCTATGCAGGAGCGAACGAATTTCTGCACGTACATGCCGCGCTAAAAGTACCGTTGGCGAATGCGGTGGTAAGTCTTCAATACTCCGGAGTGCGCACATTGTGGATCAGAATGAAAGAATTCGCATATGTCAGAGCGCAGACTGCGGGGTATGACTAGTAGTCACTGGCGGCAGTCACCGTTGTAATTGCGTCGGTGGAGGAGGTCGTCATGAACGGCGAAATGGTGGGCTTGACGACGCAACGCGTGAGGGGATGGAGTGGATGAATCAGTCAGCAAGTCTATCAGTGAGGCAATTCATTGATCCTTGCGCTGTTCAGTAGCAACGGCATGAATACTAATGGAAGAAACGGCAAGGTGAGACGCTGAGTCGTGGGCATTGTCGTCAGGCAAGGGAGAGCGTGACATGGCGTCGGCGTCAGCATGTTGCCTTCCGTTGCGGTACAGCACGCGGATCTCGTAGTCTTGCAGGCGAAGTGCCCACTGGGCGAGACGGCCTGAGGGATCTTTCAATGACGACAACCAGCATAGTGCGTGATGGCAGGTGACTACATCAAATGGGCGGCCATACAATTAAGGTCGGAACTTGGTAAGGACCCAGACGATTGCCAGACATTCTTTCTCTGTGACGGTGTAATTGGTCTCAGCTTTTGTAAGCGTACGGCTTGCATACGCCACGATATATTCCGGGAACCCTGGTTTGCGCTGCGCAAGTACAGCGCCGAGACCGACACCACTGGCGTCCGTGTGTACCTCTGTTCCACAAAACGGCGCGTGTTTTTTCTAATCAAATAATTAGCTTGTGAGAGCCAGAATTTCCGTCCAATGTCCTAATTTTCGCCACTCAGAAGGTACTGCGTATAAAGAAAGGGAAGTAATGCCCCTTAAAGGAGGCAGATAAACGATGTAGGTTTGCGAAAGTCCCATATGTGCACGAGTTTTCGCATAAAATAAAAAAAAATGCGCAAACAAACTCAACCTCGACGTTGTGTTTTTCGGAAGCGGACAACTGCAGCAAATGTGTTGTAGAATTTACTTACAAAGCAGAATGAAGGCAGGTCTTGTGAAGAAAGGTTGTGGTGTCAAGCATGTCAATTTCTTCACCAATTGTCGATCTGATGTCGTTTATTGTATTCCACTGTCTTGCGGCAGGTTATACAGTGGGCAGACTGTGCGCTGCTTGAATATTCGCCTGCGAGAACACTACAATGCCCTGAAATCAGCCCCGGGTCTACATTTGTCCGCCCATTGAAAAAGTGTGCTTGCGTACCTGAATTTTCTCACACATCCGTCTTATACAGCCATCATGACATGAAAACGCGAGACATTGCGGAAGCCTTTTTTATTAAAAAGAATATTGGTAGTTGTGTTAGTTTATCGTCTATATCACTGTTATATTGTGAAATCTCGTTTCTGGACGACTCCTGATCATGGTGGAACCTTCTCCCCAGTTTTTTGTCTTTCTCATTTTTCTGGTATATTATTTCTTCTCTGAATAAACTGAGTTTCAGTCGGCACTTGTTTGTCTTTTCTCTTGTTTCCCGTCGGTTCGCGCTTCCAAATATTTCATTATGAATTTGTACCAACTAGCCTGCCTGTCAACCCTACTCCAAATCACATGCCGTTCCTCCAGCCTATCATTATGTGAAAGGCAACTCCAAATTACAACAAATCGGCTTACAAAATGGGCTGATTTAAATGGTTTCCGCTTTTCAACCCCCCCCCCCCAAAAAAAACGCCGCAGTTCTTTTTACGCAAAAAAGAGGATTGTTCCCTGAAGCCTCGCTCAAACTATACATCAACATGCCAGTAAAACAAGAACACAAATTTCTAGGAATTACATTCGACCGAAAACTAAACATTCTGGCACACATAATGATATATGGTGTTTTTTGGCGCAAGGGCCATTTGATGGCCAAAGAGCGCCGGTCTTGGGACAAGGAATGTGGATAATGATTGTGATTAGCGGCTGTATAAGGGCCATAAAATTCCTCGCAGTAAGGCGGGTGTAAAAAACATACAAGTAATAAAATCATGACCATGCCGTGAAAGGTGTGTGTGGTGTGAATAGGTGACAAAAGTTGGGGATAATGTAAAACAATGGTGGACATGTATGGCATTAGCACAAGTACCTTATTCGTTCATACCCTTGCGTCCAAGAGCCGTGAGGGAAGTGCTTTCCTGTGTAGCCACCGCAGCAAAAACCTCTCTGGAGAGGTCGTGCTACGGAATGCCCTGGTATATGGTATGAAAATTATGAATTTCTTTTAAAAACGCTAACAATGATTTATGAATAAAAAGCGGTTCCCTGCCGACGAACACTGCAGGGTGTAAAGGTATATGTTGTCGGTAGAGTATTGGAAAATGTTGTTTTCTAAGAGTTTCTAAGTGTTTACACTGAATTAACATGTGAAGGACGGTTAAGTATTCCCCACATCTGTCACACAATGGTGGATTGCCACCAGACAAAAGGTGTGTGTGTGTCGTGTATGTGTGTCCTATCCTGAGTCTTGTTAGTGTTACCTCTGTTAGACGCGATTTTGATACTGGTGGCCAATGGCCAAGGTGTGGCTTGATAACGTGTAGTTTGTTTTGTGTGTGTGTATCCCACTTGCTCTGCCAGTAGTCCCTGAGGTTTCGTTTGAGGGACGGCTTAAGATCAAGGGCCGGGATCGATATGGGTGTAGGGGCAGTGCTTTCGTGAACGGATGCAGCGAGCTGATCCGCCCTCACGTTGCCTTGGATCTCATGGTGCCCTGGCACCCAGCACACTACAACACGTTGTTTGAGTGTGTAGAGTGTGCACAAAATGGAGTAAAGTGAGACAAGTACCGGGTTTTTTTGTTTCTAAGACTGTGCAGAGCCGTTACCACACTGAGGGAGTCTGTGTCAATTACTGCTTTTTGTATTTGTAATTGTTGTATGTGTTTAGCTGCCACAAGTATCGCGTAACCTTCCGCTGTGAAGATACTTGTGCCTGGATGTAGAGGGCCAGCATCCGAAAAGGATGGGCCGACAGCAGCGTAGGACAGAGGAGTTAGTCTTGGAGGCATCTGCGAAGAACTCAGGACGTTTGTATATGTGTTGAAGTTCCAGAAAGTATGTTCGGATATGGGCAATAGGTGCATGTTTTGTAACTTCTAGGAAAGACACGTCGCAGTCTATTGTCTGCCACTGCCACGGTCGCGGGTATGCTACAGGAGCCATTAAACTGTGTTTAAGTGACACTCCAGTTTCTTCAGCTAGACCCTTCAGACGAACTGAGAAAGGCTGCCTCATCGAAGGCCTGTTTTGAAACAGAATGGAGCTCGACAGATCATTATAGTAGAGTATGAGGGGTGCTTCTTGTCTACTTGCACCTTAAGAAAATATACAAAGGACATGTAAGTTCTCTGTAGATGAAGCGACCATTCATTTGACTCAACGTGAAGGCTTTCTACAGGGCTGGTGGGAAAAGCACCCGCATGTCCAAATGGTGCACGGGGTCCAGCATCTTCAAAGCACTTTGACTTGCAAACTGATAAACAACGGCCCCATAATCTAAGCGGGTGCGAATAAGGCTGCGATACAGATTCATGAAGCATTGCCTATCACTACCCTAAGTAGTACGTGACAACACTTTTATAACATTCATGGCTTTTAAACATTTTGTTTTGAAATACTTGATGTGCGGTACGAAGGTCAAATTGTCCAAGATTAAGCCTAAGAATTTATGCTCGGCTTTGACAGACAGGCGTCCCGTTCAGTCGAATGTCAGGTTCCGAGTGCATGCCTCTCTTTCGAGAGAACAAGACACACGTGCTTTTTTGTGGGCTAAGTCGAAATCCGTTATCATCTGCCCATTTGGAGACCTTGTTCAAATCCAGCTGAACCTGCCGCTCACACATTGCCAAGTTTGGGCTAAGTCGAAATTCGTTTTCATCTGCCCATTTGGAGACCTTGTTTAAACCCAGCTGAACCTGCCGCTCACACATTGCCAAGTTGCATGACATGAAGCCAAGCTGGACGTCGTTGAAATATGTACAATAGAACATATTGCGGGGGATGGACAAGTGCAAGAAATTCACTTTGATAATAAAAAGTGTGCAACTAAGTACACCACCTTGTGGCACGCCTGTTTCCTAGACAAATGTTTGGGAAAGAACACTGCCCACACGGACACGGAATGTCCTGTTTGACAGTTACCTTTCGATTATGTGAAACATTCTTCCGCGCACACCAAGGTTGGACATGTCTCTTAGAATTCCATAACGCCATGTTTTATCATAAGCCTTTTCGATAACGAGGAACACAGAGAGAAAATATTGTTTATGGACGAAGGCGTCTCTGATCTGTGCCTCTATACGAACAAGGTGGTCTGTGGTGGACCTATTTTCTCGAAACCCGCGCTGAAATGGGTCGAGCAAATTGTTTATTTCAAGGATATGTACAAGTCGGCATTTATCATTTTTTCGAAGACTTTGCACAAACAGCTTGTAAGTGCAATAGGCCTATAATTTGAACCTAAAGAAGGGTCCTTGCCCTCTTTCGAAATGGGAATATTAATAGCCTCTTTCCAGGAGGTAGGGATAGTGCCAGAAAACCAGATAGCGTTGTACAAACAAGGTAAGGTTTTTCGTGTTTCGGCTGGTAGGTTTTTCAACATTTCATACACCACACGGTCAGAACCTGGGGCAGAAGTACTGCAGGAGCTTAGAGAAGTTCGGAGGTCAGCTAAACTGAAAGCTTGGTTATATGCCTCGTATCTAGTGGATTTGTGTTCGAGTTTCTGCTTTTCTATTCTTGTTCTGTATTTTTGGAAAGTGCCAGTATAGTGGGACGAGCTACCCGTTCAAAGTGTGCACCAAGGAAGTTTGCCTGAGCTTCCAAGGTATCACCCTGAGTGTTTACGAGTGGAAGTGTGTGTGTACTTGTTTTCCTGCTATCCTACCGACCATGTTCCAGACTTTGGCCTCTTGTGTATATGAATTTATCCCTAATAAAAACTTGTGCCAACTTTCTCTTCTGGCCTGCCGACGCGTTTTCCTGCCTCAAGATTTTATTTTCTTAAAGCTCTCAAGATTTTCCGCTGTCGGCGAGTTTCGTAGCAACCTCCATGCCCTGTTGTGTTCCTTTCGCGCATTACGACACTCTGTGTTCCACCATGGGACGTGTCGTTTGCCGGTCATTCCAGATGTTTGCGGTATGCACTTCGCTGCTGCGTCAGTTAGCAAAGCTGTGAAGTACTGCACAGCTTCATCTATGTTTAACCTACATATGTCTGTCCAACTCAAACGTGTAGTGTTGTGGAACTGTTCCCAGTCTGCTTTGTTCCCCCGCAGGGGCGCCTGCGCAAGTAGGCGTTTGGTGTGTAGCGACACCACGGACCCGAGCTAACGGGGGAGTTTCTACTCCCCCCCACGCCTAGCCGTGCGTGGCTTTGCCGTGTCCGGGGAAAAGGGGATCCTGGGGGTTGAGCCGACGCTGGGCGATTGGACCTTTAAGGCCCCCCGGCAGAGGCAACACACCCCTTTGGCCCCGGCTTCACGTAGACGGCACCCCTGGGCTGACCCACCCAGGGGAAATCGGCAGTCGCCCTTTCCTATCTCTCTCTTTCTACATCTTCGTCTTTATCTCTCACTATCTATCTGTCCTGTCTTCTACTCTCTTCTGTTTACTTCCATTTTTCCTGGCGGCAAGGGTTAACCCTGTGCAAATAGCCTACCTTGGTCTAGGCGCATTGGGTTATAGTTGCGTTGTACGGCTGGCGTCTGCAGGTTTTAGCATCCGCAAACTTGTAGCGTCCCCTTGTTGGGCTCCGTGGTGGGTGGCCGCCAACGCTTCTGAAGAAAATTAAACTGGCATGCATAAAGCATTTCCCCTATTAAGTGATCGTGCCTCCTCAAAGCGGGTACGCACCGAAGATATCAATTTTTTCCTCCGGCCAAGACAAACCTTTCCTCATTTCCACGTTATACACTGCGAAAAAACTAACAAGCAAGCCAGAACAGTATCCCCCTTCGTAGTGGCTAGGTCCTTAACAGAAACTCTCGGTGGCGGGTACAAGGTTACCAAAATGGCCAGTGGAGATCTACTCCTCGAAGTACGTGACAAAGACCAATTTGATAAACTGAACACCCTCACAAAGTTTGGAGACACACCCATCAGTATTACGGCACACAGGTCTATGAACTCATCTCGCGGGGTCGTTTCGGACGCAGATTTGCTTGACCTGACCGAAGCTGAACTTCTTGAAGGATGGAAGAGCGACAACGTGACAAACGTACAGCGCATTAAGATAAGAAGAGATCAAAAGGAAATACCAACAAAACACTTAGTACTGACCTTTGCTTCGAGCGATTTGCCGGAAACAATTCAGACTGGGTACACAAAAACATCTGTGAGGCCATATATTCCCAACCCCCGCCGTTGCTTCCATTGTCAGAGATATGGCCACGGCTCGCAAAGCTGTCGTGGCCAGAAAACTTGTGCTATGTGTGGAGTCGTGGGCCATGCGTCCGACAACTGCGAAGCACCTGCACACTGTGTAAACTGTGGCGGTAATCATGCCGCGTACTCACGTTCTTGTTCTTTCTGGAAAAAAGAAAAAGAAATCATCACTTTAAAGATAAAAGAAAACATTACATTTAAAGAAGCAAGAAAAAGAGTCTCGCCATTTTATGGCCCTACATATGCTGATGCGGCGCGCCAGGGGGCAGTGTCGCACCAGCCCTCGCCACTCCTTCGGCCTGCGCAGAGCGAGCCATTGGCTGTGGCGCCTGCCCCCAAGGCGGCAGTAGTTGAGTCTACTCCGCCTACTATTGAACAGAGACCAGGGACTCCAGGGTCCTCGGGTCTCAAGGCCTCACCTCGCCAGGCGAGGCCCAAGCTTCGAAAAACCAGCTCGCATGAGCGGGCATCCAGTGCCTCCGAGGAGGCAATGGATACGGCGGCACCTCTGGTGCCAAAAGAGCGGCGCGGCTCTCTGGAGCGCGCCAAGAAAACTAAAAAGCTCATAACAGGGCCTGATAATAGCCCTGCTACTTGAGCTCGACCTTTCAGTTTAAACAAGTCACTCCCTTAACGTACACACAGCACTACTTTACATCCAATATGGAAACACAAATTATACATTGGAACGTCAGAGGCCTGCTTAAAAACCTCGACGACGTCCAAGAGCTTTTATACAAACACTCACCTCAAGTGCTGTGTGTACAGGAAACACATCTTAAATCCTCCAATACAAATTTTTTACGTGCTTACGTCATATACCGAAAGGACCGAGATGATGCTGTGGCGTCATCCGGTGGCGTAGCCATTATTATTAACCAAGGAGTAGCGTGTACACATTTACCACTCCAGACATCCCTTGAGGCGGTGGCTGTTCGAGCGGTACTCTTAAACAAACTCGTCACCATCTGCTCTTTGTATGTACCTCCCCACCAACGTCTTGAAAAACGTGAATTTCAGTCCCTAATAGACGAACTACCGGAACCTTATTTGCTTCTTGGGGACCTAAATGCACATAGTGGACTGTGGGGCGATTCTCGCTGTGATGCACGAGGTCGTCTCATTGAACAATTTCTCTTCTCTTCCGGCGCCTGTTTGTTGAATAGGAAACAGCCAACCTACTATAACGTTGCCAACAAAACTTACTCGTCTATAGACCTCAGCATCGTATCACCTTCACTTCTACCCCTATTGAAATGGAAAATCATAAACAATCCATATGGAAGTGACCATTTTCCTGTAGTGTTGAGTTCACAAACAACATATGAATGTCCTCTACATGTTCCCAAATGGCTGATAAACAAAGCAGACTGAGAACAGTTCCACAACACTACACGTTTGAGTTGGACAGACATATGTAGGTTAAACATAGATGAAGCTGTGAAGTACTTCACAGCTTTTATAACTGACGCAGCAGCCAGGTGCATACCGCAAACATCTGGAATGCCCGGCAAACGACACGTCCCATGGTGGAACACGGAGTGTCGTAATGCGCGAAAGGAACAGAACAGGGCATGGAGATTGCTGCGCAACTCGCCAACAGCGGAAAATCTTGACACGTTCAAGAAAATAAAGTCTCAAGGAAGGAGAACGCGTTGGCAGGCCAGAAGAGAAAGCTGACAGAAGTTTTTGTCAGGGATTAATTCATACACACAGGAGGCAAAAGTCTGGAACATGGTCGGTAGGATAGCAGGGAAACAAGTACACACACTTCCACTCGTAAACACTCAAGGTGATACCTTGGAAGATCAGGCAAACTTCCTCGGGGCACACTTTGAACGGGTATCCAGCTCGTCCCACTATACTGACACTTTCCAAAAATACAGAACAAGAATAGAAAAGCAGAAACTCGAACACAAATGCACTAGATCCGAGGCATATAACCAAGCTTTCAGTCTAGCTGAGCTGCAAATGTCTCTAAACTCCTGCAGTACTTCTTCCCCAGGTTCTGACCGTGTGATGTATGAAATGTTAAAAAACCTACCAAACGAAACCCGTAAAACATTACTTTGTTTGTACAATGCTATTTGGTCTTCTGGCACTATTCCTACCTCCTGGAAAGAGGCTATTGTTATTCCCATTTTGAAAGAGGGCAAGGACAATTCTTTACCCTCGAGTTATAGGCCTATAGCACTTACAAGCTGCTTGTGCAAAGTCTTCGAAAAAATGATAAACTGCCGACTTGTACATTTCCTTGAAACAAATAATTTGCTCGACCCATTTCAGTGCGGGTTTCGAGAAAGTAGATCCACCACAGACCACCTTGTTCGTATCGAGGCACAGATCAGAGACGCCTTCGTCCATAAACAATATTTTCTCTCTGTGTTCCTAGATATCGAAAAGGCGTATGATAGAACATGGCGGTTCGGCATTCTAAGAGACCTGTCTCACCTTGGTGTGCGCGGAAGAATGTTTCATATAATCGAAAGTTACCTGTCAAAGAGGACTTTCCGTGTCCGTCTGGGCAGTGTGCTTTCCCAAACATTTGTCCAGGAAACAGGCGTGCCACAAGGTGGCGTGCTTAGTTGCACACTTTTTATTATCAAAATGAACTCTTTGCACTTGTCCATTCCCCGCAATATGTTCTATTGTACATATGTCGACGACGTTCAGCTTGGCTTCAAGTCATGCAACTTGGCCATATGTGAGCGGCAGGTTCAGCTGGGTTTAAATAAGATCTCCAAATGGGCAGATGAAAACGGATTTCGACTTAACCCACAAAAAAGCACGTGTGTTTTGTTCTCTCGAAAGAGAGGCATGCACTCGGAACCTGACATTCGACTGAACGGGCAACGTCTGTCCGTCAAAGCCGAGCATAAATTCTTAGGCCTAATCTTGGACAACAAGTTGACCTTCGTGCCGTACATTAAGTATCTAAAAACAAAATGTTTAAAAGCCATGAATCTTTTAAAAGTGTTGTCACGTACTACTTGGGGTAGTGATAGGCAATGCCTCATGAACCTCTATAGAAGCCTCATTCGCACCCGCTTAGATTATGGGGCCGTTGTCTATCAGTCTGCTACTCAAAGTGCCTTGAAGATGCTGGACCCCGTGCACCATTTGGGCATCCGCCTTTCTACGGGTGCTTTTCGCACCAGCCCCGTAGAAAGCCTTTACGTTGAGTCAAATGAGTGGTCGCTTCACCTGCAAAGAACCTACATGTCCCTTGTTTATTTCCTTAAGGTGAAAGCAGACAAGAGGCACCCCTCATACTCTACTATAAATGACTTGTCGAGCTCCATTCTTTTTCAAAACAGGCCTTCAATGAGGCAGCCCTTCTCAGTTCGCCTGAAGGGTCTAGCCGAGGACACTGGAGTGTCACTCGAACACAATTTAATGGCTCCTGTAGCATACCCGCCACCGTGGCAGTGGCAGACTATAGATTGCGATGTGTCTTTTTTAGAAGTTACTAAACATGCGCCTATTGCCCATATTCGAACATACTTCTTGGAACTTCAACACAAATACACACGTCCTGAGTTTTTTACAGATGCCTCTAAGTCTAACTCCTCTGTGTCCTACGCTGCTGTTGGCCCTTCCTTTTCGGATGCTGGCCCTCTACATCCAGACACAAGTATCTTCACGGCGGAAGCTTACGCGATACTTGTGGCAGCTAAACACATCAAACAATTACAAATACAAAAAGCAGTAATTTATACAGACTCCCTTAGTGTGCCCCGCAGGGGCGCCTGCTCAAGTAGGCGTTTGGTGTGTAGCGACACCACGGACCCGAGCTAACGGGGGAGTTTCTACTCCCTCCCACGCCTAGCCGTGCGTGGCTTTGCCGTGTCCGGGGAAAAGGGGATCCTGGGGGTTGAGCTGACGCTGGGTGATTGGACCTTTAAGGCCCCCCGGCAGAGGCAACACACCCCTTTGGCCCCGGCTTCACGTAGACGGCACCCCTGGGCTGACCCACCCAGGGGAAATCGGCAGTCGCCTTTTCCTATCTCTCTCTCCCTACATCTTCGTCTTTATCTCTCACTATTTATCTGTCCTGTCTTCTACTCTCTTCCGTTTACTTCCAAACTTCCTGGCGGCTAGGGTTAACCCTGTGCAAATAGCCTACCTTGGTCTAGGCGCATTGGGTTATAGTGGCGTTGTACGGCTGGCGTCTGCAGTTTTCAGCATCTGAAAACTTGTAGCGTCCCCTCGTTGGGCTCCGTGGTGGGTGGCCGCCAACGCTGCTGAACAAAAATAAGAAAGGCATGCATGGAGCATTCCCCCTAATGTCTGATCGTACCGGCTTAAAGCGGGTACGCACCGATGCTATAAATCTTTTCAACCAGCCAAAAGAAACATATCCTCACTTTCATGTTATCCACTGTGAAAAAACTGAAAAGCAAGCCAGGACCGTCTCTCCTTTCCTAGTTTCTAGATGTCTCACTGAAACTCTTGGCACAGGATACAAGGTAACCAAAATGGCTAGTGGAGACCTTCTCCTCGAAATCCGCGACAAAGAGCAATTTGAAAAGCTAGACCGTCTTTCAGATTTCGGTGGCATACCAATAACCATTACACCACATAGGTCAATGAACACAACTCGCGGAGTGGTATCTGACATGGACTTAATTGACTTGACTGAGACTGAACTTTTGGAGGGGTGGAAGAGCCAAAATGTCACTAATGTGCAGAGAATCGTTATTAGAAGAGATAATAAGGAAACACCGACGAAACACCTAATACTCACATTTGCATCCAGTAAACTACCGGAATCTATTCAAACAGGGTACACAAAGACATCTATCAGGCCGTACATACCAAACCCTCGTCGTTGCTTCCAATGCCAGAGGTATGGCCATGGTTCTAAAACCTGTCGTGGTCGCCAGACTTGTGCACAATGTGGAGTCCTAGGCCACGTGTCTGAGAACTGCAAACAACCGCCACACTGTGCAAACTGTGAAGGAAACCATGCCGCATATTCACGCTCCTGCACATACTGGAAAAAAGAAAAAGAAATAATTACTTTGAAGGTGAAGGAAAATATTACATTTAAGGAAGCACGGCGAAGAGTCGCTCCATTCTATGGACCTACATACGCTGATGCGGCGCGTCAGGGGGCACCGCCGCACCAGCCCTCGCCACCCCTACGGCCTGCGCAGAGCGAGCCGGCGGCTGTGGCACCTGCCCCCAAGGCGGCTGTAGCCCAGGCTACACCGCCTACTCCCAAACAGAGACCGGAGACTCCAGAGTCTTCGGGTCTCAAGGCCTCCCCTCACCAGGCGAGGCCCAAAATTCAAACTAACAGCCCGCATGTGCGGGCATCCAGTGCCTCCGAGGAGGCAATGGATATATCGGCACCCTTGGTGCCGAAAGAGCGGCGTGGCTCCTTGGAGCGCGCCAAGAAAACAAAAAAGCAAATAACAGGGCCTGGTGATGGCCCTGTTAAGTGAACTCAAACTCCCCGTCTAAACAGCCACTCGCTTTTCGTACACACAGCACTATTTCACATTCACCATGAACACTCAAATTATACAATGGAACGTCAGGGGCCTTCTCAGAAACCTTGACGACATCCAAGAACTCCTACGTGAACACTCGCCAAAAGTGCTGTGTGTACAAGAAACACACCTTAATTTGAAACACACAAATTTTCTTCGTAAATATGTTATTTTCCGAAAAGACCGTGTTGATGCTATGACATCATCCGGAGGTGTTGCCATCATAGTGAATCAAGGAATAGCATGCACACACTTACAACTCCAAACACCCCTTGAGGCAGTGGCTGTTCGAGCGGTTCTTTTTGATAAACTGATCACAATCTGCAGTATTTACATTCCTCCTAGCTATCAGCTCCAAAAACGCGATTTACACTCTCTAATTGATGAACTTCCGGAGCCTTATGTTCTCCTTGGAGACTTTAATGCGCATAGCAGGTTATGGGGTGACTCTCGGTATGACGCGCGAGGTCGACTGATCGAACAGTTCCTTATCTCGTCGAGCGCGTGTCTCCTAAATCGAAAAGAACCAACCTATTATAACCTCGCTAATAACACCTACTCTTCCATAGACCTGAGCATAGTATCTCCATCTCTTGTGCCTCTACTCCAGTGGAAAGTCGTCAGTAATCTGTACGGAAGTGACCACTTCCCCGTAGTTTTGAGCACAACGACAGTAACTGAGTGTCCACCACGTGTTCCCAAGTGGCTCATAAACAGAGCCGACTGGGAACAGTATCATACTATCGCTTGTCTGGGTTGGAATGACATCTGTACTTTGAACATTGATGTTGCTGTGAACTACTTCACAACGTTTTTGATTGATGCTGCAACAAAATGCATCCCACAAACAAATGGACACCTTGGAAAACGATGTGTGCCATGGTGGAATTCTGAATGCCGAAACGCGCGCAAACAGCAAAACAGAGCTTGGAGGCTGCTTCGGAACTCACCGACAGCCGAAAATCTTGAAACCTTCAAGAAAATAAAGTCTCAAGGCAGGAGAACGCGTCGGCAGGCCAGAAGAGAAAGCTGGCAGAAGTTTTTATCAGGGGTTAATTCATACACACAGGAGGTTAAAGTATGGAACATGGTCAGTAGGATAGCAGGAAAACAAGTACACGCACTTCCACTCGTAAACACTCAGGGTGATACCTTGGAAGATCAGGCTAACTTCCTCGGTGCACACTTCGAACAGGTATCCAGCTCGTCCCACTATACTGAAACTTTCCAAAAATACAGAACAAGAATAGAAAAGCAGAAACTCGAACACAAATCCACTAGATACGAGGCATATAACCAAGCTTTCAATCTAGCTGAGCTCCAAACATCTCTAAACTCCTGCAGTACTTCTGCCCCAGGTTCTGACCGTGTGATGTATGAAATGTTAAAAAACCTACCAAACAAAACCCGAAAAACCTTACTTTGTTTGTACAATGCTATTTGGTCTTCTGGCACTATTCCTACCTCCTGGAAAGAGGCTATTATTATTCCCATTTTGAAAGAGGGCAAGGACCCTTCTTTACCCTCGAGTTATAGGCCTATAGCACTTACAAGCTGCTTGTGCAAAGTCTTCGAAAAAATGATAAACTGCCGACTTGTACATTTTCTTGAAACAAATAATTTGCTCGACCCATTTCAGTGCGGGTTTCGAGAAAATAGATCCACCACAGACCACCTTGTTCGTATCGAGGCACAGATCGGAGACGCGTTCGTCCATAAACAATATTTTATCTCTGTGTTCCTCGATATCGAAAAGGCTTATGATACTACATGGCGTTACGGAATTCTAAGAGACCTGTCCCACCTTGGTGTGCGCGGAAGAATGTTTCATATAATCGAAAGTTACCTGTCAAACCGGACATTTCGTGTCCGTCTGGGCAGTGTGCTCTCCCAAACATTTGTCCAGGAAACAGGCGTGCCACAAGGTGGTGTGCTTAGTTGCACACTTTTTATCATCAAAATGAATTCTTTGCACTTCTCCATTCCCTGCAATATGTTCTATTGTACATATGTCGACGACGTCCAGCTTGGCTTCAAGTCATGCAACTTGGCCATGTGTGAGCGGCAGGTGCAGCTGGGTTTAAATAAGGTCTCCAAATGGGCAGATGAAAACGGATTTCGACTTAACCCACAAAAAAGCACGTGTGTCTTGTTCTCCCGAAAGAGAGGCATGCACTCGGAGCCCGACATTCAACTGAACGGGCAACAACTGTCCGTCAAAGCTGAGCATAAATTCTTAGGCTTAATCTTGGACAACAAGTTGACCTTCGTACCCCACATAAAGTATTTAAAAACAAAATGTTTAAAAGCCATGAATGTTATAAAAGTGTTGTCACGTACTACGTGGGGTAGTGACAGGAAATGCCTCATGAACCTGTATAGAAGCCTTATTCGCACCCGCTTAGATTATGGGGCCATTATTTATCAGTCAGCGACTCAAAGTGCTTTGAAGATGCTGGATCCCGTGCACCATTCGGGCATCCGCCTTTCTACGGGTGCTTTTCGCACCAGCCCCGTAGAAAGCCTTTACGTTGAGTCAAATGAGTGGTCGCTTCATCTGCAAAGAACCTACATGTCCTTTGTATATTTCCTTAAGGTGAAAGCAGACAAGAGGCACCCCTCATACTCTACTATTAATGACTTGTCGAGCTCCATTCTGTTTCAAAACAGGCCTTCGATGAGGCAGCCCTTCTCAGTTCGCCTGAAAAGGCTAGCTGAGGAAACTAGAGTCTCACTTGAACATAGCTTAATGGCTCCTGTAGCATATCTGCCACCGTGGCAATGGCAGACTATAGACTGTGATGTGTCCTTTCTTGAAGTTACAAAACATGGCCCTATTGCCCATATCAGAACATACTTCCTGGAACTTCAACACAAATACACACGTCCTGAGTTCTTTACAGATGCCTCCAAGTCTAACTCCTCTGTGTCCTACGCTGCTGTTGGCCCTTCCTTTTCGGATGCTGGCCCTCTACATCCAGGCACAAGTATCTTCACAGCGGAAGCTTACGCGATACTTGTGGCAGCTAAACACATCAAACAATCACAAATACAAAAAGCAGTAATTTATACAGACTCCCTCAGTGTAGTAACGGCTCTGCACACTCTTAAAAAACACAAAAACCCAGTCCTTGTCTCACTTTACTCCCTTTTATGCACACTCTATACACTCAAACAACATGTTGTAGTGTGCTGGGTGCCAGGGCACCGTGAGATTCAAGGCAACGTAAGGGCGGACCAGCTCGCTGCATCCGTCCATGAGAGCACCGCCATTACATCCATATCAATCCCGGCCCTTGATCTTAAGCCGTCTCTCAAACGAAACCTCCGGGACTACTGGCAGAGCAAGTGGGATACACACACAGAAAACAAACTACACGTTATTAAGCCACATCTTGGTCATTGGCTGCCTGTATCGAAATCGCGTCATACAGAGGTAACACTAACGAGACTCAGGATAGGACACACATACACGACACACACATATCTGTTTTCTGGTGGCGATCCACCATTATGTGACAGATGTGGTGAATCCTTAACCGTCCTTCACATGTTAATTCAGTGTAAATACTTAGAAACTCTAAGAAAACAACATTTTCCAATACTCTACCGAAAACATATACCTTTACACCCTGCAATGTTTGTCGGTAGGGAACCACTTTTTAGTCACAAATCATTATTAGCGTTTTTAAAGGAAATTCATAATTTTCATATCATATACCCGGGCACACCGTAGCACGACCTCTCTAGAGAGGTTTTTGCTGCGGTGGCTACACAAGAAAGCACATGCCTCACGGCCCTTGGACGCAAGGGTTTGAACGAGTGAGGCACTTGTGCTAATGCCATACATATCCACCATCGTCTTTTATTATCACCAACTTTTGTCATCTGTTCACATCATACACACCTTTCACGGCATGGTCATGATTTTATTACTTGTATGTTTTTACCCGCCTTACTGCGAGGAATTTTATGGCCCTTATACAGCCGTTTATCACAATCATTGTTCATATTTTTAGTAAGATGAACTGGCGCTCTTTGGCCGTGAATCGGCCCTTGCGCCATAAAACATCAAACATCATCATCATCATCCCTTAGTGTGGTAACGGCTCTGCACAGTCTTAAAAAACAAAAAAACCCTGTCCTCATCTCACTTTACTCTATTTTGTGCACACTTTACACACTCAACCAACATGTTGTAGAGTGCTGGGTGCCAGGGCATCGTGAAATTCAAGGCAACGTGATGGCGGATCAGCTTGCTGCATCCGTCCACGAGGGCACCGCCACTACACCCATATTAATCCCGGCCCTTGATCTTAAGCCGTCTCTCAAACGAAACATCAGAGACTTCTGGCAGAGCAAGTGGAATACACACACACAAAACAAACTACACATTATTAAGCCACACCTTGGTCATTGGCTGCCAGTATCAAAATCGCGTTATACAGAGGTAATACTAACGAGACTCAGGATAGGACACACATACGCAACACACACACATCTTTTGTCTAGTGACGATCCACCATTGTGCGACAAATGTGGTGAAACATTAACAGTCCTTCACATACTAATCCAGTGTAAACATTTAGAAACTCTAAGAAAACAACATTTTCCATTACTCTACCGACAACATATACCTTCACACCCTGCAATGTTTGTCGGTAGGGAACCACTTTTTAGTCATAATTCATTGTTAGCGTTTTTAAAAGAAATTCACAGCTTTCATGTCATATACCCGGGCATACCGTAGCATGACCTCTCCAGAGAGGTTTTTGCTGCGGTGGCTACGCAAGAAAGCACATGCCTCACGGCCCTTGGACGCAAGGGTTTGAACGAGTGAGGCACTTGTGCTAATGCCATACATATCCACCATCGTCTTTTATTATCACCAACTTTTGTCATCTATTCACACCACACACACCTTTCACGGCATGGTCATCATTTTATTACTTGTATGTTTTTACCCGCCTTACTGCGAGGAATTTTATGGCCCTTATACAGCCACTTATCACAATCATTGTCCATATTTTTAGTAAGATGAACTGGCGCTCTTTGGCCGTGAATCGGCCCTTGCGCCATAAAACATCAAACATCATCATCATCATCATCATCATCAGTCTGCTTTGTTCATCAGTTATTTGGGAACATGTAGAGGACATTCATATGTTGTTTGTGAACTCAACACTGCAGGAAAATGGTCACTTCCATATAGATTATTTATGATTTTCCATTTCAGTAGGGGTAGGAGTGAAGGTGATACGATGCTGAAGTCTATAGACGAGTAAGTTTTGTTGGCAACGTTGTAGTATGTTGGCTCTTTCCTATTCAACAAACAGGCACTGGAAGAGAAGAGAAATTGTTCAATGAGACGACCTCGTGCATCAGAGCGAGAATCGCCCCACAGTCCACTATATGCATTTAGGTCTCCAAGAAGCAAATAAGGTTCAGGCAGTTCGTCTAATAAAGACTGGAATTCACGTCTTTCAAGACGTTGGTGGGGAGGTACATACAAAGAGCATTTGGTGACGAGTTTGTTTAAGAGTACCGCTCGAACAGCCACCACTTCAAGGGATGTCTGGAGTGGTAAATGTGTACACGCTACTCCTTGGTTAATAATAATGGCTACGCCACCGGATGACGCCACAGCATCATCTCGGTCCTTTCGGTGTATGACGTAAGCACGTAAAATATTTGTATTTGAGGATTTTAGGTGTGTATACTGTACACACAGCACTTGAGGTAAGTGTTTGTATAAAATCTCTTGGACGTCGTCGAGGTGTTTGAGCAGGCCTCTCACGTTCCAATGTATAATTTGTGTTTTCATATTGGAAGTAAAGTAGTGTTGTGTGTACGTTAAGGGAGTGACTTGTTTAAGCTTAAAGTTCGAGCTCAAGTAACAGGGCTATTATCAGGCCCTGTTATGAGCTTTTTAGTTCTATTGGCGCGCTCCAGAGAGCCGCGCCGCTCTTTTGGCACGAGGGGTGCCGCCGTACCCATTGCCTCCACTGAGGCACTGGATGCCCGCTTATGCGAGCTGGTTTTTCGAAGCTTGGGCCTCGCCTGGCGATGTGAGGCCTTGAGACCCGAGGACCCTGGAGTCTCTGGTCTCTGTACAATAGTAGGCGGAGTAGACTCAAGCACTGCCGCCTTGGGGGCAGGCGCCACAGCCAATGGCTCACTCTGCGCAGGCCGAAGGAGTGGCGAGGGCTGGTGCGACACTGCCCCCTGGTGCGCCGCATCAGCATATGTGGGGCCATAAAATGGCGAGACTCTCTTTCTTGCTTCTTTAAATGTAATGTTTTCTTTTATCTTTAAAGTGATGATCTCTTTTTATTTTTTCCAGAAAGAACAAGAACGTGAGTACGCGGCATAATTACCGCCACAGTTCACACAGTGTGCAGGTGCTTCGCAGTTTTCGGATGCATGGCCCACGACTCCACACAGAGCACAAGTTTTCCGGCCACGACAGCTTTGCGAGCCATGGCCATATCTCTGACATTGGAAGCAACGGCGGGGGTTGGGAATATATGGCCTCACGGATGTCTTTGTATACCCAGTCTGAATTGTTTCCGGCAAATCGCTCGAAGCAAAGGTCAGTACTAGGTGTTTGGTTGGTATTTCCTTTTGATCTCTTCTTATCCTAATACGCTGTACGTTTGTCACGTTCTGGCTCTTCCATCTTTCCAGAAGTTCAGCTTTGGTCAGGTCAAGCAAATCTGCGTCCGATACGACCCCACGAGATGAGTTCAAGGACCTGTGTGGCGTAATACTGATGGGTGTGTCTCCAAACGTTGTGAGGGTGTTCAGTTTACCGAATTGGTCTTTGTCACGTTTTTCAAGGAGTAGATCTCCGCTGGCCATTTTGGTACCCGGTACCGAGAGTTTCGGTTAAGCACCTAGCCACTACGAAGGGGGATGCAGTTCTTGCTTGTTAGTTTTTTCGCAGCGTATAACGTGGAAATGAGCAAAGATATGTCTTGGCCGGTTGAAAGTATTGATATTTTCGGTGCGAACCCGCTTCGAGGAGGCACGATCACTAAGTAAAGGGAATGCTTTGTGCATGCTAATTGTATGTTGTTCAGCAGCGTTGGCGGCCACAGGCCACGGAGCCCAACGAGGGGACGCTGCAAGTTTGCGGATGCTGAAAGCTTGCAGACGTCAGCCGTAAAACTCTGCTATAACCCAATGCGCCTATGCCAAGGTAGGCTATTTGCACAGGGTTAACCCTTGCCGCCGAGAAATTAGGAAGTAAGCAGAAGAGAGAAGTAGACAGGAAAGCTAAAAAAGTAAGGAAGACGAAGATTTAAGGAGAGAGAGATAGGGAAAGGCGACTGCCGATTTCCCCTGGGTGGGTCAGCCCAGGGTTGCCATCTACGTGAAGCCAAGGCCAAAGGGGTGTGTTTCCTCATCCGGGGGGCCTTAACGGTTCAATCACCCAGCGTCGGCTCAACCCCCAGGATCCCCTTTTCCCAGACGCGGCAAAGCCACGCACGGCTAGGCGTTGGAGGGAGTAGAAATTCCCCCGTTAGCTCGGTTCCGTGGTGTCGCTACACACCAAACGCCTACTTGCGCAGGCGCCCCTGCGGGGAATTCTGGCACACATAAGCGCACTAAAAACGAAGGCAAACGAAGCACTCAACGTGCTCAAAGTACTCTCCCATAAACACTGGGGTTCCGATCGACTCTGCCTTATACGTATTTACCGATCTCTTGTACGCAGCATTTTGGACTACGGATGCGTAGTCTACGACTCGGAGCGAAACTCGTACAGTCACCGTCTTGACCCTATACACAACCTAGGTCTCCGTCTGTCCAATGGTGCTTACAGAACATCACCTGTGCAATGTCTATACGTAGAATGCAATGAGTCCCCTCTATGTGATCGAAGAGCATTACTAACCTTGTCATATGTTTTAAGAATAAGGTCGTCACCTGAACATATCTGCTATGAAATCGCCGCAAAGTGTCACTCAGTCTTACACTACTTCCACAAACAGAACCTAATCAAGCCACTTGCCCTACGTTTCGAGGGATACTGCTGCTTTTATACCATCCCTGATGGATCCCTAGATGTCGCTATTAAACCACCAAGACTGCCACCATGGTTAGACCTGTCGCAGCTATGCAAATTTTCATTAAGCCGTTTTAACAAAACAAAAAGCACCCCACCAAAACACATAATCCAAGAATTTTATACACTTCGGCACAAATAGGAGGATTACGAAGAATTTTACACAGATGGCTCAAAAACAGAAAACCACGTGGTTATTGGTATCGTGACGACGAAAAGTGCAATTTCTGTGAAAGTACCTCGTAGTTTCTTCAGCTGAAGCTTATGCCTTGAGTGACGCAGTTGGGAAAATCATCGCTGAAAAATAAGAGGAAGCAATCGTATACACCGACTCACTAAGCACACTAAAAGCACTACATATAAAATCCTAATGTGAGCCAATAGTGGTTGACATTTTAAAAATGGTATACTCAAACAGCCAGGCAGCCTCCATGCGTTTCTGCTGGGTCCCAATTCATGTTGGGATACCCGGAAACGAAAAAACAGATAAGTATGCTTTTCTGGCAGCCCACAAAACACTAACAAAAGTGCAAATTCCCCTTAAAGATATCCAGAGAACAATTCGCCTGGCTCTACTAGCAAAATGGCAACAGCAATGGGACACCTGCATTAACAATGAGCTCCACCTGGTGAAAGCCATACTTTGGGAATGGAAGACCTGCCGTCACCACCAACGGTTTATCGAAGTCGTATTATGCCGACTTCGCATTGGACACACACACTTGACACACGACTTCTTACTCGCAAAGAAAGAACAACCAACGCGTGAAAAGTGCCAAAAAGCGTTAACACTTATGCACATCCTGATGACATATCCCACCATTGAAACACAGAGACAAAATCATTTCAGCAAGCTATAAAAACAACACGTACCTTCACACCCTGCTTTGTTCCTAGGAGATGACCCTATAGTACCTCTGCCTGACGTGCTAAACTTTCGGAAAGAATGTAATCTGTCAAATAAGCTTTAAAATTTCATCTTTTCAGTGTCCATTCCTAAAAGTCTTGTGTCTGGGGCAGCATAGTCTTAGCTGCTTTTGCGCCATAAAAACCAAATTAACCTAACCTAACCGTTCACATCTCTTCTTATGACCTGGCGCTCTTTGGCCATCAAATGGCTTTTGCGCCGTATAACACCATACATCATCCATAGAGATTCATGCGTTGAACCTCAAACCTTCCCTTGAATAATTGCTCAGAACTTCTGCAAAGCACATGGGATAGCCACACGTAAAATAAACTACACGTTATCAAGCCCCACCATGGCGATTGGCCGTCAGTATCGAAGTTATGCCACACCGACGTAATACACACAAGGCTAGATTATGACACACACACACTGTACACATTCCTGTCCAGTTGTGATCCACCCTTGTGTGCGAGTTGTTGTGAACCACTCAACGTTCTCAACATTCTAATCCAATGCCATGAACTGCACAATTTCAGGAGAAAGCATTTCCCATCCCCCTACCCGTGAGCGAATACCATTTCATCCATCGATGTTCATCGGTTGGGATTCAGTTTTCAATCATCACTCATTATTTGTGTTTTAAAAAGATGTTGGTAGTTTTAACGTCATCTACCCTGGTAATGTTTAGCACGACCTCTGAAGAGAGGTCGCTGCTGCAGAAGTTACACTACAAAGCACCTGTCTCACGAGCCCTGGAGATAAGGGCATAGAGAGATATTCGTCACCACTCTATGTAGTCATTATCATAACTGTTAGCCGCGTATATTCACTTTACAGATTTTATGTCACTCTCATGATTTTGATACCTTTATGTTTTACCCGCCGTTAGCGCGAGGAGTTTCAGGCCTTTATACAGCCAGTCATCGCAGCCATTGCTGACACCTTCTGTCTCCATATATCATCAACAATTAGTATGGATTATTGTTTTGCTAAAACGCCGAAAGTGCAGAAGAATTGGCCATCGGAGATCAATGGCACACCAAAAGCACTCTGCTGCCGCACTGGGCTTGTTCGTGCGTCCAACTTCAAGCCAGATGTTAGCACGAACGTTGCAACACGATTCATTTTGTCGTCGACCTTGCTCTTCGCGACAAACAAAACTGGGGTACTCGGCAGCAAGTACACTCTCTCCTTCGACAAAGAAGCGTGTTTTCACACTGCAGTCGGGGAAACAGTGTTTTCAGTAGCAACAGTTCGGGCGTGGACCTCCTTACCCAAAGATGATGTCTGCGGCTCTTACGTTTTTTTGCGGCTGGTGGATGGTGTCTCCAGGGCTTGGTGAAAAAAACACAAAAGAAGACCACGCAATGTTCTGTTACGTGCCGCTATAGTGTAAGTGACGTACCTGAATATGCAAACTTTACTGGTGTTGCCTGTCTTCGCAGCGCCCAACGGATTGTGTTTTTAGTGCGAACAGATGGGAGAGCTCTCTATTTGCTCGCTGAAGCAGTCGTGTTTTGTCAATATTCAATGCAGAACCATGAGCTGGTTAGGGGGTATACCACAAGCGCATCCGATGCCCGTCTTCCTTACCTTTATCTTCTTTTTTTGTTTGCTCCACTGCGCTTGCAAACAAGCTCCGAACCTTCTAACACCAGAGTTTTGATGAGTTATGCTTTGTAGAACGCTAAAAGTGTTTGCCGATCGAAGGCATTGCTTCGCCCTTGCGGCAAACTATGACTTTTTTCCATTGTTTAGGTTCCTCGGAGGACAGTTTCACATTCCTGTCTCTCTTTGACCGTTCAGCAGATAAGCGCCAAAGTTCAATGTCCATGCTTCGATATCTATACTGCCGCCTTTGTCCTTTGTACAGTCACACATTATGTCTACAGAAGAGATCTTACCGGCGTTCCTTTTTGAGAACGCTTCGCAACCTTTTTCTTTTGGCATGCGCACGAAATAGGTGCCATTGTCGCGTCGTCCTATGGAGGTATTTGGCCTATAACATAAAACGACGCCAGTATCTGTGTCTTACGTTGAAAACGACATTCCTTCGGCGTTGCCAAAGTGACAGGGCGCTTCACTGCACGATAAGCGAATTGACAAAGTCATCGAGCATACCCACATTAACGGCGGAAGAGCCCGCTGTGTTTGCTTTCCAGTGCGAGTGAATTCTGACCGTCTTTATATACACCGTCACTCTTATCATCGCTCCACGACGTCACCGCAAGCGTTATCGCTGTGATAAGCGCTGTTGAAGTTGCCTGGACAGCGGCCCGTATTCGCTGTTCGACTGCACTTGTAATATTCCTTGTTCTCGTAGCGATGAGCCCGTCAACTCCAGCCACGCTGCTTTTTATCGTGCATTTGCTACCGTTCTTCCACCAGGGTGAGTTATCGGAAGTTATCGATTAGAATAACAACTGTGTGTACGGGGTCCTTGTGCAACATTATTTGCGCATAGGCAGCGTCGCCACTTGTAATATGCGCGACCTTCGCATCCGTTGGAAGGATAGCGATCAGATCGCCGCTAATAAATACGATAAACTTTCCGTCTTGAAGGAATAGTGGCTACGGTGCGCGGCTGTGGACCCAAAGGTCACGAGTTTGACCCCGGCCGTGGCGGCCGCACTTCGATGGAGGCGAATTGATTTATTTATATCGGGAGTTTAAGGTTCCGAAACCACCATATGATTATGAGAGACGCCGTAGTGGATGGCTCCGGAAATTCAGACCACCTGGGGTTCTTTAACGTGCACCCGAATCCGAGCTCGCACGGGCCTACAGCCTTTTCGCCTGTATCGAAAATGCGGCGGCCGCATCCGGGATTTGATCCCGCGACCAGCGGGTCAGCAGCCGAGTACCTTAGCCACTAAACCACCGTGGCGGGTCGTGGAGAAATGGTAGAGGCCCGAGTTCTGTGCAATGTCAGTGCACTTTAAAAAACACCAGAAGATTGAAATCGACATGGCCCTCTACTACGGCGTCTCTCATAATCATATCGTGGTTTTTTGACGTAAAACCCCAGATGTTAATATAACTATAATAAATGAGATAAACTGTATAGGGCCAAGACGTGAGCGTTCTTATTAAGTTGAAACTTACATTGTGTTTGGTAGCTTTACAGATTACCAACGTTTATTGCTTGTTTCGGCATCGAAGAAGCTTTCACCCGTCTTTTAAAGTTACGGTGCTCGATCAAACCTTCATTATCTTTGCTTTATCCACACCATCCACACCAGTAACTGTTCCTATATATATATATATATATATATATATATATATATATTGTGTGTGTCTGTGGGTGTGTATTGCACTACCTATCCCCCTTCCAGGAAATAAGATATTGCATAAACGCCTTTTTTAAAGGTTCAGAACTTTGGGAAAAGATGTAGTACACACTTCTGTCTTGTCCTTTATTTTGTAGAGGTTCTTCTTCCGAGAAAAACAAAACCTCAGAAAGAAAAATAGGTTCTCTAGAGATAATTGACTACCATCTGCGCGCGATAAAGAGCGCGCAGATGACGTCTGACGTCTCCTGAACTTTCTCGGAAAAACGTCCGGCTTATCTAGCAGTTTCTTTTTTGTAAATGTGCATCAGATATTGCGGCTTCTTGGACGTTAGCCTGATTAACATGAAGAAAGCGTACGTTCTCGAAGAGGTTCGACGTGAGTCTATCGCAAGGAGTGCATTTGTCTCTCGTTGGCTACTAAGGCCATAGCCAAAAATTGTTTGGAGGTCGGAGGGCAGTGCTCAATGACAGTTTATGCACATTCGTGTGGGCGTTTGTCTGTGTGTGCCATGCAGGTGCAAAAAATATCGGAAGATTACGAATGTGGAAACTTCATTTCTTAGAAAAAGAACTGTTGAAACAACTGAATTTTAAAGCGGCGCACGGGTATTCAGCCGCAGCGACCTGTCTATGAAATGCTGGATGTACGAAATTCACGTGCCTTTTGTACATAGAGAAGGAAAACGATGACGTTAGAGACTCTCGTGCGGTATGTCCTGTGTGGCGTTTAGTAGCCTGTGTGGCGTTTGAGTATAGCGTGTGTTTTATTATGTGTTGGTAAACTATTCTTTTTATTACGAGGTCGAAGTAAAAATTTCAGAAATGGGATCGCGATCAAACACCACATAGATAAAATGTGAGTTCCATCAGTCTACGTAGCTGGTTAACGTAACTCTAACTCTGAGATGTAACGCACCGACGGAAGAGACAAGCCAACTTGCGGTGGAGAAGGTACAAACTTTGGCAATGTCGACACCGTGAAGGCTCGCGACTTACTCAAAGCTATCCAAGAAAAAGACCGTCTACTATCGACCCTTCTGAAACGACTGATTTTGGCCGGTGCAGCACAGCTTCAACCAGCGTCAACGTTCCAGGTGATCACTCACTTTAGCCGCAACATCAGCCCCTTTTACGGCTCCGAAGATGCTTCCTCAACGTGCAAGTGGCTTGAAATCGTTCGTAGAACGTCTAAACTACATACGTAGTCAGCTGCCTACACGCTGGAAATTGCCAAGGCCCGACTGGTTGGAGCTGCCAATGACTGGTGCCATTTGAGGAGCTCCCAAATCACATCGTAGAAGGATATTGAGGTACGTTTCTGTCGTACCTTCGTCCACCTTGGCTCCCGAGTTTACGCGACAGGCCATCATCTACTCTTACCCAGAAGCGTCGCGGCTGGAGCAGGGAACGCCCAGTGTCTACAGGAACCAGAAGTCGCGCCAGTTGCGCCCCGCAAAATGCATGTAGACCCACTTTTCAAACAAGCCCTGTCGCACGCTGAGAGTTCCGCCGACTGTAAAGCACTGACAACAAAGGAGGGCGAAGATGTGAAGCCGAAGATGTCTGCCGCAGCAAGAGGAAGCCAAACGACAAGGGCGAAGCTGTAGCTGAGGGTGAAGGAAAACCAAAAGAAAAGGATGAAACCGAGGATCGTGACAAAGAAAAGCAGACGAACTCCCAACACGGTTCTGCGAGAAATGACAGCGTGGCAGAAAGAGTGAAGGAAACTACGAGAACGCCTAGAACTAAGGAACCCGAAGAACTGAAACCCAAGACGTCTGCCAGAGGTGAAATAAAGCCGGAAGACAAGGGCACAGCTGAAGCTGGAAGCAGGGAAAGGCAGATTAACTCCCAACACGTTGCTGCGAGAAAAGACAGCCAGACGGAGAGAGTGAATGAAAAACCCGGAACGGTGAAAGAAACATCAGGAAAAGGTGGCGAAGAGGGAAAGAAAAACGAAGACGGCGAACAGACAGCCCTAGGACAAAATGCGAGTCATGAGGATAATGAGGGCGAGGTTGTAGAAGACAAAAATCTAGAACCCCACAGGGGCATCTGCGCAAGCAGGCGTTTGGTGTGTAGCGCCACCACGGACCCGAGCTAACGGGAGCTTCGACTCCCTTCCAAGCCTAGCCGTGCGTGGCTTTGCCATGTCCAAAGATAGGACCTTTAGCCCCCCCCCCGCCCCCCCCCACAGAGGCAACGCAACTCTTTGGCCCCGGCTTCACGTAGACGTCACCCCTGGGCTTACACACCCAGGGGATTTGGCAGTCGCCTTTTCCTATCTCTCTACCTACACCTTCGTCTTTCCCTCTAACTTTACATCTTTCCTGTCTTCTCCTCTCTTCTAGTCACTTCTAATTTTCCTGCCGGCAAGGCTTAACCGTGTGTGGTCATCCAACCTTGGTATACCATATTATGTTGTAGCGACGGCGTACGACTGGCCTCGTGCAGACTCTTTTATGAAGGTCTGCCGCTTCCCCTTGTAGGTCTCTGTGGTGGGCGGTCGGCGCTGTTGGCGAACTATCCCAACTATGTTGTGGTGGAAGCGTTCCCCAAACTCCCGGATCAACCTCTAAAAAGGGGTCGCACCCAATTTCCATCTCAATTCAACCATGAAACCAACCTAAACAACTTCCCCCGTTTCCATGTTTTGCATAGCGAAGGTAGTACAACTCTGCGCAAACTGTACCCTTTCTTGGTGGCAAAATCCCTAACCGAAGCAATAGGAAAGAAATACAAAGCACCAAAAACTAACACCGTAGACCTCCTAATAGAAAAAAGGAAAGAACAAGTAAAACAAGTAACAAAACTCTATGACATAGACAGTGTCGGAAACATGGATATCACAATCACAGCCCACCGATCTCTGAACCCATGTAGGTATGTTATCTCCGAAGTAGGTTTCCTGAACCTGAGCGACGAGGAGCTCCTCGATGGTATTCAAGATCGAAATGTAATAAAGGTAATACGAATAACTATGAGATGAAAAAACGAACAACTCCCGAGAAAACACATAATCTTGACTTTTGGCACAAAGACACTTCCTAGCTCCCTCGAAGCAGCATACCTGAAAATAAATGTCAGACCACACATACCGAATCCGAGGCGATGCTTCAAGTGCCAGAGGTTCGGCCATGCTTCGCAATGTTGTAGAAGTAAAAAAAAAACCTGTAGCAACTGCAGCGCCAACGATCACAAATCAGAGAAATGTCAGCAGTCTACCCGCTGTGTGAACTGCAAAGGCGACAACCCAGCCTATTCCAGATCGTGTCCTTGCTACAAAAAAAAAAGAAAAAGAAATAGTTGCTCTAACAGCCAAGGAAATACTAACCTTCGAAGCGAGAAAGAGGCTCGAACTCTTCACTCAGAAAAGCTATGCCAGGCTTTTCCGCAATATCTACAACAACCTCAGAAGCCTACGGGGATCGTGGCCAGTGGTCCCGTAGGAGCTCCACCTGCCCCCTTGGTGGTAGCAGCCAGTACTGCTCCACCATCAACATCCAAGGCGGCCCTACTTGCTTCGATTGCGCAGGGCCCGCGACTCAGCCCCCCACCAATGCCCGAGACGCACGTCTCAGTGCCTGTCTCCCGATACACCAGTGCCTCTGACAAGGCGATTGAGGTCGACCCTAAAAGCTCGGGGTCGTCGACACCGAAGACCAGCACTCTCTCGAGCGCGCCAAGCGGGACAAGAACCCAGTAACGCTGCAACCCAAGCGATAACCTAAGTGGTTATTGCTCCGCATGAACCCAGTTTTTATCATATGTCACCTACCATAATTTTAACAATCAATTCACTTTATTAGTACATTTGCTTCCTTATATTTCAATCATGTCTTTTATTATTTGCTGGAAAATCAGAGGCCTACTTCAAAGCTTAGGTGACATTAAAGACAACTTTAACAAGTTTTCCCCGATATCATTTTGCCTCCAGGAAACAAACCTGGGTGCAAAGCACACTCGTATATTAAACGGGTATACAGTTGTCCGTAAGGACCGGCAACATTGTAGCCGTTTATCGGGACGAGATGCAATTGTAATAAAAAGCGGAATTCCGACCAGAGCAATCACATAAACACTTCTCTCGAGGCTGTGGCAGTCAGCATTATTGCACACAAAACAACATCCATCTGCTCTATCTACATTACCCCCCCCAACGAACAATTAGCGCTACAAAAACTCGAGGACTCGTCCGTTGAACTTCCAGAACCATCTCTTCTCGAAGGAGATTTTAACCCTTATGGTACGCTATGGGGCAGCGACAAAAGGGACCAAAGAGAGCAACTGATTGAAGATTTTGTTTTATCGAATAATATTTGTTTTGTTGAGACGTTTTGTTGAGAGGACGACCCACTGTTCGAAGGCTTCCCCACAGTTTTTTAAACTCTGGCACACCAACATACTTTTCAGCAAGCTCAGGCAAGTTTAGTTGCCTCGATCTAGCGTTCTGTTCACCATCTGTTTTTAATAATTTCAAGTGGGAAGTCCTCGACTCTTCGGACGGCAGGGATCACCTAGCTGCAATCGTCAAACTGCCATCCTCACTACCCACCATCACCTCTAAACCACGCCGCTGGCTAATCCATCTTGCGGACTGGCCACTGTTTTCAGAGAATGCAAAACTCGAGAACGGCATCTCGCTAGATATCGCTATCGATCACATAAACGACAAAATCACGGATGTCATAATTACAGCCGCCGAAAAAACGATACCAAGATCATCAAATCATGTCCGAAATAAACGAAATGTCTGGTAAACAAAGGAATGCACCAAAGCAAAGGAACTGCAAAAAAAAGAAAGCCTGGGGTGTCCTGAGGAGGTACCCCACATATAGTAACCTCGTGAACTTCAAGCAGGCTAAAGCGAAGGCGCGATATAACCGTAGACAGACTGGAAAAAAAAACATTATAACGCAATTACGTGTCTTCCATAAATAGCACTGTCTCATCTAAGCGATTTTGGGTCTAGTTGAGAGAATTCAGAGGAGACTACTCAGCCTACACAATACCCATTCTCATAAGCCCAGACAACCAGACATCAACACAAGAACAAGCCGACCTATTGGGGGAACATTTTCACAACATTTTCAGTTCAGCCAGCTACACTGATACTTTGCTCCAACACAAAGAAACTGCAGAGAAGCAGAAACTACCGCTCACAGGTGCATCACACGAAGCTTACAACCAACCCCTAACACTACAGGAACTAAAGATGGCGCTCTCACAAGGTAAAAAAACGGCAGTAGGCCCCGACAATATACACTACTCTATGCTGGCACACCTGTCCAAAACATCTACAAAAGTTTTACTTACCTTTTTCAACATGGTACGGCAATCTAAATCTATATCAGAACAATGAAAAACTGCCATGGTAGTCCATTTCTCAAAGCTGGAAAAACCCCAACGTCCCCTATAGCAGCTACAGACCGATCGCTCTTACCAGCTGCCTGGCGAAAAATTACGAAAGCATAATAAATTCTACACTATCACTTATTCTCTACTCCACAACTTTGATAGGCAATCATCAGTGCGGATATAAAAAATGTTGCTTGACCACTGACCATCTTTTTCGTCTGGAGCATGAAATACGAGAGTCTTTTCGTCACAAGCCGCACTGTCTTGCGATTTTTTTCGACTTAGAAAAGTCTTACATTATCACGTTGCGACACGAAATTCTGCAAGACCTCGCTAATCCAGGCATTAGAGGCAAAATACTGAAATGTTTGTTCGATTTCACGACTAACAGAACATGTCAGGTGCGGTTAGGCACTGTGCATTCACGTACATTTATCCATGAAAACGGCGTCCTTGAAAGCTGCGTCATTAGCCCTACTCTTTTCAGCGTAAAAAGGAATTCAATCATCATGGTCATACCACCCACAATCATGCACTCACTATATGTTGACGATCTCCAAATTACTCCTCGTGCATTTAACCTATCAACATGTGAAAGGCAAATTCAAGTTACCATAAACAAACCAACACATTTGGCTGACAGAAATTGCTTCCAATTGTCTACACGAAAGATGGTTGTTGTGGTATTTACCCTGAAAAGAGGATTATTTCCAGACCCAGAGCTTACATTAAACAACATCGCGATGATGAGATAAAGCATGAACGAAAATTCTTAGGGGTTACATTCGACAGTAAACTGATCTTTCTTGCTCATATAATGCACTCAAAATCAAGGCCAATAAAACGCTTAATATTTTAAAGGTTTTATCGCATAAGCATTGGGGTTCTCATCGAATATGCCAATTGAAGGTTTATCGTTCTCTTGTGCGTAGCATTTTAGACTATGGGTGCATTGTTTGCGGCTTGGCCAGAGAATCTTACATTTGCCGTTTAGACCCTGTACACAATCTTGGTCTGTGTTTATCAAATGGTGCTTGTAGAACATCCCCAGCCCAGTGTTTGTACATAAATTGCAATGAACCTCCGCTATGCAAGCGTCGCATATTTTAACCCACTTCTATGTTTTGAGGATTAGGAAACAGTCTGAACATATATGCCACGACATCATCACGCAATGCCACTCACGCTTACACTACTCAAACAGGCCACACCTCATAAAACCATTGATTTTACGCTTCTAAGAGCATTGCCACAACTACAAATTTGTAATGACGCACTGAAGGTCACCATCAAACCACCGAGACTGCCGCCATGGGCTGACCTGGCACAACTGTGCGATTTTTCACTGACCCGATTTAAGAAAAACGACACCACACCACAACACTTCATTCAAGAATTGTGCGCAATCCAGGAGAAATATAAAGGTTATACTGAAATTTACACAGATGGCTCGAAAACAAAACACCATGTTGGCATTGGGATTGTGACAGAAGAAAGCGCTGTCAGTGTTAGACTACCAGAGTGCATGTACATTTTCAGCGCTGAAATGTACGCCTGATGGGAAGCAGTAAAAAATCATCACTGATGAATACAGAGAAGCAATCATATACACTGACTAATTAAGTTCAATAAAATTGCCATATTTGAAATATGAGTGCGAAAATTTACTACGTGATATCGTACATATGATTGTTTCAAATAATGAGAATATGACTGTCCGCTTCTGTGGGGTTCCAAGCCACATATGCATACCAGGCAATGAAAAGGTGGACAAATGTGCATCACTAGTAGTACAGACATCAGTTAAACAGACAAAGATTCCTCCTAAAGATAGCCTACGTACTATTCGTGTAGCGTTATCATCAAGATGGCAGGAACAATGGGACTCTTGCACGAGTAATGAACTGCATTTGGTGAAGCCCACAGTGGGCGAATGGAAGTCATGTGCTCGCCAAGAACACTTTATTCAAGTCACCCTATGCCGACTCCGCATTGGGCACACTCTCCTCACTAACAACTTTTTGCTTAGACGAGAAATTTTGCCGGAACGTGAAAAATGTCAACAGCCATGAACGGTTTTATATATTCTAATCACGTGTCCATACATTGAAACAGAAAGACGAAAGCATTTCAGAGCACTATACAAACACCACACACTGATGCACCAAAAACAAATTTTAGGAGATGATTCACCTGTTCCACTGTCTAACGTTATCAATTTCCTAAAAGAAAGTGGATTGCTCCATAACCTTTAGAATGAAGATGTATTAGTGGTTATCACTATGTACCTTGTGTTTGGCGCAGCCTAGCCTTAGTAGCTTTTGCGCCAATAAACCCTTCATAACTAACTAAAAAGCCAGAAGACCAGCTAAGCCAAGACGACGAGACTGAAGGTATGGAACAAGAAAGTTTGGGAAAGTTTGCCAGAGAGCAGTCACAAAGAAAAAAAATGAACAGCCCCGGACTAACCCGAACAAAGATAGTGAGCCGAAGCAGCCAAAGCCAGCAGAACCAGACGACACCAAGAACATTCTAAATGCCGGGGCAAATCCGAAGAAAGAAACACCGCAGACGGGCCAACGAAAGTCGAAGCCCGAGCCTAATCAAGCGTCGAAGCCGCAGTTTAGACAGGAGGACACTGGCGTCATGGGTGGTGTGGCTGTTTTCAAAATCGATCCCCGCAGGGGCGCTTGCGCGAGTAGGCGTTTGGTACGTAGTGACACCAAGGACTAGAGCTAACGGGGGGGGGGGGGCTTCGACCTCCTCCCAAGCCCAGCTGGGCGTGGCTGAGCCGTGTCCGGGGTATAAGGGAATCCTGGGGGTTGAGCCGACGCCGGTTGATTGGGCCTTTAAACAGTGGTGGATCCAGAGGAGGGTGATAGGGGCGATCGGTCCCCCCCCCCCAAAGCCTGTCATTATTCCTCCCCCTCTCTTCAGGGCTTGCCGTCCACCTGCTATAATCAGTTAAAACAAATGAGTGGGACCACACTGTAAGCGCACATTAACAGTATTTGTGCCATTACGGAATTTTCGTGCTAGCAAAAACAAAGAAATTAATGACCATGCCCTCCTTTCCGGTGGTAATTCAAGTGAACGCCCCCCTAAATTGGGTGGCTGGATCCGCCCTTGCCTTTAAGGCTCCCGGCAGAGGCAACACACCTGTTTGACTTTGGCTACGTAGACGGCACCCATGGGCTGAACCACCCAGGGGGAATCGGTAGTCGCCTTTTCTATCTCCCTCTCCCTACGTATCTTCGTCTTTATCTCTCACTTTCTATCTGTCTTGTCCTCTACTGTCTTTCGTTTAATTCAAAACTTTCTGGCGGCTACGATTAACATTGTGTGGTTGGCCAGTCTTGGCTCACCATGTTTGGATAAAGCGGGGTGTACGGCTGACGTTGGCAGACTTCTCATTGCACTTTTCGTGTCGTATTCCTTGTTGGGATTGGTGATGGGCGGTTGGCAGCACCACCTAAACAGAAACGCTTACTATGTTAAGTACATCATTTCACCAACTTGATCGTACCCTGAAAAGGGTACGCACCGAAGCACCCCTGCAATTAGGGGCGAAGCTCCTTATAGCGGCACCCATTTGTCCCGCGTAGTATATAACCAGTCTTACGCTTTGACCTGCAAACATTTTGACCTCCAAGGTGGTGCCGGTGAGAGATTCCTTCTGTGCGTTATTGAACAACAAAAAATAGTGCTCAATGTACTTGCCAATAGCTGATAATGGGGTATGAGAGACAGGAGCATTCGGCTTTTAGTTAACGTGCACGCTGCGATCCCCATTAGCAGCCATTGCATGTACATTGAGCACTATATGAAGGGAAAGGATTGCTACGTTATACCCGCTGGGTGTAACTACCTTAGTTTTAGAAAGGTTTAGCGAGCGTTGAGCCGCAATGCCATGAATACAATGAACTAGTATATACCATGAATGAACTCGAGGTAGTTAAAGGTGGGAAGTAGGTACGAAGTGCAAGCCGCAAGAAAGTAAAAGCCGAATTATCCTGTCTCTCATTTCCCATGCAGCCATTGGCATGTACATTGAGCTCTATCTGCCAGGAAAAGGTTGCTACGTTATATTCGCTGGGCGTAACCTCCTTGGTTTTAGAAAGGTTTAGCGAGTGTTGGGCCGCATTGCCAAGAATACAGTGAACTAGTATATACCATGAACTCGAGGTGGATAAAGGTGAGAAGTTGACCCGAAGCGCAAGCTGTTAGAAAGTGTGCGTGTGCCACCTCTCGTTTAGTCCTTGGAATGTCCGCTGGATGACGGTGTTTCTATGTGAGGAATATATGATGAAAAGATGCGAGATGGTGGTACTTGGAGTGTTGAATAGATGGACGAACGAACACACAGACAGATGCATGAATGGACGCATGAACGGACGCAGGGGCGGATGCATGGACGAACGCAGGAACAGACGCACGCACGGACGGGCGGATGGACGCATGGACGGTCGCACAGACAGAAGGAAGCAAGAACGAATGGACGGACGAATGCTTCGCCCCACTCTCCATTATTCACTCTGTGGATATGCTGCCAATTTTTTTGTTTCCAAGACGTCCGAACGTTGTCCAAAATACGACGTTGTACGCATTGAGAAATCAAACGAAAAAGCCGGAATCATTTCAGTACTTGTGGTGGCAAAAAGTTTCACTGAAAAACTAGGACCAGGTTACAAGGTGACTAAGATGGCCAGTGGCGATCTACTCCTGGAAATCAGACAGGACGCAGTATGAAAAAACCTCTCCAACCGGATATCATTCGGGAACATTCCTGTCACAGCCACCCCACATAGGTCTATGAACACCGTTCGTGGTGTCGTCTCAGATGATCTCCTGAACCTTTCTGAACATGACCTATTTGATGAATGGAAACATAAAATTGTCCTCAACGTACAGTGAATAAAAACAGAAGGAACAATTCAGAGGAGCCAACCAAACACATAATACTAACTTTTGAATCAAGTGAACTGCCAGAAACCATTGAGACAGTTTACACTTAACTTAGAGTTCGGCCCTACGCACCAAACCCACATAGACGCTTTAGGTGCTAGAGGTGCGGCCACAGCTCCCATATTTGCAAAGGTCAGTCCACTTGTGCCAGATGTACCTCAACGGACCACATTTCTGAAGACTGCGGGGCCGCAGCTTGTTGTGTAAATTGCGGCGGTATCCACCCGGCATACTCGTGAATATGTGAATCATGAAAAAAAGGAAAAAGAAATATTTTCATTAAAAGTCTGAGGGAACATATGTTTTAAGGAACATATGTTTTAAGGAAGCCAGGAAACGAGTTACGCCATTTTATGGCATCACTTATGCGGATATGGCACCAGCCTATGCCCCCAGCCCGGCCTGCGTTGAGCGTGCGGTCGGCTGTGCCACCCGCTCCCAATGCGGCAGTAGTTCAATCTGCTCCGCCAACACCACAGAACTCGGTGACTCCAGAGTCATCGGGTCACAAATCTTTGTCTCGCCAATCGAGGTCTTAAACTCGATCAGCCTACATACGCGGGTATCCAGTGGCTCCCAGCAGGCAATCGATACTACTCCGGTGCCTTTGGCGCCGAAGCAGCGGTGCAACTCTACAGACCGCAATAAAAAGGAAAGCAGAAAATCACGGGTTCTCCCAAGGACTCTTGAGCAATACCATCTAGTACTCTCACACCTAGAACACCTCAATCTTTACTAATATGTCGGCACAAATAATGTTTTGAAATACAAGGGGCCCCATTTGCAACCTAGACGACGGAAACGAGCTGTTATGCTCCCACCAGTCTAAGGTGTTCTTTGTCCAGGAGACACATTTGAACTCGAAACACACGAATTTTCTCCGGCGTTATGCACCTATGGGAAGGATCGTAACGAAACTCTTGCTTCATCGGGAGGTGTGGCAATAATTGTGGACATGTCTGTGCCTTGCCATCAACGCAATTTTAGACGCAGCCAAAAAAGTGATTTCACATTGAAATGGACACTCTAGCAGACGAAGAGTTCCCTGGTAGAACGACGACTGCAAGCAAGCGCGAAAAAAGCGAAATAAGGCGTGGGGTACCTTGCGGAAATATCCAACTGTGGACAATCTGGTACAGTTTAAACTGACCAGATCACAGAGTAGGCGCACTCGGAGGCAGGCCAGAAGGACAAGCTGGGAGAAGTTCCTCTCCTGCATAAACTCACACACTTAAGAACCTAGAGTATGGAATAATCCAAGGAAGTTAAAGGGGCAACAAGCCCAACCACTGACACTTGTGAATTATCCCGGCTTCGGCGGCTGCATTTCCGATGGAGGCGGAAATGGTGTAGGCCCGTGTGCTCAGATTTGGGTGCACGTTAAAGAACCCCAAATGGTCGAAATTACCGGGGCCCTCCACCACGGCGTCTCTCATATTCATATGGTGGTTTTGGGACGTTAAACCCCACATATCAATCAATGCCACTTGTGAATTATGTGAGGAACACCTTGAAAGATCAGGCAGACGTTTGGTGAGAGCACTTCAAACGTGTATCCAGCTCTATTGCCTATCGAAAGTCATTCCAAAAACACAAAGAAGAACTCAAAGCACTGGATCATAAATGATATGAGAAGAAACCTTATAATCGTCCTTTTTTGCATTGCGGGGTTAAGGGCTGCCCTCTCTTCATGTCAGAGCTCTGCTTCGGGACTTGACAGAATTGTATTTGACATAATTAGGCACGTACATCTTGACACACAAATGACACTGCTTGCAATCGACAACAATATTTGGGCTGATGGACACCTTCCAGACACGTGGAAAGAAGCGATAGTAGTTCTCATATTAAAGCAGGGCAAATACTCTTCTTTGGTAACAAGCTACTGCCCTATTGCACTAGCGAGCTGCCTCAGCAAGGTGTTTGAAAAATGATAAACCGCTGCCTATTGTGTCATCCTAAATCAAACAACCTTCTAGACCCGTATCAGTGTGGCTTTAGGGAGGGCAGGTTGACAACAGACCACCTTGCGCGTGTAGAGACCTACATTCGTAATGCATTTTTCCCTTAAGAATACTTCCTCTCAGTTTTTCTTGACAATAAAAAAAGCGTACGATATGACGTGGCGCTATGGAATTCTTCGTGATTTGTCCACAATGGGTGTTGGCGGGAACATGCTTTAAATTATTGAGTGTTACTTATCAAACTGTACATTCTATGTCAAGGTTGGTAACACGCTTTCAATATCATTCATTCAAGAAACTGGGGTACCTCAATGTGGTGTGCTTAGCTGCATCTTTTTTATTGTAAAATTGACTTCTTCGCGATACTCAATTCCTAAAGACAACTTCTACTCCGTGCATGTCGAAGATGTGCAAGTATGATTTAGGTCCTTTGGGCGAACTATCTGTAAGCAACATGTACAGGTTACCCTAAACAAAGTATTATTATGGGCTGATGAGAATGACTTCAAACTTAATCTACAAAAAACGCTCCATTGTCCTTTTCACTAGGATAATGGCCTTGCTCTCAGATCCAGCTAATAAACTTCATGGACAACGCTTAGCGCTGTATGCAGAGCTAAAATTTCCAGGTGTTACACTTGAATCCAAGCTTACTTTATCCCCAACCTTAAGTCCTTCAAAGCTAGATGCCTGAAAACAATGAAGATCCTGAAGATCTTTTCACACACCTCATGGGGTAGTGTCGGAAAATGCCTGTTAAATATTTAGAGAAGCCTTGTTATATCACGGATAGACTACGGCACTGTAGTTAATCAATCGGCTACACTCAGCGCCTCGAAGATGTTGGACCCTATCCGCCATTTAGGCACACGTCTCGCCACTGGGGCTTTCAGAACAAGCCCAATCCAAAGCCTATATGTCGAGTCAAATTAGTGTTCGCTTGGCCTACAACGATCATAGTGTACTTTTCATCAATTCTTGAATGTACATCCTAACAAACACTACCCTTGCTATCTCACAATCAATGATACCTCATCTGCACTGCGTTTTCCCAACAAAGACACAGTAAAAGAGCCATTTGCACTTTGATTTAGGAGGTTGTGTGACGATATGTATGTTCTGCTTCTTGTGTATCGCCTAATGGCTCCATCTGAACCGTTCCCGCTATGGCTGTGAAACATTGTGTACGGCGACACGTCATTTACGGAAGTGACTTAGCATGCTACAGACACCCATATCCACACACATTTTCTTGAGCTTCAGTCGAAATACTTCTGTCCTGAATATTACACAGATGCGTCCAATTCTGAGACCGGCGTTTCTTATGCAGCTGTTGGTTCATCCTTTTCTGAATCAAATGTTCTACAATCCAATACAAGTATCTTTACAGCAGAGGCATATGCCTTACGTTCGGCTTTCAAACACATCAAGCAACTTAAACAGGCTAAGGCAGTTATATACACCGACTCAGTGAGCGTGGTTGAAGCCTAGTGTGATGTAGGAAACTCAGAAACCCAGTTGTCGTAGACTTGTTTTCGCTACTGTTCTCTGTCTACACCATTGTCCAACATATAACAGTGCGCTGGGTGCCTTGGAACAGAGGTATTGAAGAAAATGTACTGGTGGACCGAATCGCATATGCACTCCACGCAGACGCACATAAAACATCTATTGCTGTCCCCGCACAATATTTAAAGCCATACCTGCGAAAAAACGACGAACTCACTGGCAACATGACTTGCACTCTCATACTTTAAACAAACTCCACATAGTTAAGCAACAGTTTGGACATTGGCCATCAATAACCAAGTAGGGGCGAAGTGAGTCCTATTCCGTCCCTTCAGAATGTGATACACTTACGGTAAGCACCGTTTTTTATTGACTGGTGAGAAGCATCCCCTGCGTGATAGATGTGACGAAAGGCTTATTATTCAGTATGTCCTGTAGTAATGTTATGAGGCAAAAATTGAAAGGATGAGACTCTTCCATCTAACATATAAACAATGCATACCTCTTCACTTGTCTCTCTTCCTAGGAAAAAACCACTATTTAGCGTCAAATTCGTTTTGGCTTTTTTGAGCGATGTCCGCTTGCTCAATATTATCTGCCCTAATAATGGTTACACTTCCTCCCAGAAGATGCAGTAGTTGCAATTTTTATTTGTAATGGCACATGTCTCCTGGACCTTGTACTCAAGGCCTTTGTGAGGCTGATGTGCTACTTCGTATTTTATCTATTAGGAGTTAAGGCATTATCTTTTAGAATTTGACAACCCCTGCTCATAGCGTTCACTCCACTACAGCAGCCACCATAATTTTAAATTTCAGTTATTGTAAAGCACTTACAGTTTAGATTTTAAGGTTTCTCAACGACCACTGCATGAACCATAAAGCAATACAACATAACCACAGTTCTGGCGCTCTTTGGCCAAACCATGGCTCTTGCACCACTAAATGCCATGCATCATCGTCATTATCATCATCATCACACCACCATCCTCCTCTTCCTCCTCCTCCTTATCATCATCATCATCATTCTACCCGCAGGGGCGCCTGCTCAAGTAGACGTTTGGTGTGTAGCGACACCACGGACCCGAGCTAACGGGGGAGTTTTGACTCTCTCCCACACTCTAGCCGTCCGTGGCTTTGCCGTGTCCGGGGAAAAGGGGATCCTGGGAGTTGAGCTGACGCTGGGTGATTGGACCTTTAAGGCCCCCCGGCAGAGGCAACACACCCCTTTGGCCCCGGCTTCACGTAGACGGCACCCCTGGGTTGACCCACCCAAGGTAAATCGGCAGTCGCCTTTTCCTATATCTCCCTACATCTTCGTCTTTATCTCTCTCTATCTGTCCTGTCTTCTACTCTCTTCTGTCTACTTCCAAACTTCCTGGCGGCTAGGGTTAATCATGTGCTAATAGCCAACCTGGGTCTAGGCGCATTGTGTTATGGTAGCGTTGTACGGCTGGCGTCTGCAGGATTTAGCATCCGCAAACTTGCAGCGTCCCCTCGTTGGGCTCCGTGGTGGGTGGCCGCCAACGCTTCTGAAGAAAATTAAACTGGCATGCATAGAGCATTTCTCTTATTAAGTGATCGTACCGCCTTAAAGCGCGTACGCACCGAAGACTTAGGTTTTTTCAACCGATCAAGTGAAAACTTCCCCCATTTACATGTTATACATAGTCAGATAAGCAGCAAGCAAGCCAGAACTGTATCCCCCTTTGTAGTAGCCAGATGTCTCACAGAAACTCTTGGAGCCGGATACAAAGTTACCAAAATGGCCAGCAGAGACCTCCTCCTTGAAGTTCGAGAAAAAGAACAGTTTGAAAAGCTACAGAATCTTTCAACTTTTGGTGACACTCCTATCGCTGTAACGCCACACAGATCTATGAACACAACCCGTGGAGCAGTATCTGATGCTGATTTGCTCGGCGTGCTGTAAGAGGAACTTCTGGAGGGGTTGGAGAGTCAGAATGTGACCAATGTACAAAGGATCATCATTAGAAGAGACAACAAGGTAACACCAACGAAACACCTAATATTCACATTCGCTTCTAGTAATCTGCCAGAAAGTATTCAAACAGGGTACACGAAGACGTCGATCAGACCATACATACCTAACCCACGTCGTTCTTTTAAATGCCAGAAGTATAGACACGGCTCACAAAGCTGTCGTGGTCACCAAACTTGTGCACAATGTGGAGTGTCAGGTCACAATTCTGACAATTGCGAAGAACCATCACACTGTATGAACTGTGGCGGAAATCATGCCGCATACTCACGGTCTTGTTCGTTTTGGAAAAAAGAAAAACAAACCATCACATTGAAAATAAAGAAAATATCACATTCAAGGAAGCAAGACGAAGAGTATTACCATTTTATGGCGCTACATATGCTGATGCGGTGCGTCAGGGGGCAACGCCGCACCAGCCCTCGCCACTCCTTTGGCCAGCGCAGAGCGAGCCGTCGGCTGTGGCGCCTGCCCCTAAGGTGGCAGTAGTTCAGTCTACTCCGCCTCCTAGCAAATTGAGGCCAGAGACTCCAGGATGCTCTGGTCTCAAATCCTCCCCTCACCAGGCGAGGCCTAAAATTCGAACCACCAGCTCGCATGTGAGGGCACCCAGTGCCTCTGAGGAGGCAAGGGACACAACGGTACCCTTGGTACCAAAACTGCGGCGCGGCTCCTTGGAGCGCGCCAAGGAAAATAAAAAAACCAATAACGGGGCCAGACAACCGTCCTGCCACCTGAATTACCGAGCTCACTCCAACACAGGATACCCTTTGTACACACAGCAGCGTCTCTCTTGTTTAAATATGCAGACAGAAATATTACAGTGGAACATCCAAGGCCTTCTTCGAAATCTCGACGATTTACAAGAACTCCTCCATGAACACAATCCTAGAGTGCTGTGTGTACAAGAGACACACTTGAAACGAACAAACACAAACTTTTTACGTAACTACGTAATCTTCCGAAAGGATAGAGATGATGACATGCCACCATCCGGTGGTGTAGCGGCTATAGTTGGTCAAGGTATAGCATGTACACAATTACCCCTTCAAACTTCCCTCGAGGCGGTGGCTGTCCGAGCAGTTATTCTAAACAAACTCGTCACTGTCCGCTCTTTGTAGATACCTCCGCACCACCGCCTTGAAAAACTTCAATTCCAGTCTTTAATAGACAAACTACCTGAACCTTATCTGGTCCTTGGGGACCTGAACGCACATAATGGTCTGTGGGGTGACTCTCGCTGTGATGCACGAGGTCGTCTCATTGAACAATTCCTCATTTCATCAGGTGCTTGTCTGTTGAATAGGAAAGAGGCAACATACTATAACTTTGCCAACAAAACTTACTCTTCCATAGACCTCAGTATCGCATCCCCTTCACTTGTACCATTACTTCAGTGGAAAGTCATAAATATTCCATACCGAAGTGACCATTTTCCTTTAGTTTTGAGTACACATATAATATATGAATGTCCTCCACATGTTCCCAAATGGCTGGTAAACAAAGCCGACTGGGAACAATTTCAAAAGCTTACTCACTTAAATTGGACTGACATATGCGTATCAGGCATAGATGAAGCTGTGCAGTACTTCACGGCTTTGCTTACTGACGCAGCAGCGAAGTGCATTCCACAAACATATGGACGGCCCGGCAAACGACACGTCCCGTGGTGGAACACTGAGTGTCAGAATGCGCGAAAGGAACAGAACAGGGCATGGAGGTTGCTGCGGACCTCGCCGACAGCGGAAAACTTTGAGAGCTTTAAGAAAATAAAATCTCAAGCCAGGAGAACGCGTCGGCAGGCCAGAAGAGAAAGCTGCCACAAGTTTTTATCAGGGATAAATTCATATACACAAGAGGCCAAAACGTGGAACATGGTTCGTAGGGTAGCAGGAAGGCAAGTACACTCACTCCCACTCGTAAACACACGAGTGTTTACGAGTGGGAGTGAGAGAAAGATCAAGTGAAAGGAGTGAAAGATCAAGCAAACCTCCTGGGTGCACACTTTGAACGGGTATCCAGCTCGTCCCACTATACTGACATTTTCCAAAAATACAGAACAAGAATAGAAAAGCAGAAACTCGAACACAAATCCACTAGATACGAGGCATATAACCAAGCTTTCAGTCTAGTTGAGCTCCAAACATCTCTAAACTCCTGCAGTACTTCTGCCCCAGGTTCTGACCGTGTGGTGTATGAAATGGTAAAAAACCTACCAGCCGAAACACGAAAAACCTTAGTTTGTTTGTACAATGCTATTTGTTTTTCTGCACTATCCTTACCTCCTGGAAAGAGGCTATTATAATTCCCATTTTGAAAGAGGGCAAGGACACTTCTTTAGGTTCAAATTATAGGCCTATTGCACTTACAAGCTGCTTGTGCAAAGTCTTCGAAAAAATGATAAATGCCGACTTGTACATATCCTTGAAATAAACAATTTGCTCGACCCATTTCAGCGCGGGTTTCGATAAAATAGACCCACCACAGACCACCTTGTTCGTATCGAGGCACAGATCAGAGACGCCTTTGTCCATAAACAATATTTTCTCTCTGTGTTCGTCGATATCGAAAAGGCTTATGATACAACATGGCGTTTTGGAATTCTAAGAGACATGTTCCAGCTTGGTGTGCGCGGAAGAATGTTTCACATAATTGAAAGTTGACTGTCAAACAGGACATTCCGTGTCCGTGTGGGCAGTGTTCTCTCCCAAACATTTGTCCAGAAATCAGGCGTGCCACAAGGTGGATTACTTAGTTGCACACTTTTTATTATCAAAGTGAATTTCTTGCACTTGTCCATCCCCCGCAATATGTTCTATTATACATATGTCGACGACGTTCAGCTTGGCTTCAAGTCATGCAACTTGGCAATGTGTGAGCGGCCGGTTAAGCTGGGTATAAAAAAGGTTTCCAATTGGGCAGATGAAAACGGATTTCGACTTTACCCACAAAAAAAAACGTGTGTCTTGTTGTCTCGAAAGAGAGGCATGCACTTCGAACCTGACATTCGACTGAATGGGCAACGTCTGTCTGTCAAAGCCGAGCATAAATTCTTAGGCTTAATCTTGGACAACAAGTTGACCTTCGCACCGCATATCAAGTATTTAAAAACAAAATATTTAAAAGCCATGATTGTTATAAAAGTGTTGTCACATACTACTTGGGGTAGTGATAGGCAATGCCTCATGAATCTGTATCGAAGCCTCATTCGCACCCGCTTAGATTATGGGGTCGTTGTTAATCAGTCTGCAACTCAAAGTGCTTCGAAGATGCTGGACCCTGTGCACCATTTGGGCATCCGCATTTCTACGGGTGCTTTTTCGTACCAGCCCTGTAAAAAGCCTTTACGTTGAGTCAAATAAATGGTCGCTTCATCTACAGAGAACTTACATGTCCTTTGTATATTTTCTTAAGGTGAAAGCAGACAAGAAGCACCCCTCATACTCTACTATTACTGATCTGTCGAGCTCAATTCTGTTTCAAAACAGGCCTTCAATGAGGCAGCCCTCAATGAGGCAGCCCTCGATGAGGCAGCCCTATGAGGCAGTCTAGCGGAAGACACTGGAGTGTCACTTGAACACAGTTTATTGGCTCCTGTAGCGTACCCGCCACCGTGGCAGTGGCAGACTGTAGACTGCGATGTGTCTTTCCTAGAAGTTACAAAACATGCACCTATTGCCCATATCCGAACATACTTTATGGAACTTCAACAGAAATACACACGTCCTGAGTTCTTTACAGATCTATCTCCTCTGTGTCCTACGCTGCTGTCGGCCCATCCTTTTCTGATGTGGGCCCTCTACATCCAGGCACAAGTATCTTCACAGCGGAAGCTTACGTGATACTTGTGGCAGCTAATTACATAAAACAATTACAAGTACGAAAAGCAGTAATTTACACAGACTCCCTCAGTGTGGTAACGGCTCTGCACAGTCTTAAAAAACAAAAAAACTGGTCATTGTCTCACTTTACTCCATTTTGTGCACACTCTACACACTCAGACAACATGTTGTAGTGCGCTGGGTGCCATGGCACCGTGAGATCTAAGGCAACGTGAGGGCGGAGCCCCGCCACGGTGGTCTAGTGGCTAAGGTACTCGGCTGCTGACCCGCAGGTCGGGGGTTCAAATCCCTGCTGTGGCGGCTGCATTTTCATTGGAGGCGGAAATATTATAGGCCCGTGTGCTCAGATTTGGGTGCACGTTAAAGAACCCCAGGTGGTCGAAATTTCCGGAGCCCTCCACTAAGGCGTCTCTCATAATCATATAGTGGTTTTGGGACGTTAAACCCCACATATCAATCAATCAACGTGAGGGCGGATCAGCTCGCTGCATTCGTCCACAAAAGCACTGCCCCTACACCCATATTAATCCCGGCCCTTGATCTTAAGCCGTCTCTCAAACGAAACCTCAGGGACTACTGGCAGAGCAAGTGGGATACACATACACAAAACAAACTACGCATTATTAAGCCACACCTTGGTCATTGGCTGCGAGTATAAAAATCGTGTCATACAGAGGTAATACTTACGAGACTCAGGATAGGACACACATACACGAAGCATACATATCTTTTGTCCGGTGGCGATCCACCATTGTGTGACAGATGTGGTGAAGCATTAACAGTCCTTCACATGTTAATTCAGTGCAAACACTTAGAAACTCCAGGAAAACAGCGTTTTCCTTTACCCTACCGACAACTTATACCTTTACACCCTGCAATGTTCGTTGGTAGGGAACCGCTTTTTAGTCATAAATTATTGTTAGCATTTATAAAAGAAATCCATAATTTTCATATCATATACCCGGGCATTCTGTAGCACGACCTCTCCAGAGAGGTTTTTGTTGCGGTGGCTATACAGGAAAGCACTTGCCTCACAGCCCTTGGACGCAAGAGTATGAACGAGTGAGGTACTTGTGCTAATGTCATACATGTCCACCATCGTTTTACATTATCACCAACTTTTGTCACCTATTCACACCACAGACAACTTTCATGGCATAGTCATGATTTTATTACTTGTATGTTTTTACCCGCCTTACTGCGAGGAATTTTAAGGCCCTTATACAGCCGCTAATCACAATCATTATCCACATTCCTTGTCCCATGAACTGGCGCTCTTTGGCAATCAAATGGCCCTTGTGCCAAAAAAGACCATATATCATCATCATGACAGACGATTGATGCTTTTCCTTGAAACAAATAGCCTGCTTGACCCATACCAGTGCGGGTTTCGAGAGGCTAAGTCCACTACTGACCACCTTGTCCGTATCGAGGCACAAGTTCATGATTCTTTCATTCATTAACAATTCTTTCTGTAAGTGTTCCTCGATACGGAGAAGGCCTATGACACTACGTGGCGCTTTGGCATACTCCGACACCTGTCACACCTAGGTGTGCGGGGCATATTGTTTAAAATAATCGGAAGCTCGATCGATATGTGGGGTTTAACGTCCCAAAACCACCATATGATTATGAGAGACGCCGTAGAAGAGGGCTCCGGAAGTTTAGACCACCTCGGCTTCTTTACCGTGCACCCAAATCTGAGCACACGGGCCTACAACATTTCCGCCTCCATCGGAAATGCAGCCGCCACAGCCGGGATTCGATCCCGCGGCCTGCGGGTCAGGAGCCGAGTACCTTAGCCACTGGACCACTGCGGTGGGGCAAGTAATGGAAAGCTACCTGTCTAATCGGACATTTCGTGTTTGAGTGGGCATGGTGTTGTCCCGTACAATCGTTCAAGAGACAGGAGTGCCGCAAGGAGGGGTATTGAGTTGTACACTTTTTATAGTGAAAAAAAAAACTCTTTGCGACTCGTTATCCCACGAAATATGTTTTTTTGTACATATGTGGACGTCGAGCAGGTCGGCTTTAAGTCCTGTAACATCTCAGTGTGTGAACGTCAGATTCAACTAGGTTTGAACAAGGTCTCTCTATGGGCAGATGAGAATGGTTTTAAACTGAACGCGCAAAAGAGTACCTGCATCTTGTTCTGCCGAAAGAGGGGCGTTCATCCCAATCTCGAGATTGACCTGCATGATCAACGCCTGTGAAAAGAGAGCATTAATTTCTGGGCCTAATATTAGACACAAAACTAACCTTCATCCCATGCATCAAGTATTTAAAAGACAGGTGTTTAAAAACTATGAATATTTTTAAAGTGTTATCACGAAGTACGTGGGGCAGTGACAGGAAATCTCTGATGAATTAATATAAAAGCCTCGTACCCATGCGCCTAGATTACGGTGCTTTAATCTATCAGTCGGCGACGCCATCAGCCTTAAAGATTCTCGACCCTGTCCACCATCTAGGCCTACGCCTCTCTACGGGTACTTTTCGAATTAGCCCCGTAGAGAGTCTGTACGTAGAATCAAATGAATTGTCGCTCCACCTGAAGAGATGTTACCTGTCTTTTACATACTATTTTAAAATTAACGCTGATGAGGAACATCCCGCTCACTCCACAGTTAATGATCTGTCCAACTGTACCTTGTTCAATAACCGTCCTTCGCTGAGACATCCATACTCACTTCTTGTCGGGAGGCTGGCTGAGAAAACAGCTGTGCCACTTTTAGAATAACATTATGGCTCCAGCAGTATATTTGCCACCATGGAAGTGGCAAGTCATAGACTGCGATGTATCTTTCATGGAAGTCGCTAAACAGGCACCTTCTGTACATATCCGCGCGCACTTCGTCGAACTCCAACACAAGTACACTTGCCCAGAATTTTCACAGATGCTTCGACGTCTCACACTGGTGTGTTTTATGCAGCTGTTGGCCCATCTTCCTCCAACTCCGGTATCCTGCACTCCGAAACAAGCATCTTCACAGCAGAGGCTCACGCGATATTAGTGGCCGTCAAGCATATTAAGATATTGGAATTACGACGTGTGGTAATATACACAGATTCGCTGAGCGTTGTGATGGCTCTGAAAACTCTGCGAAAACATAAAAATCCTGTCCGTGTGTCCTTGTACTCTCTGTTATGCACGATCTACGCTCTTAAACGGCATGTTGTAGTCTGCTAGGTGCCGGGGCACCGAGAAATCGCTGGAAACGTGTTGGCGGATCAGCTGGCCGCATCTGCCAAGACAACGCTGGCGCCAATACATCTGTAGCTGTCCCTGCACTTGATCTGAAACCATTTCTACGGCGGGAGCTCAGGGCGTGCTGGCAGGGCCTATGGGATCGGCAGACAGAAAACAAACTGCACGTTGTTAAGCCGAGACTTGGAAATTGGCCAACAGTATACAGATCACGCTACACACAAGTCACACTTACAAGACTACAGATAGGACACACATATTCGACACATTTACACCTTCTGTCTGGTAGCGATGCACCATTCTGTGAGAGATGTGGAGAACCACTCACGGTTCTCCACATCCTTGTTCAGTGCAGTGATTTAGATTCTCTCAGAAAAAAACACTTTTTATATACCTACAGACAACAGACACCCTTGCACCCATCAATGTTCATTGGTAGAGAACCCCTTTTTTCTCATAAATAATTGCTGGCATTTTTAACAGATGTACGTACTTTTAATGTCATATATCCAGGCGCTCCGTAGCACGATCTCTGAAGAGGGGTCGCTGCCGTGGTGGCTGCATCTTCGTCACTGTCCCACTATCACGACGTCTCGTCATTTAGTATTACTGCACATGTTTCACGTCAATGTCATAGTTTTAATGCTTCTATGTTTTTACTCGCGTTAGCGCGAGGAATTTTAAGGACCTTTTACAGCCACACATCATATCATTGTTCATATATCTAGGTTTTTGAAATAGCGCTCTTTGGCCATCAATTGGCCCTTGCGCCACTAAAAACCACTCATCATCATCATCATGATCGTCACCATCATCATCATCATCATTCTCCAAGTCAAGCCAGTTGGAATGGCCGGAAGCTACGACGTTGCCTTGAAAGTTTCCCGCAACGAACGGGTGAGCTTTTTCGTGCCATGAAGAACCTAACGCGCCAGTGTATAGCTGTTTTCTGCGCTGTTTCTGTTTTTTCTTCATCTTGTTTCCTTCGTGTGTCATCTAATGAGTATGTCATATAGGAGGATGATCAAACGCTTGTATGTCAAGTCAGCCAAAAACATTCACGGGACAGACCTAACAAGGAATTAAGCGTTGCAAGATGGTCGAATGTTGAAAATGCGCATGCCTTTCCGTAGACAGAGAAGGAAAACGATGACGTTATCAGAGAGACTCTCGTGCTGTATAGCCTGTGTGGCGTTTAGTAGCCTGTGTGGCGTTTGAGTATAGCCTGTGTGGCGTGTGTTAATATGTGTTAGATAGGTAGGTAATAAACTTTATTAAGGATCCAACGAAGAATTACTGGTCGGCGCTAGGCCTTCAGGAGCTCTCGTCCGCGGATCACCGTGCGATGTCCTCGGCAATAGCCCTGGTTCGCTGGACAGCCCGGATTTGATCCACTGCACGTAGGCTGAGAAGGTCGGCTCGCCACTGCTCAGCCAGTGGTCCTGGGGTGCACTCACGCTCGTCCGAGTATTCTTTTTATTACAGGATTGAAGTCTACATTGACATTTTTATTTAGTGTGTATTCGACAGCAATTCAGCTCTGCAGTGTGAATAATATATTTATAATGCATTACATTACTTCACGTATGAAATGTGCTTGCATAACTGGCACGTGTGATGAGCATAGATAATCGCAAATGGTTGTTTTCTAGGTTAACCTGGAAGGCGCTTCATTATGAGCGTGCCGTTATCGAAACAAGCTAAGAACACGTAACCAGATGCACATAACGTGTTTTCGCTGAACGATGCATGTGTGGTCGTGATTGACACCACGGGAGAGCGTGGAGCGTTGTTTAAAGCAAATTTGATGACAGCGATTGTAGAGAAAGTGCTAAACGGTCACACCTGAACTATTAGGACCAAGTTGTGGCCTCCCTTGAGGAGTGCTATTTTTTGTCAAATGGCAGGAGGTTATTCAGTGGACGCTATCTGCCCCGTGCATTCGCCCAAGAACGGGCTTGATTGTACAAGAAGCTGGACTTCATTGCAGCAGCATCAAACGCAGACGCCAATAACATTGCTTTTACGGTGAAGCAGTAAGTGTTTAGCGAGTGTTCGTTATATACTTTATCCCATAGATAAAATTAGGAGCACCCCTGTATCCAGTCGACGAAATGCGGGTGAGCTTCGCTCGGCCACAACCACAAAATAAGCGCGCGCACATGTGGGCGTGCGCGCTTATGTTGCGGTAGGGAGAATCATACGGCTTGGGGTTTTCACTGGAACAATTCTGCTGTAGTTACCGGGCACACAGAGGTCACTGCACTCACTGCACAGTCTTCGTTTTCGAAAAGGGCGCACTTTTCAGACACAGCGCAGTAAAAACAGTCACTTGTGACGTATTCCATTGAGAGAACAGGAGTACAGGGTAGTTCAGTGTGGAGTAAGAGGCAGAGAACTGAGAGCAGGGCCACTCTATGTGCTACAGGAATGCGGCACAATCCCAGAAAGCGGGTGAGAGGGTGATGGTGACGTTCAATGGTCCCGCAACTTGTTCATTACGCCCACTCCTCTTTTCAGGCGAGAGCACTACAAATTGATCCCGGCTGCTTTCGCTGCCGTAAAAGATCTCTCGCTCTCAGAATGGATGACAGTGCTCTTACTCTGGCTTGACCACTGAAACACGCTGGCTCTGAAGAGAGCACTTTGAGCGTGCTTTTGAGCGCTCCTGCTCTACCAATGGAATTCGCCATTCGCATTCATCTATACCTGTGAGTGTGTTTCGTGTGTCATATGTGCGTGAGCAACGCGGAACGAGTTTCGATCTGCTTTCCATTCTTCGCTTCACATTCCCATTTGCTGTTATCACATTTAGTGTTTTACCTTTGCGGTAAAGCTGCGACTTTTGTTTTACTTCATCGATAGCGTTTAACGCTATCGATGAAGTAATGGAGTTAAGGATGCCATAGTGGTTGTAAAAGATGCCTAAAATCAAAGAGACACAGCCAATTAAAAAGGGAAGTGGAGCTACGTCTGGAGTTAAGAGAGCCAATGAACGAATACCGGGATTTCGAGAAAGGTCAGCTCTACACATGCAGTGTCACCATACTGAAAGAATAGAAGCAGGCTATGTGAAAGACTATCTTCATCTGAAAGATACAGCTTTATATATGTTGTCAGGAAAAGCTGTAACATTCACTACCCTGCTGCCCAGAAGCGCAAGACCCCGGACACGCAAGCCCCGGAGACGTGGATCCTCTTTTAGGGCACGCAAAAATGGCTCAAGGGTGAGGACAAATAGAACAGGAGACTGTGAAGATCCCCATGTAATAGAAAAAGCAGCACTCTTCCAACCATCCAGATATAGTGTTCTTTTTATGCCAGAATATGTATTTCAAATTAATTGCAAAAACGAGTGAGGAAAACTAAAGGCTCTGAGTAAATTCAAGATATACGTGTGCTCTAGTCAATGAAATTCTTTCTCTTGGTCCAAAGACACAAGAAAACCACGCGCAGGCTGCGAAAGAGTATAGGCTATGATATCATGGGTTGTATAGGACAAGATGTGTATTTCTCGTCCAGGCATTGATGAAGACTGGTAATGACCTACCAGGGTGTTCAACTGAGCTCTCAAACGTTGCAGAATTACCGTCACGGTTAAATTGTAGTCGACGTTAAGGACCGTGATAGGTCTCCAATCTTCAAGACAAACAAAGCAAGTGTCACCTTTTGGGATAATGGAGCCATCTAGAAAACTCGATCGGAAAAAAAAATCACAGCGTATCCACGGAGCACATGATAATGAGTGGAGAGAAGCGTCCGGCCGTTCGTTCGTGTGTCCATCCGCCTGTCTTTCCTTCTGTGCATCTGTCTGTCCGTCCGTCCATCCAATCATCTAATGAACACTCGAAGTACCGCCATCTCGCATCTTTTTGTCATATACTCAGAATATAGAAGTACCGCCACCCAGCGGACATTCCAAGGACCTAATAAGAATTGGCACTCGCGCACTTTTTTCCGGCCTGCGGTTCGTGTCTACTTCCCACCTTTCACCGCCTCCAATTCAAAGCTTTATACTAGTTCACTATATTCATGGCACTGCGTTCCAACTCTCGCTAAAACCTTTCTAAAACCATGGTTACGCCCAACGAGTTTCACGTAGCAACCCTTTCTGCATGGTCAGATAATGCGAAAAATGAGTCCTTCTGATACTAGTTTTTTTTGTAAGCATCAACTTCAAGGAAAATTTTATTGAAGATTGAGTTACCAATACTTGTCTCTGTAAGTTATTTCATCAGAATTAACTATCTTTTTATTTATGATTAACATGCGCTGGTTTCCTCCTCAATTGAAAAGGGTGCGCGCGTGCCGCTCCTCTAGTCCGGCCGTGAAGGTGGCTGCCTACTACTGCTACGACGACAACATACATCGCGGACGAACCACCCATGGCATAGGGAGCTTCGTCCTCAAAACACCATCCTCGAAACCCCGACCTACTCTACTCCTGACCTGCCCAGATAGCAGGGTTACTATGGAAATGCGTGTCGCCTTTCTCGTTCAACCGCACACCATTGGCAGCGCAACCTATAACCTGTTCGTCTGCTAGTTTATGGTTGTTTTTACGGCGCTGGGATAAGAATGCCTGTACTTTGTGGTGGACTGCTGGAATATATGTGACTATTTCTTCACTTAGATGGCTGGTCAAGTGAGCTGTTCTGTGTGCTTAACTATTTATTGCACACTGGTTGACAAACGTGGGAACCTGTAGACTTGCATGATGTAGGACAGCGTGATGCGTCTTTTTAATCGCTAATAATTCTGAATGACCTTCAGTAAATTTATTTGTAAATTATTTTTATTGGTTTATTTTTAATTACTTGAATAATGATTGACCTTTAGTTTACTTATTCCTGAATTATTTTTATTCGTTCATTTTTATTTACTTAAATTATGAATGACGTTTAGTATACTTATTCCTGAATTATTTTTACTTGTTTATTTTTTTTATTTATTTTTATTTACGTACTATAAGTGCTCTGTTGGCCAAAATATGACCATAAACGCTGAAGGTGCAGTTGCCGAACAGGTGCTGACTAGCGCCACGCCGCTCCTAGGTTACAGCCCTAGCGGCAGAAGGTATGAACTAGAACTTGGGCACTGTAAAGAGACTCTCTGGGCAGGTCAGGAGTAGAGTAGATCATGCCAACGCCTCCTAGAAAATCTATGCCTGAAACGTCGCTCTCTTTTCGATATCTAGCTTCCTGCCAGCGCGAAATCTCGGAGGCCATGCCTCTTGCTACGTGTTGCGACCGTTCGCCGCGTGAGACCGCTCGCCTCCGTACCGCTCAGTCACGTGACATTACCGTACCGCTCTGTCACCTGACATCACAGCTGCTTGGGGGCAACTGTGAGAGCATTGCTGCGTTCGCAAGGGGCGGCCGCCAAAGGCGTTCGTCTCCGTACGTACCGGAGGGGGAGGGTAAAAGCCGAGGGTAGGGTGCAACGTTCACGGTTCACGTTCCAGGCATACATTTTTCTGGGAGGCATTGGTAATGCTCGAAACATCGATGGATAACTGTGGTTAAGGCAGTACAATCTCATTCTAAAATGTCAAATGAAGCTCAACTGGTAAATCGTCTGGCCCAGGGGTCGTTCCACGTTTCATAGATCGCAGTGCCGCTTTTACCTCTTCGGGTGATGGAAGGACGTGAAGAAAATCAGCAGCTCGTTGAGGAATGCAGGGCAAACCTCTCATAGTTTGTCCGCATGGCTCAACGTGGCATTGCCAGCGCATCAAAGCGCGCCAAAACAGAGATCGAATCACGCATAGGAAGCGGCAGCGCAGGTGGTATCTGCGTGGTCATAGAACCGGGTGATTGTGACGGCCCAAAAACGATCACCTCGCATAGCGCAGAGCCTCAGGATGTGCACAGGGGTTGTACCTACAACACCACGCGGCCGCCACCAGAGACGAGGCAGCAGTCAAGCGATGGAAGCGCTCATGCAGCTCACGCTGTCAAGCTTGTATCAGGGTAGACGGCGTTTTGATGCCCAAGACGATGCGTAGCTTCGCTGCAGTATCGCCCAGCTCCCCAGAAACGCGATGTTGAAGCGAACGCCCTTCAACTAGGCAGTGCAGGTGCCACTGCGTTTTAAGCACGTCCCAATCATATTGTCACCGGGACGTGACCAGGACAAATGTAGCTGACTCGATGCTAAGATGAAACTGTTTATTCGGCCTAACTTGTGGCCAGGAAACTGAAGGACAGATTACAGCAATACATGGGCACTGGTAGAGGCGAAAGGAGCGTCGGCCATAACTGACAAGCAATGAAGCGCAGCGGCGTTTCTACATGTGTCATCCAATTGGTTGGTTAGTTGGTTGGTTTGTTGTGAAACTTTATTGTGGCCCTGCAAGGTGCGCGTCAGCGCGCAGCGGGTGACTCCCATGTCGAGACCGTTAGGTCAAGCTTATCGGCCGCTCCGCGGGCGTGCTGGTCGGCCCAAAGTTGGTCGGCCAGGAGGGAGCTGCGTAGGGCCGCCTCCCACCTGACCTATGTAGTGTTAGGGTTAGTGTACATTGCCCTGCACTCCCAGAGCATGTGCGCCAGCGTGGATACATCCCCACATGCGGAGCAAGCGTTGATGGGGAACACGTCAGGATAAATAGCGTGAAGGGATCTCAGGTTAGGGTACGAGTCGGTCTGCAGTAGTCTGAGCGTAAGGGCCTGTGGCCTATTAAGATTTGGATGAGGGAGTCGATATAGTCTTCGCGCGAGGTAGAAATGTTATGTTATTTCATTGTACGTGGCAGGCGCGTCCCTGTTTTCCGCAACGCCGTTGGCACCGAATCGTTGCCCAGAACCAGCGCGGTCGGTTAGCGCGTGCACGGTCTCGTGGGCAGACTCGTTGAGGTTGAGGGGAGCGCCTTGGACCTGTTCAATATGTGCAGGTAACCAGATCAGTACGTGGTGCTTGATACCGTCGCGGCCACCACTCTGGAGCACGCACAGGGCTTTCTTGGAGATTACACCGTGCTCGAAAGCGCGAATAGCTGACCTAGAGTCACTATAGATGACCTCCCTTTCACCTTCCAGGATATTCGGCAATTGTGAGATCGTCAGTGTGAACCGATGCGCAGTTGGTTATTTGCTGTTTAGAGTCGGCAACGACTGCGGAGAAGGCGCGGCTCTCGCGGTACGCTGCCGCGTCGACAAAGCTGACGCCGCACTCCTCACTGTGAATCTGCTTGAGAAGAGTGGCAGCTCTAGCCCGTCGCCTAATTGTGCTCGGGACGGACATTCCTCGGTATCGGTGCCACGGTGATGAGGTCGCGAATTTCACGGGGCACCTGTCTCATCTTCTAGTCCACTTCAGCCGGAGAGTGACCGAGCTCTCGGAGTATATGTCTGCTGGTCTGGGAGTTCAAAAGGCGCGCGAGCTGGGCCCGCTCCTGCGCTTCGGCAATCTCGTCCAACGTATTGTGTACTCCGAGCTGGAGCAGGCCGCAGTGCGCATCCTGATTGGGATACCGAGGGCCCACTTGGTAATCTTTCTGAGCAAGACGTTGATCTTGTCACGCTCGGCACTCTGCCAATTGTGCATAGCCGCGACTTATGAGAAGTGACAGAGCACAAAGGCATTGACCAGGCGGATTAGGTTGTCTTCCTTGAGGCCTTGGTAGCGGTTGGCCACCCGCCGAACCAGCCGAACCGCGTTATCTGTCTTGGCGACGAGCTTGAGATAGTCTTGCCATTGGAACCAATGGACTCAATGGTCATGCCGAGGACCCGAATGGAGTCGACTCTGGGTATTGCGCTGCCATCTACGGTGTAGAGCTTGATATCACTCTTCGAGATCGGCTGCCTTTTTTTGGGGGCTTGGGCCCTAGCCTAGTGGGTTGGTAGAGAGGAGCTCGGACTTGTTAGGGGAGTGTCATCCAATGTTCCAGCCTTATCACTGGTCTTCGTGCAAGATCAAGAATAATCTCGAGCGTCCGCGTCTTGCGGAAAATCTTCACAGATTCATACAAGAAAGACGGAATGATTTACATTGATAGCGAACTTTTTAGAACAGTGAGGCGCAGTTTGCGCTGAGCATTCCTGACTTAGGCATTTGGGCAAAAACCGAATCAAAGAAAAATGAAAATGTCCCGCCATAGTGGTGTAGTTGCTAAGGCACTCGGCGGCTGACCCGCAGGTCGCGGGATCGAATCTCGGCTGTGGCGGCTGCATTTTCAATGGAGGCGAAAATGCTGTAGGCCTGTGTGATCATATTTGGGTGCACCTTAAAGAACTTCTGGTGGTCAAAATTTCCGTAGCACTTCACTATATACCGCGTCTCGCATAATCACATGGTGGTTTCGGGACGCTAAACCACACATATCAATCAACCAACAGAAGTGAAAATAATAAACACGCCCGGCAATAGGGACCAGATACAGCGAGTGGCACACATAATGCACGGGACAAATCTGAGCGAAAGCACGCATTCTCAAGGGCGCGAACATCAAGGCGCCATGTTTTTTTTTCGAAAGAAAAAAATGAAATTTCGACTTCTAAGAGAATCCGACGATGGTCAGGGATGCGCACAGAAGATAGGATGGGCAGAACACGTAAATCAGAGATTGAAAGCCCGTGGAATGTAAGCCTCATCAAGTTTGCTGGAAGATTGTATACGCCGCCATGTCCGAAAAAAATTATTTCCGTGCACTACATTGTGTGCATCCTGTAATGAAAAAGGAGGCGTCGCAGCTCATGTGAGTTCCTAGTAGACTGACCCCAGCCATGACCTTGTACATCGCTTCACGTATTTTAAATCGCGAATAACATGACCACCATCCAGAAAAAGAATGGGCAGATCCCACGTACTGTGGGAACCGATGATATGCGAAGCACGAATGAGAAATGTTAAGTCACTTTAAAATCAGCACAGCGTTATGAGGTGGAGGTAAATGATGCTATACATGACCTCCGTGTCATAGTTATCATTTTTAGATGTGTCGTTTACCTTCGTCATCTGCGTGATACCAAACTTAGTATATGTGGAGCTAGCGAAACGGTCACGAGCACGCTATGAGCGTGGTGTGTTGTCATGCTCTTACATGAACGCGTGTCAGGGTTATCATGTTTGCACCAGCCATATTTCGTCATCCATTGACGTCCCGTAAGACCAAGTTTGGTATATGTGGAGCTAGCAAAAAGGCCACGAGCGCATCATTGGATTGGATTGGATAAACTTTTATTTGGTCCTCCAAAACACAGATCACTGTGTTGCGGGCAGCTCCCACGTGGGGACTGAGATGCCAAGCTCCTACGCCACGTCGCGGGATTGGTGGACAGCCCAGAGCTGATCTCCCAAGGACGAGCTGCGGATTGCCGCCTCCCATGTGGCAGAGGTGATGACCGATAAATGAGCAAATTTGGCGCACTGCCAGGGCATGTGTTCTAATGAAGCTATTTCCCCACATGATGTGTAACTTTTTCAAAATAGGGTACATCCGCGCTTGCAAAAGCCTTAATATAAGTGCTTGGGGCGGGGTTAGATTTTTGTAAGGTGGAGGGAAAATCCTTCTAGACAGGTAGAAATGTTTAGTGAGCTCGTTATATGTTGTAAGAATTTCCCGGTTATACCCTTCACCAGTAAAACGCATCCCCGGGGAGGCGCGGTTGGAGAGTTCTCGCACCGCCTCGTGTGCTGCTTCATTGAGATTGGGAGGGGAATCGTTTATTTGCCCAAGGTGAGCTGAGAACCAACTCAGAAGATGATGCGTTATGTTCTTGCCTTGCAGTATTCTCAGCGTTTGTTCAGAGACCGTCCCCTTGGCGAACGCCCGTAGTGCTGCCATGGAATCACTGTAGACGACTTCAATGTTATCCATCTTGAGTGCTAAGGCAATGACCACCTGTTCCGCAATGATTGGGTCTTTCGTCCTGACTGTCGCTGAGTTGACGACATGGCCAGCCCCATCGACCACCACTGCCACAAACGCTTTCCCATTGGCGTAGGAAGTCGCCTCAACAAATACCTCGTTCCTCGTTTGAGACTTGACGAATTATAGTCATGGCCCTCACTACTCTTCTTCCGACGTTGTGTTCTGGATGCATGTTTCTTGGTATGAGAGACACCGTGATATTCTCCCTGATGTTGTCTGGGATATCAATGTAATTGCGTCTGATTGCCATTGGGTGTTGGCCCAGCTCCTGCAGGATCATGCTCCCCGACCTTGTTGTAGATAACCTTGCAAACTGTGCTCTCTCTTGGGCTTCTGCATTTCTTCGAGCGTGTTGTGAATGCCAAGCTCAAGCAGACGCTCGGTGCTGGTATGTATGGGTAGGCCCAGGACATTCTTGATAACTTTCCTGAGGAGCACGTTCAGTATCTCGGACTCTGCTCTTGACCAGTTGTGCATTGCTGCCTCGTACGTGAAGTGGTTTAAAAGAAACGCATGCATCAACCTGATGAGGTTGTCTTCCTTGATCCCATTTTTTTTGCCACTCTGCGTATGACGTGCACCGCACTGTCTCTTTTCCAAGTTAACTTAGGTATAGGCTCGCTGTTGGCGCCGGTAGACTCTATCAGCATGCCCAGGACTTTGATGGAGTCGACCCTCTGGATGGCATCCCCTTGATTTGTACGGAGGTGGATGTCTATCTGGTTTAACGGCTTCCATCCTCTGTGAGTCGGTCCCATGCGTAAAAGTTCTGACTTACTCGAGGAGCACTTGAGCCCGGAAGAACGAAGGTGTCAATCGCCTCTTGCAGAGCGCTCTCAATTCGCCCCTCGCTTCTACCTGTGCACCAGATGGTAATGTCATCTGCATAGATGCTGTGCTTCAATCTTTCAATGCTCGATAATTTCTTTGACAGCCCAATCATGGCAATGTTGAACAGCATTGGTGAAATCACCGCCCCTTGTGGCGTGCCCCTTGCTTATAGTTCGATTGCTGCTCTCTCGATATCTGCAATCTTCATCACGGCTTTCCGATCTGTAAGAAAGGACCATACGTAGCTATAAAAGGCTTTCCCCAGAGCAATTTCGGAAATTGCTTCCAGTATAAATGAGGGGTGGATGTTGTCAAACGCTTTTTCTATATCTAGGCACAGAATGGCTCTCATGTCTCTGGTTTCATTGTCGATGACCTAGTGTTTGATAAGCTTCAATACATCTTGTGTGGATAGCCCTGCCCTGAATCCAACCATATTGTGTGTATATATGTCGTTATGTTCCAAGTACTTGTTTATTCTGTGCAGTATGGCATGTTCTGCAACCTTGCCGATACACGATGTCAAGGATATTGGCCTCATGTTGTCCAAGTTAGGGGATTTCCTGGCTTAGGAATAAGGATCGTGATGGCCAGCTTCCACTGCTCTGGCACCCTGCCTTCTTTCCATGCTGCATTAATCATATCCTTCAGGGTTTCAATTGAATCGTCATCAAGGTCACGAAGGGCCTTGTTTGATATACCGTCCGGGCCAGGGGCCGACCTGCCGTTGAGATCATGCAAGGCTCTTCTGATCTCCTCGATGTTAAAGTCGCCCTCAAGACCTGGATTGGGCCTGCCCTGGTACTGTTTACTTGGTGGTGCCAATTCTCTCTTGATTGGGAGGTACTTATGCACGAGCCGCTGCACAACTTGCTGTTCTGTAGTGCGCCCTATCTCTTTATGCAAAATTTGAGCGATAACATGCTTTTGATTTGTTTTGGTGGTTTTTTCGTTGAGGAGATGCTTTAACATATTCCATGTTTTGCCATTGCGCATCTGACCATCGACGTAGTTGCAGATTTCGTCCCATTGCTGCCTGGATAGTGCGCAACAATGTTCCTAGACTGATCTGTTTACCTCAGCTCTCTTCTTCCTCAGTCTTCGGTTCAGGCGCTGATCCTTCCAACGGTTCAATAGTGCTTGCTTTGCATCAAGAAGATGAGCGAGCCGGCTATCCATTCTTTCAACCGGAAAATTTGCGATAATGGTGGAGGAGACGGATTTGATGTCATCTTTAATCTATTTGACCCACTGCTCCAAGCCTTGTCTGTGGCCATCTTGTTCCGTTTCCATCCTTATCTTCCTGAACTTATCCCAGTCTGTGAAGTGGAATTCTCTCTGCTTTTTACGCTCCACGGAGAAGGCAGTGGCAAGAATGCAGTGGTCACTCCCTAGGTCTACAGCAAGGTTCATCCACTGGGCCTTCTTGATGTTCCTTACAAATGTGAGGTCCGGGGTGGAATCTCTGCAGCAAGATGTACCAAGCCTTGTTGGTAGGCTGGGGTCTGTGATTAGGGTGAGATCAAGTTCACTGGCACTTTGCCAAAGTCGATTTCTTTTCCCAGTGTTGTACTTGTAACCCCATGTAGGATGAGGGGCGTTGAAATCACCTGCTATGACGAGTGGACATTCCCCGGCGATATTAACAGCTTTCTTTAGAACCGTCTTGAATCCTTGCTTTTGTTCCTTTGGACTGCTGTATATATTAAGAATGAAAATGCTCTGACGGTTGCTGGTACCTGGCACGATCTCTACCATGACGTGTTACAAACGGCCTGCTTCTATCTTGAGGTCGTGGGTTACGTGCGTTAGTTTGTTGCATACGAAGGTGCAGACTCCCCTCCCTTCAGTATCCCCTATTACAGGCCGGAATCTAGGCAACGTTGCTTGCGGTGAAAGGGTCTCTTGTAATAATATAATGAGGCTTTTCTTCGCTGCTCCTGATATACTGCTGTAGGGTTGCCTTCTTTTTAAGTTAACCTCTACAGTTCCATTGCCAGATACGAAATGCTTCACGTAGCGCTGCCATCATGGTAATTACATGGGCGGCCAGAGCCTGATGCTGCACCTGTCGACAGGTTTGGTACCACTAGTATTAGTGGCCGAAGGGGTGAGTTTGGTGCATGAGGAGGCCTTGCTGTGTTGTGCAGATATGCTTCGACCTTTGTAATGCGCAAAGTCATATGCTTTTCCTGTGCCGTCACGCTTGATTGTAGCCTACCCATCTGCTCGCTAAGATTGGCTACTACTTTGCTTAGCGTGTCAAAGACCTCTTTCATATATGACATTGTCATTTGGTTGGCTTCCACGTGTTCTGCCATGACTGCCATCTTTTTGTGGTTCTCGAGTCCCACACGTTTTCAGCCACAGGGACATCAACTGGCTGAGGCATTGGCTGTGAAGACTGCGCGCTGGTTAGCTTAGTGAGAAGAATTTTTATTTCCTTTAACTCAGCTCATAGCCTCTCACTCGATTTTGTAGGTCTCGCGTTTTCTTGCTCTAGCTGTGCAATTCTATTATGCTCTGGCAGCTTACCTGTCATCACCTCTGCCGCGCCGGTGCGCACTCGCTCAGCCCAGCAGCCTTTGGATGTAACTGCAGGCGTCCTCCCCGGGTGTGAAGCCGTGATCTTGAACTGAACGCCAGGCAGCTGGCCATTCGAGTGCCGCCCAGGCATACCGACCCTAATGGTGACCTTGAGAACTCGAGCGCCCCTGTGATTGGGAACAGGCCTTGGGTCTAGAACCTCTTCTGGAACGCGACCTCCCCCTGGAGTGGGGCCGCCTTTCCTGTTCTCTTGTAGTCTGCATGGTCTGGGTCCCGTAGGCTGGAACAAGCTGCTTGTCGTTGATGTCTGGACTCCATGTGATTGATGCGTCCCGGGCTTTTGCGGCTGCTCGCGATTTTTCCCAACGTCTGCGTCTGACGACGTATGGCACTAAGAACCTGTTATTGCACTCCTTGTCTGCCGTGGGATGGTGACCGTCGCACAGCCTGCATCTTGGATTGCACTGGTGCAGGCTATCTGGGTTCTTGATCTCGCAGCCTCTGTAGACAGTTTCAGCTGGGTTCGAACAGACGTCAGACCGATGTCCCAGCTTTCCACAGAAGTAACAAATATCGATGTTCTTGCGGTAAAGGGAGCACTGCAAAAGTGAAGGTCCATATCTCACGAATCTGGACACCTTGCATCCTTCGAAAGCTATGATGATTGTCCCGGTGTCCTTGAATTTCTTGGCCTGCAGCGCGAGCGGGTTGTTCGCGTTCACAATCTTTCGGGTCAAAATGTCCTGAGTATCGCTTACGGGGATCCCGCGAATCACTCCTTTACAGGTATAGTGCGGTGCCGTGGTGTACGCACTAACCTCGAAAACTTTGCCTCCAATGTCAATTTTCTTGACCTTGAGGTATCTTGAAGCTCTGTCTCGGTCCGGAGTGCTTGCCACCATAATGTTCTGCTGCAAGTTGGAACAGATGATGTCCTGCATGGGCTCCTCCTCTTTGACGCCGGCCGCCAGTACCATCACGTCTGCTACGGCTCCAGTGCCAATTTTCGAGATATTTAATCCTCCACGTGGTCGTAGCACAATTTTGCTGAAGTCCTTGGGTAGTGGCGGCATGCGTCCAGCTCGCACAATTGTATGCTTGGTATCATACCTACTACGACTGTCTCGAGCGTCTCTCGCAACGCCAGCCTTGGTCAAACCCTTGGCAGCAGGAACGCTAACCGCGGCTTCCTTATTCCTTGAGCGTCTCGTTTCGGCTTCCTTCCAACCCATGTGTTCCGTGCAATCCTCTAGAGAGATGTCCTCTCCATCTACTTGGTATTCTATTCTCAGTTGCAGGTCCTGGAACGCGCAGAGCATTGAGTCACGTTGGCGCCGGGTCGGCGCATCGGCGACAATCGCCTCCTGGGTTAGGCTTAAATCTCCCGAGGCGTTGCCGTGTAAAAATGTCCCAAAAACGGTTTAAAAATCCACTCACCAACACAAAGGTGGTATCTGCTGATTTCTTGAGAACTTAGGCACACGATGGGACGGAAAACTCGGCGATGAATTCGTGAATACCACAGGAAAGCATTCTTGAAAGCAGGAGCCGATCTTCGCGCGTCCGCACTGGTCGGCACCTACACGCGTAAAACCAAATTTGGCGCAAGGAAATAGTAATCCAGGTTGAACTTTCATTTGAGAGCCAGCATGTCCTATAGCTAGAAGAAATTAGTTTCTTGCAGAGCAAAACATCACAATTCGCAGAACGAGGTACTCTAATCACCTCAGCCTGCTTTGACGGACTGCAAAAACCTTGAACATTCAATGAAACATTCAGTAAAGCAGCCATCCTGATTAGTAAAGACAAACCTGAATACTCGACGATGCACAGTTCCCGAAGACGTGGGAGCGAGCGTCCCACAACCGGCTCAGTCACCTCTATTCGGTGGCGCTTGGTGCCGGGGCTCTTGAGCGAAGACAGTACAAATGCGTCTAAACTGTTCCGGATGATATCGCTCTGGGTGTTGTCGTCGTCCATCCGCAAGAAAATCTAACTTGTGGTGCTGTTTGAGTCCTCGTAGATAGAGGGTTCGTCATCTTGAAACAAAATCTTCTCAATGACAAGAGGGCTAACAGAGGACTGGGCATTCGTGGAATGAGCGTCTGGCTAGGGCTCGACGTGTGGATTCGTGGTAATAACCACTGGTTGCGGGCCACTGTATGGTTCCTCCGGGATTGCCTGGTCCGGGCTGGCCGGAGACGCAGTTGGAGTTCGGCGCGGCATCTGGTGTGGCGTCGCAATTTGGCCAGCTCGGAAAATATAGCGCATGTCCTGCTCCATACCTTCGCACTTTTTCGACAGCAGCCTATTTTCTTCCATTTATTCTATGTTTATTTGTGTTAGTTACTTTACTTCCACTCTACGTTGCTTGATTTCATCTGCCAATCTTTTTACATCTTTACAAACGTCAGTACAAAAGGACACACTGTCTTTTATGTCACGCAGTTCAACCCGAAAGCCACCTCTAAAGTTTTCGAACGCCCTTATCAACTCGCGCATGCTTTTTGCATCGGTTGGTCCTTTTTCACATCTTCAGTTGGAGGAGGAGTTTCTTTCCCCATTTTCAAAGTAAAACATTAAAATCGAAACTTTGCTGCGTTCGGCAGCTGTGCACCAGAAAGACGCACCACTGAAATTTAAACAGTTTCCAGTATAATTTCTTACCTGCAAAAATGCAGTTCGTTAGGTGTTTGCCAGTCGTGCACAGCTGCCAGAGCTCAACAAACTGACCATAGCAAGTGTGCTGCTTCCTATGTTTTTTTTCGCATTCCTATGCAACAGCCAACGCCTCGTAGGCGCTGCTTCAGTAGAGTTCCCTTTGAGCAAGCATGGGAGCGTGCCCTAGAGGCAAAAGCATTCGCTTTCGCATCTAGGGCGCCATGTTCATAACGTTTGCCTGGAAAGAAAAAATATTTTGCTTTATTATTAATTTGGTGCGGGCCAGCTGTGGGAGAGAAGGGCTTTTCATGACCACCATCACCAGCTACACTGTTCAGTTGATGCAAGCTTCGCTTGGAAAGAACGGCACTTTTCAGGCAGACCCCGCAGGGGCACCTGCGCAAGTAGGCGTTTGGTGTGTAGCGACACCACGGACCCGAGCTAACGGGGGAGTTTTGACTCCCTCCGACGCCTAGCCGTGCGTGGCTTTGCCGTGTCCAGGGGAAAGGGGATCTTGGGGGTTGAGCCGACGCTGGGGGATTGGACCTTTAAGGCCCCCCGACAGAGGCAACACACCCCTTTGGCCCCGGCTTCACGTAGACGGCACCCCTGGGCTGACCCACCCAAGGGAAATCGGCAGTCGCCTTTTCCTATCTCTCTCTCCCTACATCTTCGTCTTTACCTCTTACTATTTATTTGTCCTGTCTTCTACTCTCTTCCGTTTACTTTCAAACTTCCTGGCGGATAGGGTTAACCTTGTGCAAATAGCCTACCTTGGTCTAGGCGCATTGGGTTATAGTGGCGTTGTACGGCTGGCGTCTGCAGGTTTCAGCATCCGCAAACTTGTAGCGTCTCCTTGTTGGGCTCCGTGGTGGGTGGCCGCCAACGCTGCTGAACAAAAATAAGACAGGCATGCACAGAGCATTCCCTTTACTGTCTGATCGTACCCGCTTTAAGCCGGTACCGATGATATAAATTTTTTTAACCAGCCCAAAGAAACATATCCTCACTATCATGTTATCCACTGCGAAAAAACTGAAAAGCAAGCCATAACCGTCTCTCCTTTCTTGGTTTCTAGATGTCTTAGCGAAACTCTTGGCACAGGATACAAGGTAACCTAAATGACTAGTGGAGACCTTCTCCTCTAAATCCGTGACAAAGAACAATTTGAAAAGCTAGACCGTCTTTCAGATTTTGGTGGCATACCAATAACCATAACACCACTTAGAACAATGAACACAACTCGCAAAGTTGTATCTGACATGGACCTACTTGACTTGACTGAGACTGAACTTTTGGAGGGGTGGAAGAGCCAAAATGTCACTAATGTACAGAGAATCATCATCAGAAGAGATAATAAGGAAACACCGACAAAACACCTAATACTCACGTTTGCATCCAGTAAACTACCGGAATCTATTCAAACAGGGTACCCGAAGACATCTATCAGGCCGTACATACCAAACCCTCGTCGTTGCTTCCAATGCCAGAGGTATGGCCATGGCTCTAAAACGTGTCGTGGTCGCCAGACTTGTGCACACTGTGGAGTCCTAAGCCTTTGTGTCTGAAAACTGCAAACAACCGCCACACTGTGTAAACTGTGAAGGAAACCATGCCGCATATTGACGCTCCTGCACATACTGGAAAAAAGAAAAAGAAATAATTACGTTGAAGGTGAAGGAGAACATTACATTTAAAGAAGCACGGCGAAGAGTCGCTCCATTCTATGGACCTACATACGCTGAAGCGGCGCGTCAGGGGGCACCGTCACACCAGCCCTCGCCACTTCTTTGGCCCGCGCATACCGAGCCGGTGGTTGTGGCACCTGCCCCCAAGGCGGCTGTAGCCCAGGCTACACCGCCTACTCCCAAACAGAGACCGGAGACTCCAGAGTCCTCGGGTCTCAAGGCCTCGTCTCACCAGACGAGGCCCGAAACTCGAACTATCAGCCCGCACGTGTGGGCATCCAGTGCCTCCGAGGAGGCAATAGATACGTCGGTACCCTTGGTGCCGAAAGAGCGGCGTGGCTCCTTGGAGCGCGCCAAGAAAACAAAAAAGCAGATAACAGGGCCTGGGTACGGCCCTGCTAAGTGAACTCAAACTCCCTGTCTAAACAGCCACTCGCTTTTCGTACACACAGCACTATTTTACATTCACCATGAACACTAAATTATACAATGAAACGTCAGGGGCCTTCTCAGAAACCTTGACGACATCCAAGAACTCTTACACGAACACTCACCAAAAGTGCTGTGTGTACAAGAAACACGCCTTAATTCAAAACACACATATTTTCTTCGTAAATACGTTATTTTCCGAAAGGACCGTGTTGATGCCATGACATCAACCGGAGGTGTTGCCATTATAGTAAATCAAGGAATTGCATGCACACACTTACAACTCCAAACATCCCTTGAGGCAGTGGCTGTTCGAGCAGTTATTTTTGATAAACTGATCACAATCTGCACTATTTACATTCCTCCTAGCTATCAGCTGCAAAAACGTGATTTACACTCTCTAATTGATGAACTTCCAGGGCCTCATGTTCTCCTTGGAGACTTTAATGCGCATAGCAGGCTATGGGGTGACTCTAGGTATGACGCGCGTGGTCGACTGATCGAACAGTTCCTTCTCTCGTCGAGCGCGTGTCTCCAAAATCGAAAAGAACCAACCTATTATAATCTCGCTAATAACACCTACTCCTCCATAGACCTAAGCATAGTATCTCCATCTCTTGTGCCTCTACTCCAGTGGAAAGTCGTCAGTAATCTGTACGGAAGTGACCACTTCCCCGTAATTTTGAGCACAACTACAGTAAATGAGTGCCCACCACGTGTTCCCAAGTGGCTCACAAATAGAGCCGACTGGGAACAGTTTTATACCATCGCTATTCTAGGTTGTAATGACATATTTACTATGAACATTGAGGTTGCTGTCAACTAAATCACAACGTTTTTGATTGATGCTGCAACAAAATGCATCCCACAAACAAATGGACACCCTGGAAAACGGCGTGTGCCATGGTGGAACTCTGAATGCCGAAACGCGCGCAAACAGCAAAACAGAGCTTGGAGGCTGCTTCGGAACTCACCGACAGCCGAAAATCTTTACACCTTCAAGAAAATGAAGTCTCAAGGCAGGAGAACGCGTCGGCAGGCCAGAAGAGAAAGCTGGCAGAAGTTTTTGTCAGGGATCAACTCATACACACAGGAGGCTAAAGTCTGGAACATTGTCGGTAGGATAGCAGGATAACAAGTACACACACTTCCACTTGTAAACACTCAGGGTGATACCATGGAAGATCAGGCAAACTTCCTCGGTGCACACTTGGAACAGGTGTCCAGCTCATCCCACTATACTGACACTTTCCAAAAATACAGAACAAGAATATAAAAGCAGAAACTCGAACACAAATGCACTAGATACGAGGCATATAACCACGCTTTAAGTCTAGCTGAGCTGCGAACGTCTCTAAACTCCTGCAGTACTTCTGCCCCAGGTTCTGACTGTGTGGTGTATGAAATGTTAAAAAACCTACCAATCGAAACACAAAAAACCTTACTTTGTTTGTACAATGCTATCTGGTTTTCTGGCACTATCCCTACCTCCTGGAAAGAGGCTATTATTATTCCGATTTTGAAAGAGGGCAAGGACCCTTCTTTACCTTCGAGTTATAGGCCTATTGCACTTACAAGCTGCTTGTGCAAAGTCTTCGAAAAAATGATAAACTGCCGATTTGTACGTATCCTTGAAACAAACAATTTGCTCGACCCTTTCCAGTGCAGGCTTCGAGAAAGTAGATCCACCACAGACCACCTTGTTCGTATCGAGGCACAGATCAGGGACGCTTTCGCGCATAAACAATATTTTCTTTCTGTATTCCTCGATATCGAAAAGGCTTATGATACAACATGGCGTTTTGAAATTCTAAGAGACCTGTCCCACCTTGGCGTGCGCGGAAGAATGTTTCACATAATCGAAAGTTACCTGTCAAACCGCACATTCCGTGTCCGAGTGGGCACGGTTCTTTCCCAAACATTTGTCCAGGAAACAGGCGTGCCACAAGGTGGTGTACTTAGCTGCACACTTCTTCTCATCAAAATGAATTTCTTGCGTTTGTCCATCCCTCGCAATATGTTTTATGTACATATGTCGATGACGTCCAGCTTGGCTTTATATCTTGCAATCTGGCAATGTGTGAGCGGCAGGTTCAGTTAGGTTTAAACAAGGTCTCCAAATGGGCAGAGGAAAATGGATTCCGACTGAACCCACAAAAAAACACGTGTGTCTTGTTCTCCCGAAAGAGAGGCATGCGGTTAACGTCTGTCTGTTAATGCGGAGCATAAATTCTTGGGATTAATATTGGACAACAAGTTGACCTTCGTACCACACATCAAGAATTTAAAAACAAAATGTTTAAAAGCCATGAATGTTTTAAAAGCGTTGTCACCTACTACTTGGGCTAGTGACAGGCAATGCCTCAAGAACCTGTATAGAAGCCTCATTCGCACCCTCTTAGATTATGGGGCTGTTGTTTATCAGTATGCAACTCAAAGTGCTTTGAAGATGCTGGACCCCGTGCACCATTTGGGCATCGGCCTTTCTACGGGTGCTTTTCGCACCAGCCCCGTAGAAAGCCTTTATGTTGAGTCAAATGAGTGGTCGCTTCATCTTCGGAGAACTTACATGTCCTTTTTTTATTTCCTTAAGGTGAAAGCAGACAAGAAGAACCCCTCATATTCTACGATTAATGATTTGTCGAGCTCAATTGTATTTCAAAACAGGCCTTCGATGAGGCAGCCCTTCTCGGTTCACCTGAAGAGTCTAGCTGAGCAAACTGGAATCTCACTTGAACACAGTTTAATGGCTCCTCTATCATACCCGCCACCGTGGCAATGGCAGACTATAGACTGCGATGTGTCTTTTCTAGAAGTTACAAAACATGCGCCTATTGCCCATATCCAAACATACTTCCTGAAACTTCAACACAAATACACACCTCCTGAGTTCTTTACAGATGCCTCCAAGTCTAACTCCTCTGTGTCCTACGCTGCTCTCGGCCCATCCTTTTCGGATGCTGGCCCTCTACATCCAGGCACAAGTATCTTCACAGCGGAAGCTTACGCGATACTTGTGGCCGCTAAACACATCAAACAACTACAACTACAGAAAGCAGTTATTTATACGGACTCCCTCAGTGTGGTAACGGCTCTGCACACTCTTAAAAAACAAAACAAACGCAGTCCTTGTTTCACTTTACTCCATTTTGTGCTCACTCTACACACTCAAACAACATGTTGCAGTGTGCTGGGTGCCAGGGCACCGTGAGATTCAAGGCAACGTGAGGGCGGATCAGCTCACTGCATCCATCCACAAAAGCACTGCCCCTACACCCATATCAATCCCGGCCGTTGATCTTAAGCCGTCTCTCAAACGAAACCTCAGAGTATACTGGCAGAGCAAGTGGGATACACACACACAAAACAAACTACACGTTATTAAGCCACACCTTGGTCATTGGCTGCCTGTATCGAAATCGCGTCATACAGAGGTAACACTAACGAGACTCTGGATAGGACGCACATACACGACACACACACCTCTTTTGTCCGGTGGCGATCCACCTTTGTGTGACAGATGTGGTGAAGCATCAACAGTCTTTCACATTTTAATTCAGTGCAAACAATTGGACACTCTAAGAAAACAACACTTTCCATTACCCTACCGACAACATATACCTTTACATCCTGCAATGTTCGTCGGTAGGGAACCGCTTTGTAGTCACAAATCATTGTTAGCGTTTTTTAAAGAAATTCATAGTTTTCATATCATATACCCGGGCATTCCGTAGCACACCCTCTCCAGGGAGGTTTTTGCTGCGGTGGCTACACAAGAAAGCACTTGCCTCCCGGCCCTTGGACGCAAGGGTGTGAATGAGTGAGGTACTTGTGCTAATACCATACATGTCCACCATCATTTTTCATTATTACAACTTTCGTCACCTATTCACACCACACACACCTTTCACGGCATGGTCATGATTTTATTACTTGTATGTTTTTACCCGCCTTACCACGAGGAATATTATGGCCCTTATACAGCCGCTTATCACAATCATTGTTCATAACCTTAGATGAACTGGCGCTCTTTGGCCGTGAAATGGCCCTTGCGCCACAAAACATCAAACATCATCATCATTAGTTTCAGGCAGAGGTGCAGGTGTTCAGATGAGGTTTCACGTTTTAAAAATGAATAACACTGGGCATAATATTATTCCCCCTTCCCGTTTTTTGTGGCTTCTTGGCCGTAACTTCTCACAGCATACATAAAAAATTTTATGTATGCTTGATTAGTAAACAAGCGGTTGTCAAAAGCTAATAATAATAATAATAATAATAATAATAATAATAAAGTTATTACTAATATACAGTACAATACACGCAACTTCATGGAACACTATAATATTACTGGAGTCCGGTATATCTGTGCAAGACCTTCCCAACAAATTATATATTTCAGATAAAGTAGCGGCGCAAGTAACGTGTGCTGCTTTCTTCTGTTACAATAACAGTAGTGCGTCACCTTGGCTACAGGAAATGTAGGGCGATAGCATAAAGTTTTCCTTTTTTGTTAGCGTAACGAGTAACCTGTTTAGTTACTATCATTAAAAACGCGCAAGAAACAAGGACACAGAAAAGGAGCACACGTACAGAGTGCTGGCATCAATTCTAATTTTTTAATTAGTGTTTAGCTGCTTTTTTTGGTAACGCCTACAACACTGTTTATGCCTCTTTAGTTTGTGAGGTTCTCGTTAGACTGTGCTGCCTTCGTTGTCGGCTCATATTTTTCGGCGTGGAATGTTCCGTTTTAGATTTAGGAATGAAGGTATTGTCGTCCGAAAGTCCAGGGAAAAAAAATCGCGCGGATTAAAACAGGCCCTCTGGTTCCTGGGTCCTTGCAAAACCACCCTAATCTTCACTCGAGCCTGTAGCAGTTTGTTTTGCATCGCAGCGTCGGGCTCCTCCTCTGCGGGCCACAGTTCACAGCGTCACAGCCTCGGCTGCTTCCAGTGCAGCTGGCTGGCCGAGCAAGTGGTGGACGCGGAGCGCCAGAAGGACCTCACCAAACGTTGGAAGGAAGCGTACGAACGCTCCGAAGACGCCATCGACAACCCGTTCAAGGAACCACTGTTGGGCGTTGAGACCTTCTCTGAGATGCCTACTAAGTCGCAGTTATTTGCGCATTGCAGCAACTGTACCAAGCCAGACGGCATGTGTGCGCGGTGGACTTTCTATGGCAACACAGGTTCGTATAGTATACCGGCCACTGACTTGCACTACTTCGATTCTTGCTGTAGACCAGAAGATATAGCGGAAGGATTTAGAGTAAGCGAATGCCTGTGCCCAGCTTTAAATCCCGACGAAGGGAGTGTTTTACCAAAAATAAGTAATTAGAATAGGCGTTTTTCTAAAATAGGCGAGGTTTTGAGCAAGTGCCCCCCTCCCTCTCCAGGAAAAACTTTTTGGCTACGAGGGTGACCATGCGTCAATTTTCGGTCACATTTTCAGTATTGTGGTCTCCATACTGTAATATGGTTGAGCTGAGCGAAATGCACAAAGGACAGACGGAACTGCAGTATGACAGGAAAAGTGGCGCGTAATCATTCAACTGTTTGCTTTCACAAAATCACGTCAAGGATACACACGAAAACGTTCAAGATAGTACGGATGCGCAATGTCACAACGTGATGTCTATGAAAGCAAGTCATTTGAGACGATCGTGTTCCGCGTGGGAAGTCTTACCATAGTATATCGGTTGTGAATGAAGTTAACGGCTACGTTACTGAGGGCAGCTGTTGCAGGGCTCGCGGGATTGTGCTATTTGAATACAAAATATGTCACTATGATTGCTTGTCTTATTGACCAGCGATGTGCGAGCTTCAGCTTTTCTTTAAAAATGGGTTCACATCTACATCTTGAGCATTGAGTAGCTTTTATGCAGGTTCCTTTTCTTTGTTCTTGCTCTGTAAGGCAGAGGCTTTGAGAGCATGAACGAGGACAAGCTATTGGTTGTATAAGACAGAGAAAACTTTTAATCAGAAACTAAAACCAAAGACTAACGGTCAATCGATTCGATTGATATGAGGGTTTTAACGTCCCAAAATTACCATATGATTATGAAGAACGTCGTAGTGAAGAGCACGCGAAACTTCGACCCCCTGGAGTTTTTTAAAGGGGCTCTAAAAGACTTTTCAAGTAACCATAAAATCAAGTCACTGGAAAGGTTCATTGCCTCACGAATTCAACGCCGCAAAATTATTAGGAATCTGTCTAGTACGCAAGAAGTCGCAAAGATTTGTCACATTCTGCAATTGCATTCTCTCTTCTCTTGTCCCGACGAAAGCACTGAAAGCTAAGTAGGGAGGAATGGCAGGGGCAAAGAGAATACGCCGTGCATGTCTTGTGACTCTGAGTACTTTCTTATTTTTATTTTTTTTTATTTTTTGGGTGTGCGGCTTTTTGAATGTGATTCGCCGCGCATGCATGTACGAGTCGCGGCCTTCCGCGGCGATCTATGTAACGACCGAGTGCGCCATGTTCAAATCCACCAATGGCTGATAGACGGGCTTACTAAGAGGATTTTTCGGGCTTATTGCGTGATTTGTCGAGAGAAGAGAAAGCAATTTTTAGCTGATTGAGATAATTTAATGTGAATTCCGGGCTGCGTGCTGCGCTCTAACATTTGGCTCGCGTGTTGTCGGGAGCCTCTAGTGCTGATCGGCAGCATTTTCTTACCATGATCAAAATTGTTGCGGGGCTCCTTCAAACGTGCAGCCAAATCTGAGCACACTGCCTTACAGCATTTTCGCATCCATCGAAAATACAACCACCGCAGCCGGGATTCAATCCCACGACCAGTGGGTCAGCAGTCGAGTACCTTTGTCACTAGATCGCCATGGCAGTGTGAATAGCATTCAAGTAAACACTTAATAAAAAGTTCACTGGAGACGGTAAACACTCTTAACCACACAGAAAATCCAAAATCCAAGTTCATAGCTTTAAAATAAATGATAGAGTCCGGACATGGTAGAGCGACAGAGCTATAAATAGTGTGGGTTTGGTCTCAATAAACATTGCGGATTCACTGGTGTTGTTGACGTGGCATGGTTGGCTGCGGCGAGGAAACGCTGGCAGCTGGGTGACGCGTCGAGAAACCCGGGACAACCTGGCCAGATGCTCGATGCACAGCTCGGACACGAAACCCGACTGATGCGGCTGCTTTCCCGTTGGCACCGAAGTCTGCAGGCACAGCCAGGGCTGGAGTTCACTACTGGGTGGCAGCGGTCTTCTTTAACAGGAACGCGACGGCAGCAGGCCCTGGCCGGTTGAAGTCCTGAAGGCTCGGGTCCGTAACCCGACGGCCAATCATGAGCGCCTGGTCCGGTTACCACCTTCCGCTCGCCACGCTCTCTTCGAAGTCCCCTGCTCTTCTGCTATTCAGGATCTAGGCTTTCTCTCTCCTTGGGGTCGACTTGTTGGCTTCTCATTGGAGCTTGTTGGGTTGCCTCGTTAACAAGTGATCGGCCCCTGAAATCTCCGTGGTGACTGCTGATTGGACCACTTTTCTTTTGACGTAGCGCCCTCATGCAGACATTCATTGTCATCTTCAAGCGGTTTCTGTATGCGCGTGCACAGCTTCTCTAATTTCTTTTTAATGTCACGCACTTTTTCTAGGCGCTCACTTACGTGCGCACTTCACTTATCACACTAGTTAAGTGCTCTGGCGATTACAGCATCTTTGTGTAATAAAAGAGAGAAAAGAAGATAAACGTGAGCCCCGCAACTGTCTGCATCATGGTGCGACACCTCAACAGTGGCTCACGAGAGATGGGGGTAAGGAAGGATTGATAGAGATACGGAGGAATGAAAGCGATAAGGATAGAGATAGGAACAGGGGCAGAGAGACCCACATACAGAAGTAAGGAGGATAGGAAAGATGGACACGGTCGCAGGAGTCCGAGGACGGGGCACCACTCAGCGAGAGCTTCACGGCGTCAGAAGATGGCGGAGGGCGAGCCGGTTGGCCGGAACGGCGCTGTCGTCGGAGATCGCAGAGGCACAACCAGTCAGCACGAAATCCAGTGAGCGAGTGTTACAGCATCTCTGCGGCATACGTGTGTTCTCTTACTCTTCTATTAATGCGCAACGCCCTGTCTGCCCAAATTATACATTTTCTGCAATTGAAGGAAGCATTGTGCGCTAAACACTCATGACATTCCAAATATTTGTTTTCGTGCTTAACAGTGCACTTTTTCGTGGACGATGTTTTGGAGAGATCATTACCTTGCTTGTATATGCTTTTCAGCTTCAAAGTGGTAGAAGAAACAACCATCGCACCGTTTTTTTCTTTGATCTTTTTTTTTTATTATGCAAAGTCTTGTGCATATGTGGAACTACACATGTGTTCCTGTTTTGCTCGGTTTCTTTTAGCACGTTCTTACTTAACGAGCCAAAAGGTGCGTTCTTCCTGATATTTCGTGTGTTTTGCGCAGTTTTACTACGTTATTATTGCAAAGCAAATTTTTAAGGACCTTTTTTTGCGACAAAGGTTAATAAAGGCGCCGGGTATCCACTAATATTTAGCTTTGTATCCTTGCTTGGATGGTATTTCTGAACTTGTGGTCACGTTATCTTCTGACTGTCTGTGTTAAACATGATGAAGCTATGATTCATAGCTTTATCATGAAAGATACAGGAAAATAACCCTTTGAATCTGAAAGGCCTGTGCAAGCAAGTTAACGACCTCTCCAAAACGTCGTGCATGAAATAGTGGCACCCTTGAGCATGTTAACAAATACTTAGAGTATGATAGGATTATATTGAACAATAATTTCTTCACGTGCGGAAAATGCGATATTGGGCAGACAGGCCATTGCGCATTAATACAAAGACTAAGAGAACATAGATGTACCACAGCGACTATGTAATCGCTAGGGCACTAAGGTACACAATGCGGAAGGGGTGGATGCGAACCCATTTTAAAACAAAATCTGAAGTGTGCACAATGCAGGTCAAAAACACCAGAAACTTGGGGGCACATTTCGTGTGTAAACCACGCAGTCACGTGGCCTTTGCATCTGTTGCCTTCAGTAAGGCAGCCGTTAACTCTATTTACACTCAATAGACTACGCACGCGGAACACGATCGCCTGAAATAACTTGCTTTCCAACCAACTTCAACGTTTTCGTGTATACCAATGACGTGCCTTTGCGAAAGTAAGCATTTGAAGATTTACGAACCTATTGGCCTGTCCTACTGCAGTTCCGTGAATCGTTACACTGCCGTACCAATAGCTGAAATTGAAGCTTTTCTAAGTGGTCCCGAGAAGATACTTGAACACGTTTGCTGTGAATGTCTTCAATAGGCTTTCTGTGAATGTCCCCAAAAGAGTGCTGAAAACAAGCATTCGCAGCTGAGCTAGCGCCTTTACGTCAGAGAGGCCACAGGCGAACTAATTTTGGTATGCATCGCAGCAAAGCCTGTGAAACACGAAAGTCTGTTATAAGCGCATACAACCAGAAAAGAGAGCGTACGGACATCACCTGAGCCTTGTTACTATTTCACAGTAAACTCACATATTGCATCAACAATACAAATGTCTCTCTTGTGATTCGAAACTTCGCCTTTAACTAGGTACGTGTGTTATGCGCAGGGTAGTATTTGTGGGAGGGGTGTCGATACTGGCCTGTGCGGTCGTGTGCGCAAAATACAATAACGCGGACGTATTTCGATGCAGCCGTGTTTATAAATTATGTTGGAAATCAAATTCAATCCCTGTTATTTCTTTTTCTATATATATCTGAATATTTTGGGACAACTCGTACAGGCGCTTAACAGCGTGGTTCGGGAGATGGGAGACCGGGTAATTGTGCTCTCATGCCACTGAAAATCGTTAACAAAACCTTTTTAGGAATAGTCGAGCTCCCGTGATGCAGAATAACCTCACCTGGTATTAGGTAGTTGGTACATTGCGTTTCGTGTCATTTGTTTAGCTTGTGTTACTAAGATTTCTGTAATAAGACATGGACCGGCGACTGCGAACGAAAAACAGCGAAAAGCTGGTGCACACGTTTGTATGTTTCGTCTTTATTGTCAATCGTGGGGACATTTCCGATGGAGGCGGAAATGTTGTAGGCCCGTGTGCTCAGATTTGGGTGCACGTTAAAGAACCCCAGGTGGTCAAAATTTCCAGAGTCCTCCACTACGGCGTCTCTCATAATCAAAGGTGGTTTTGGGACGTTAAACCCCACAAATCAATCAAATAAATCGTGGGGAAGTACATCACAGAAAATAAAACAACCCTTTTATGCGTTCTTTGATTGTGGTGAGTGCAGGTCAGCCCGTGAATGTGACGTGGATGTGTGTTAACAGCCTGGAGACTGGTTGTTTCGTGGAGTACATGGCCAGCCACTTCGTCAAGGAGGTCTGTTTGTGCGCAGACAGGCATCACTGCAACGCTGCCGGTAGCGCAGCGTCTTCCGTGTCATTGGTAGCAGTGCTTCTCTGGACAGCGTGGATGATATTATCTTGAACAGTGCAGTTTTGAAACGACATACAGCTTTAAGGACGGCCGTTTGTGCAGCATTTTAAAGTGCGCGCATTGCGGGACGCCTGTAGTAGCGTCGCTACTATCTACTTCCACTGTGACTACGATATGTGCGTGATTGCAACGTTTTCTTTGCGTCACAACCAGAGGGGAGTCATAACTTCTTTTCAAAATTCTTTTTTGGACTACAGGAACCACCAAACTTCGCCCTGAATCCCTCTAGTGCAATGAACTTTCTACTACTATACTACTTTCGGTTATTTTAACCACTCTTCATGAATGTTTTTTCTTGTGTTTGTATGTGTGGATGTATATTATGTATATAACACTTTACAAATATTCAGCAGAGCCCACGTAGCCTGGCAGTCGACGTTATACGAAGCATGTGGAAGGAAAGTGACCACGTTTTAGTTTTTTTTTATTGAGTGGCATTTTATGTAATGACACTCAATAGATGTTGAAGAGTTGCACGTGTTTAAACACAATTGTTTATATAACCAGTTGCTTGCACTTGCGCAACGATGCTGAAAGGAACATGAGTATTAGTATTCGCAACACCAGAAGGGATAAGCTAATGTGAAGAGCTGGTGCTCTCGAACATCGTAGCCCTGTACGCTACTACAAACTCAACTTCAGCGCATGGCACCTAACTAAAATTGACATTAACCGGACGTGACGGCTCTATCATAGGTAGATTTTCTGAAGAGTAATCGTGGCCCTTTTCTGGATTGTGTATAAGGGGTGGTTTATGAGTTTGCGCTAACATGTGGCAATAAATGTATCGGTCGGACGGGTGGATGCCTTAACGATCGCCTTCGCGAACACAAGTTGAACGTTTAAAACAAGAGAAACTGCGGCCATTTGTCAGTACGTTGCTTGGGATACGGTTGCGCACCTTTGTACGAATCCTGCGTTGTACTGGTGAAACATAAAGATAAAGAAGTCCGAGGAATAATTGAAGCCAATGCTATCTCTCGCACGTGTGGGTCAAGTCGTTGTCGCAAGTGTGTGGTCAACTGGTGGTGCACTCACGTGTGTGGGTTGACCTTTTAAATCGGGAGAGGGCTTTTCTGCTTGGCTAGTAGATACACTGGTGGCGCCACTGTGCGCGCGTATAGCTTGGCGTTTCCCGAAAATAATATGGTTGAAGTTAGCGCATTGTGTTGTCGTTCCTCTCCTGACCCTGTCTGCTAGCGCTCAATATGTCGTCATTTGCTGACTTAATGCACGCTCAAACACATAGGCATGTCACGAGAACACAGGTTCAACATTTCACCGATAGTTCGCAAACCACTTGTTCGATATATAACCCCGCGAGAAAAAAAAAGGGGGGGGGAGCCTTCATGCGCTGTGATGCAGTGGTGACAGAATCTGTTTCGAAAGATATCATCACGAGTTTGATTTCAGCCCCGTGTGTAACCTATACATGCAGGTGTCACAAATATAAATAAATGCGTTGATGTTTGTCTTGAAATCGCCCCCGAGTGATGATTAGTGCTACAAACTGGCAATGAAACAACGTGACAGTAATAAAAGTATTTTTATTCCGCAATCACTTGAAGGCTGCCTACAGACAGAACGCCACGCTTATCGTCTGCTGGCCCACAGGTCGCGGGATCGAACCCCGGCTGTCGCGGCTGCATTTTCGATGGAGGTAAAAATGCTGTAGGCCCGTGTGCTCAGATTTGGGTGCACGTTAAAGAACTCCAGGTGGTCAAGTTCCCGGAGCCTTTCACTACGGCGTCTCTCATATTCGTATAGCGGTTTTGGGACGTTAAACCCCACTTATCAAATCAAAACGCCACGCGTAAGCAAAAACCATGCTTTCCAATTTTAAGTCAATTTTCTTCTTCGCGTCACACAGTGAACGAACACTGCAAACATGAACGCAGTATTATTGGAACATTAGAGAACTGACAAACAACATAAACCACATACAAGAAGTATTTCGTAAATTGTGTTCAAAAGTGCTGTGCGTACAGGAGACAAAGCTAAATTCAAAATACACAATTATATTACATTAGTATGTGCTTTTTTGAAGAAACGGCCTGGATGCTCTCGCGTATTTGGTGTCGCGGCAATCATACTCGACAGAAACAGCGCATCGTATCACTGACTCCAAAGGGCACTGGAGGCAAGAGCCTATCGAGCCATAAGTGCAAAAAAAATTGCCCGCAGCTTCCCTCGGGGGAACACTGAGGAGGATGCGGAGCATATAATTGGTTAACGGGGTGTTAAAGTGCGACTTACTTGGGTCGATGGCTAAATTGGTTAACGTGGTTGTGAAATGGGGTGTTAAATTGCGACTTACTTGGGTCGATGGCTAAATTGGTTAACGTGGTTGTAGGAGGGGGTGTTAAATGAGTGAACACGTACACACGTATGCGAAAGGGCGGCGCTGGTCGAAGGGACGTCGATCATTGTGTTTGTGGATTCGTTGGAATTCATTTCACCGCGACCTTGGACGTCGACGCGCCGTACAAACCAACCGACGAGCGGCAACTGAGCGAGCGAGCGCCGACCTTGAGTATGTATACAGCGCGACGGCGCATGCACTGTCAGCTGTCGAATGTTCGAGAAGGGGGAGAAGCGCAACGGCGCATGCGCGCGCGTCAGCTGCCGATGTTCTCGAAGCGCGACGGCGCATGCGCGCGCGTCAACTGCCGATGTTCTCGAAGCGTGACGGCGCATGCGCGCTACATTATACAGCTAGCAAATGTTCGTGAAGAGGAGAAGCGCACGCGGTGTGTAGAGGAGAAAGGGTGCACAGATGGTGGAGGAGTGAAGCGCGCGCGGTGTGTAGAGGAGGAAGGGATGCACAGATGGTGGAAGAAGGAGGAGGAAGCTTGCGGACGGCGCCGCACTACAAGCCTCGAGTATTAGATGCTCCGCATCTAAAAGACTCATTACTGCCTGCTCAATATACGTACCCCCCACACTAGCGGCTACAGAAATATGAATTCCATGAATTAACTGAGTTGGCGTGGCCCTATCTTTTTCTCGGTTATTTCAGCTCATGGAACGAATCTCGCACCGACGCGCAAAACTGGTGCATCGAGCGCGATAGCGTTGAAGAGCTCGTTTCGCGGAAATTCCGGCATCCGCGTCGTTCGTTGTATAATTTGTGAGCGAAAAAATCATCATCTGTGCGTGACCGAAAAATGTAAGCATCTTTCCGTCACGAAAAAATTGAGAAAGATGGAAATTTATTTGCATGTTGTTTCGACGCAGTTTGTTTGCGTAGCAAGCGGGTATTCCACCGCACAGCCATGCCTCTTTTTTGTCTTATTGTGAGTACAGTAAAAAAACTCCTTCTGCTTAGAAATGTAGCGAAAGTAACTTTGATGGTTTACAAACACACGCGTCCTGCATACGTGCTTCACGATACATGAAATATTGCCTTAATAGTACGTTGTACAAGCCTACATTGCCATCGGGCGTGAAAACATGGGATTGTTTTAACGATTTCACCGTTTAAAGCCAGTCACCCACTGCATAAGGCACGCACGCTACCTCACCCTTCAGGCCACGTAGTGAGTGCATAGCAAGTCAAAGAAGTTTCATGCACTAAGTGTTTGAAGTACGCACTAGGAACAGGATGTCGCTATTGCGTTCAACTCGTAAAGGCGAAGCCTTAGGGTCCCCCAATTTGTTTAACAGGCGTTTGCCTGCTAAACAAGTAGAACCCACAATTTTTAGCCCCACAAACTACACATATTCTTTCGTTTATAATCACCTCTCCATTCATTTTACAGTATGTGAACTGGGAAGTGCTAAAAACTCTTATGAGAGTGACCACTTCCCAATACTTTTTATTTATATATTTCTAAATACTGCGATAGTTTTGATAAAATGTAATTGCAGGGTGGGAAAACCTTTCAAGAAAATAGGTACATGCATTCAAACAAACAATAAAAGTAAATATAGAAGACTAACGCATAAAAAATACACGGATTTCAATGAATTTACCCAGTAACAGAATAAAGAATACCTTAATACAGAATAACACAATAACATATTACATGTTACAGAATAACACAATATTTACAATAAGAAGTCATGGTTCGGGTGAGGCTGCTTTCAAACAATGAAATTGTGTTATGTAATGCGACATTATTTCCAAGGTTACTGCAGTCATAAATAGTTATAAGGAAGAATGAATCTTTGAGGAATTATTCCGTGATTTTATACGAGTAATCACCTTGCTGTGTCGCCCCACCGCGGTGGTCTATTGGCTAAGGTACTCGGCTGCTATCCCGTGGGTCGCGGGCTCGAATCCCGGCTGCGGCGGCTGCATTTGTAGGCCCGTGTTGTAGGCCCGTGTGGTCAGATTTCGGTGCACGTTAAAGAACCCCAGGTGGTCGAGATTTCCGGAGCCCTCCACTACGGCGTCCCTGATAATCATATGGTGGTTTTGGGACATTTTGGTGGTTTGGGACGCCATCTCGCCGCTCGGGCCAACCACCCATGCTGTCGAACGGCGGTCGCAGGCCAGGCGCCTCCAAGGGCATGTGCCTGGACATCTGGGGCTGATTTGAGCGTCAGCGGCTTGACAGCGTAGTGGTCCGACGTCTGTCTTAGACAGAAACTGGGCATTGTGGCTTTGCCTGGGGCACAAGGGCGCCACTTGTCACATTTCCGCGTCGGCCCCAGCGTTAGCAGTGCTCCGCCGAGTAATTAACATCATGCACATTCAAGTACACGAAAAACAACTGGGCGTCTTCGCGCACCTCTTTATCGCCACAAAGTGAGGCGGCTGCTTTTTTTTTCGTCCCGGCGGCCGCGGCAGAATGTGGCTCGCCGATCTAAATACTACCAAGTGGCCTGGGAAACAACACTAAAAAAGACAGGTATCAGTGCGGTAACATGGCGCAGCCAAGCAAGAACTAACCTGCACCAGAAAGACGAACGTTTGGTGAGCATCTCGACCGAAGTGCCGCTGCCTGGCCTACTGAAATTCGAAGGAGCCTCTTATTATAGTGAAATGAACGGTAGTAGAGTAGTACCCAGTACTCTAAATCATTAACCACTTTTTCTAAACACATATGAGCAGTAGTAATGCTTGAGAAGCGGCGAAGGCGCTTTTGAAGAATTGATTTTAGGCTGTCTTCGCTGAGGCACGCAAGAGCACAGCACCTGAAGGAAAACTAGAGTACAGGGGCTTTAAGGAAAACAACGAAGCTGCGCCCCCAACCATTTCCGGAGAAGTGGTCGCGAGCTTCGAGAATGACCGCTTTCGATCTCAAGCGATATAAACTTAACTCACAACCACGAAGGCCAGCGCTCACTGAAGGCTTTTAACAAACACACCGCATCATCTATGAATTGCAACAGCTGCATACAAATGCTCCAGACGCCTATCAAAATCGTGGCCATACGAGTGGTGATGCAGACGATACGAGACGCCGGCGTGCCTAACTATTCTTACAACCCCCCTGAAAAAACACGTGACTTCGCCACACTTTTCGCTCTGCAGCTACTGCAGCTCGCATTTTCGAAGGCCTCTTCCTAGATTTCCTTCCTCCAGGGAGCTCATCATGCTTCAAGGGCTTTTGTCTGTGACTCATCATGGTGTTTAAGGGGCGCGGGGACATTTTTTTTCCCCCGAGGTATTTGTACTTTTCAATTCCCCGTTCCGAAGTGTCGAAAAAAAAACAACTACTGCGTAAACCGTGGCAACACCCATAGTAAGCTGTGAGGTGTCTATTTACAGTGAATCTTGTGAGATTTTGTCATATATGAAGTGGCGGTGTTTCTACAATAGCCATTCGTCACATCGTATTAAACTAAACACCCCTTGTCAAGCACACGTCGCCTTACAAAAACGCCTTTATGTCCTTCACGGGACAAGATACCTTCAGCTGCAGCTCCTCTACGCACGCTCCCATTTCGTCGATGCGATAAAAGAACGGTAATCTATTCACAGAACCACTTTGCCGTGGCTTCAGTTCTCTAGAGCTTGTCTGAGGCGATGTATTTTTTTTTTCGTTACGCCTGAACATCCTTATCGTTGCCGACATACACGATGGAGGCACTAATGCACTAGAAGTGACCGCGAGTCGCTGAGAGGCAAACGTATTATGGGCTAAAGTGGAGGTAAGATAAGCGAAGCTCAGCAGAATGCGAAGACGCAGTCTAGTTGCGCCGCCTCTCGTGCTGCTGTTTCTGCTGTTTCGGTGTTGTGGTGAGTATACCTTTGTACATCAAGTTGTGTGTTGATCGCGGCCTGTTTAAGTTGTTAGCATAAATACATACTCTGTAAATGGCTTTACTTTATTAATCATACCATTGAAAAAAAAGGTGTTCTTCAGACAACCTTCTCCTCGCATGACGGGGAAAAGACTGCAAATTTAAGGACACGTTGTTGCTTTCTTAGACGCAGTAATAATGACAACTAACACACATATACGCCAAGAAAGGTATAGGAGATGTTATAAGTAATACTTTTAATGTAAATGTGAACACAAAAGGGTACGAGAAGACCACTTGATGAAGTGGATAAAACAACGGGTGAAAAAAAAACGAAACACAGAACACGACGGGACAGGCAGGCACTTACAACTAATCACTTCAAACGAAAACTTATACACGCCGGTGATCACCTTGGGCATGCGAGAAGCAACCATGCGTCATATAAAAAAGAAATCTTAGCGAGTTACCACGGCGTCTGGAGAGAGCATGTCTTTGACAGACAGGTGCACGGACACGTCCAGTGTCAGTTTCCAGCCTTTCCAGCCTGTCCCGTTGTGTTCTTCCTCTGTTGTTGTGTTCCCCGCTGTTGTTTTTTTCCTTTGTTCATGTCGGCAGGTGCCAACTAGCCCAATCCATTATTATGCACTCCTTTTGTAAAATTTTTGCCGCTTTCTTGGGTACACAAGCAGTAATACACACGCGCGCGTGTATATAGATGGTTGCGCGCATTTTATCAGTGAGTCATTTCTTGACGAGAATTTGAGACTGAATTTCCAAACGTTTTCGTTCCTAACTGAGCCTTGCCACTGCATGGCTGCCCCCTATAACTTTATCTCGAGCAGAAGAATTTGTTTAGGGCTTTTTCTTAAGATAAATAAAAAATATTGCTCTTTTAATAGGCATTCCACACTTGAAACGTTAAACGTTTCGAATGCTTGAAATGGCGTTAGTGTGCTCCTCTCAAATTTCAGCCTTCGGCACATTACATTGGACATGCTGGACATCATGAGTATGCTGGGTATATTATAAAGGATTCGAGGTTATGCTTAGAAGTAGTGGGCAGCACCATTTCAACAACGTGGAGAATTTCTGCCTCATGTTGTACTATATTCTGGAAAGAAAGAGCCAGGTCACTGGCTATAAAAGCATAAGGGTAGTCATACACTGTGAGGTAGTGGCTGCGATGATATTTCACAACAAAAAACATCGGGAAACGTAGTAGAATTAAGTATCGTGGTGTATAATAGAAAGCCGTAAACCATGCTTTACACCCAATTTTAGAGCCTATTATGATTGTTTGAAGAAAAAAGGGACCATGCAGAAGGCGCTAGTTGCACTTCTCGTGAGCTGAAGAAGTGAAACAACTTTACCAGCAACTACGTGCAACACCAGTGAATTTCTCTGTATTCAAACATCATATCGCAGTTTCGCAAGCTTGTGCGTGTAGTAGCTCATGCGTGCCACTTTTAGGGGTGAAGCTTTTTATAGCGTCACCCGTTCGTCCCTCGTAGCCGTTGTAGTATGTAACACGTATAACATTTTGACCGCCAAGATGGTGCCGGTGAGAAATTTCTTCTATGCGTTGTCGAACAATAAAAAATAGTGCTCAATGTACATGCCAACGGCTGCTCATGGGGAATGAAAGACACGAGTATTCTGCTTTTAGTTAACGCGCACGCTGCGATCACCATTAGCAGCCTTTGGCATGTACATTGGGCACTATCTGACAAGAAAGGGTTGCTACGTTATACTCGCTGGGTGTAGCCTCCTTAGCTTTGGAATTGTTTAGCGAGCGTTGAGCCGCAGCGCCATGAATACAATGAGCTAGTATATACCATGAATGAACTCGAGGTGGTTAAAGGCGGGAAGTAGACGCGAAGCGCAAGCCGTAAGAAAGTAAAAGTTAAAGGTGGGAAGCAGATACGAAGCGCAAGCCGTAAGAAAGTAAAAGCCGAATTCTTCTGTCTCTCATTTCCCATTAGCAGCCATTGGCTGCTAATGGGAAATGAGAGACAGGAGCTTTTTGCCCCCTGAGACTGCTATTTCGCCCCCCGAACTTTTTGCCCCCTGAGACTGCTATTCAATGTACTCACACTTCTAGAATAGACACCGTCCGCTGACCAGAGGGAGCTGCGTCGCTGTAGCTGACGTTGGCCGTTAGGGGCACGCAGAAAACAGACGCGCTCATACGCGTCCCCGTGTATCCCTGCTGCAATTCACCCGCTCAGGCGGGCAGGTAGACGCAGGCATCGCGTTCTATTTCGACTCACTCCAACCTAGTAGTGCATTTTTCTCCGCAGTATTGCATTTTTTCTCCGCATTGCGTTCTGGTGCTGCAGTCAGATTGGAAAAAAATGGCAGCATATCCGCGGAGTGAATGATGGAGAGTGGGGTGAAGCATTTGTCCGTCCATGCGTACATCTGTATGACCGTCCATGCGTCCATCTGCCCATCCGTACGTGCGTCTGTTCGTGCGTCCGTCCCTGCATTCGTCCATTCATCCGCCCCTGCATCTGTTCATGCGTCCATCCATGCATCTGTCTGTGTGTCCGTTCATCCATCTGTTCAACACTCCAAGTACCACCATCCCTCAACTTTTCATAATATATTCCCCGTATAGAAGCACCGCCATCCAACGGACATTCCAAGGACTAAACGAGAGGTGGCACACGCACACTTTCTTACAGCTTGCGCTTCGGGTCTACATCCCACCTTTGACCACCTCGAGTTCAGGGAATATACTATTTCACTGTATTCATGACACTGCGGCCCAACGCTCGCTAAACCTTTTTAAAACCAAGGAGGTTACGCCCAGCGAGTATAACGTAGCACTCTTTTCCTGTCAGATAGTGCTCAATGTACGTTCCAATGGCTGCTAATGAGAAATGAGAGACAGGAGAATTTGGCTTTTACTTTCTTACAGCTTACGCTTCGTATATACTCCTGTTGTGTTCCAAGCACCCCTGTGTCACGAGCGCTCCGAACCCGCGAAGGACCGGTTGCTGAAACTGCTTCCAGATGTTGACTTCTCCCCTTCCCCCGCTCGGCGCAAAGGAGCCACCGTCGTTTCCCCCTGCAGTTCGGCCGCCGCCTCCATCCGAATAGGAATAAACTTGTTTTTAACCGTTCGAGGCTGTCTGAGCTTTTTGGACTACCGCGACCAACGCGTACGTCTATGGGCCGACGACAACACCGGACATCACAGTGGCGACGAGGAAGTGGATTTGGACCAACGCTACGCAACGATATTGACAAGCTACAAGCTATGGCTACGCACGGGCTCCCAAATTGGCTACCCAAATTCAACGGCTCATCATGGTCATCGTGGTTTGGACGCCTGCAATTTTACTTCGAGGCTAACAACATCACTGATGCAGCAATGAAGAGGGCCAACCTGCTAACGCTGTGTGGGGAGCAGACATACGACACAGTCTGTGCCCTGATTCAGCCACGCACTCCAGCAGCCGTTGACTACGACGACATCGTAGCAGCGCTACAAGAGCACTATGACCCAAGGCCATCGGAGGTCTACTGTCGAGCCCGCTTCCAACGGCGAGACCAAGTGAAAGGCGAAAAAGTGGCCGAATACGTAGCGACTCTCAAAAAGCTCGCTGCTGACTGCAATTTCGGGACGTTGACCGCGACAGCTGCAGCTACTGCGCAGGAGGAAGGATCGACTGCCACACCTGCTAACACCACTATGCTCCCCTTGGACGTTATGTTGCGCGACCGTTTTGTGTGCGGACTGCGTGACGCAGGCCTACAACAACGCCTGTTCGCGGAGACGGGTCTCACCCTCTCCAAAGCCTACGACATCGCCCAACGAGTGGAGAGCGCCGGTCACCAGCAGAGGGATATTCGACGGAACGTCGAGCCGGTGCATCACACCAGTAAGCAGTCAGGTCATTCCACGTCTAAGGCGAAATCAAGCAGAAAGACACAGCGCTGTTGGCGATGCGACGACATGCACGATCCCCAGGTAGGTCGATACAAGACAGCGACCTGCAATTTTTGCCAAAAACTGGGACGCATTAAAAGGGCATGCATCTCGAAGCGCAAACAGCTCGGACCGAAGACTTCAGTGCAACGGAACAACAATGTCGACGCACAGCAGGGCCAGACGCAAGATACAAGCCGAACAGCACTAACGTCATCGGCACTATATGACTTAAACGCCGTTGTAAACCTCGGAACGAGACCGAAGATTACAACTGAAATTATGGTACACCAGCGCCCTGTCAGGTTTGAGGTGGATTCCGGAGCAGCATGTACGCTCATCAGCGAGGACATTTTTCGCGCTACTTGGCGTGAGAACGCGCCAGCTCTCCAGAAAGACGACACGCAGCTGAGAACGTGGTCCGGTCATTCCCTTCCACTGCTGGGCTGTGCCAACGTAGACGTGTACTACAACGGGCAGACCCATCAGCTCCCCTTGCTAGTCGTCCACGGTTCTGGATCAAGCCTTTTAGGACGAAATTGGTTCACCCCCCTTGGAGTGGTCATTGGCGGAGTTCACCACACACCCAGTTATCCGTCAGTGGAGCAGCTTCAAGATAAGTACAAAGCGGTTTTCTCCGAAGAAATACCAGGGAACAATGGACCTCCAGTCACACTGGAGCTGCGGGAGGATGCGACACCGACATTTTTGAAAGCTAGGTCGGTGCCTTTCCCTCTACGAACGTCAGTCGAGAATGAGCTTGACCGACTGCGGGAACAAGGGATCATCGAACCGACGCAACATTCGGAATGGGCTACACCACTCGTTGTCGTCCTAAAGAAGAACGGTACCCTACGCCTCTGCGGAGACTACCGGAGCACTGTCAACCTGGCGACAAAAGCATCTTCCTACCAACTGCCGACACCGGAAGAGGTTTTTAGCACGCTTCGCGGTGGAAAAATCTTCAGCACCTTGTACTTGACACAAGCCTACCAGCAGCTGAAGGTGAGCGAATCAACGTCTGAATTGCTCACAATAAACACTATTAAGGGTCTTTACAAAGTTAAAAGGCTACCATTCGGAATATCTGCAGCGCCAGCAATCTTCCAGAAATTTATGGAGTCTACACTTAGCGGGATCCCAGGTGTTTGCGTCTACTTGGATGATGTTATTGTCGGTGGCGCCTCCAATGAAGAGCTCACAGAACATTTGGAGCTCATTCTGGAAAGGCTAGCAAATGCTAATTTGCGCATCAGTAAAGAAAAATGTGTTTTTGCGGTGCCTGAAGTGAAGTTTCTTGGACATCAAATTGACGCGCAGGATATCCATCCCACTGAAGACAAAGTGCGTGCAATCACCGAAGCACGAGAGCCTACTAACAAGCAAGAACTTCAGTCGTTTTTGGGGCTATTGACGTTCTACGACCGGTTCTAGGAACATCGAGCTACAGTGGCCAACGATCTATATCAGCTCCTGCAGAAAGAAGTCCCATGGACTTGGTCGCCACGCCACCAAGAGTCATTTGTTGCCCTTAAGCAACTACTTCTCAAGTCTACTGTTCTGCGACACTACGACGAAAGGAGACCCCTACTGCTAACCTGTGACGCATCACCATACGGAGTGGGAGCAGTCCTCTCCCAAGTTGACGACCAGGGACGGGAAGCCCCGATCGCTTTTGCTTCGCGCACCCTATCGCAGGCAGAGAAGAATTATTCCCAGCTAGATAAAGAGGGACTTGCCATCGTCTACGCAGCAGATCACTTTCGGCAGTACATTACCGGCAGGAAAGTGACTTTCATAACAGATCACCGGCCCTTATTGGGTATTATGGGTCCCCAGAAGCCAATGCCACAGACATTGTCGCCGCGAATGACACGATGGTGCATCAAGATGTCGGCGTACGATTATGAACTCGTACATCGCACGGGGAAAAAACACCAGAACACCGACGCACTAAGTCACCTGCCGCTAGACACCACAATAGATGAACCACCCCTGCCGGGTGATATACTCATGTTCGAGGCGCTGCCGAACCATCCGCTAACAGCTGACACGGTAGCAGCATCAACGCAGGAGTGCACTGTCTTGAAGGAAGTCTACGCAGCTATACAAGAAGGCAACGTGCAGAAGCTAAAGGGTGAACACTTCAACGCTTACCGCAAGCGAGCTGCGGAGATGAGCACTCATCGCGGTTGCGTCACCTTGGGATCAAGAGTTGTAATTCCAGCGGCACTTCGCGAACAGGCCATGTCGCTTGTCCACGCAGGTCATCGAGGCATTGTTGCCATGAAAAAGTGCGCCAGAAGTTACATGTGGTGGCCTGGTATTGACCATGATATAGAATTAACAGTTCACGATTGCCAGCTTTGCCAATGCAACCACGAAAGCCCGCCAAGAGCCCCTATTCCTGAATGGGAAAGACCAGACACGCCTTGGCACACCCTGCACATTTATTTTGCTGGACCTAGCGAAGGGTGTTCGTTCCTGGTGGTTGTAGACGCATACACCAAGTGGCTGGAGGTAAAACAAATGGCTACAACTACATCGGCAGCAGTTATCGACACTCTGCGGTCGTTGTTTGCAACGTTTGGCCTACCGCGCAAGGTGGTCTCGGACAACGGCACTCCGTTTGTGTCCACGGAGATTCTGAAGTTTTACAGCGACAACGGCGTCTGGTCTGTTACATCAGCTCCTTACCACCCGGCTACGAACGGACAAGCCGAGCGCTACGTGGCTGAGCTAAAGCGCGCCCTTACTAAAGACCAGACTGGGACAATGCAACGCCGCATCGCGCGCTTTCTCTTCAGACAGCACAACACTGTTCAAAGCACTACTGATCAAACGCCAGCGAAATTGATGTTCGGACGAGAAATGAGAACCCAGCTGACAGCAATTGTCCCGGAGCCCTCAGCGAAAGCACCGTCGGAGGAAGAAAAGCTCCCGCATAGAAGGAGAATTGAAAGTGGACAGCGCATATACGCCTGCCAGTTCCACAGAAAGCTCGGCTGGGTTAAAGCGACGACCCTCAAACGCATAGGTTTGCGGTCATGGCTCGTCGACATTGGTGGAAGGGCCACACGCCGCCACCTTAATCAGCTACACCGTTTAGGTAATTTGCCAAGGGAACCTCCCATTCAAGCAGCCACCTCGACGGAAGCTTCGTTCCCTTAGCCTGGCATCTCGCACCAAATGAATCGGCGCCGCCGCCCGTCCCGCCACCCGCCGGCCCTGAACACAAAAGAAACGACACCCAGCGAGCGGAGGCTTCTCTTCCTAGTGCGTCCAGAGCGTCCACGCGCCCACGGCGGCCCCCAGATCGCTTCCAAGCGACAAGCTAAGGAGGGAGGAGATGTTGTGTTCCAAGCACCCCTGTGTCACGAGCGCTCCAAACCCGTGAAGGACCAGTTGCTGAAACTGCTTCCAGATGTTGACTCCTCCCCTTCCCCCGCTCGGCGCAAACGAGCCACCGTCGTTTCCCCCGGCAGTTCGGCCGCCGCCTCCATCCGGATAGGAATAAACTTGTTTTTAACCGTTCGAGGCTGTCTGAGCTTTTTGGACTACCGCGACCAACGCGTACGTCTATGGGCCGACGACAACACCGGACATAACAACTCCCCACCTTTAACCACCTCTAGTTCATTGTATATACTAGTTCATTGTGTTCATGGCACTGTGGCTCAACGCTCGCTAAACCTTTTTAAAACTAAGGAGGTTACACCCAGTGAGTATAACGTAGCAACCCTGTCTTGTCAGATAGTGCTCAATGTACATGCCAATGGCTGTTAATAGGGACCGCTGCGTGCGCGTTACCTGAAAGCCGAATGCTCCTGTCTCTCATTCCCCATTAACAGCCATTGGCATGTACATGTTCAACAACGCACAGAAGAAATATCTCACCGGCACCACCTTGGAGGTCAAAATGTTATACTTGTTACACACTACAACGGCTGCGAGGGATGAACAGGTGCCGCTATACGGAGCTTCGCCAATAAAATTATGGACCATAACCTCGAATTGAACCCTGATGGGATGCGAAGCGGCAGCGTTGTGCATGGACGCGATCGGCGTTTTTGACTCACGCACCATCAGCGTCGTTGGTCTTCCGCTGCCGGCCCTTGCTTTCGGCTTCTCTGGCTCGCGCCTCGTCGGTGTTGCAGGCGCGACGTCGCCATTCGCGAACTCCATCAGCTCAGCTAACCCTCGCAACGCCGACGACGGCCGGGCAAGTCTAAATCACTTTTGGGCATGTTCCGGTGGACATATGAGACAGAGAAAAAGAAAAACATTTTTATTCGCAAAGACATGGAGAAGGAGGGCGTGGGAGGAACCCCTAGTTCGAGGTTCCTAGGACGACTGCAGCGACGAGTCGGGTCCGCTCTATCAGAGCTCGGAGGATCTCGGGAAGTCCATCAGGGGGAGCATTGTCCCAGAGCTCCTCGTTACGTAAAGGGTGAAGGAAAGCAGGTAAGGAAGGAAAGATGTTCGCAGTGCACTCGATTGAGCCATAGATGGTGCTTCGCTTTCCGGCATCTTCTCTATCACAAATAAACGAGCCGAAAGAGTATTTACTCGATGAGCGCTCGAATGTTGGGAGCGGTGGAGAACATGAAGCGAGAAAGTAGAGACACGTGGCGTGGGCGCGGCAGGTGAGGGAGAGTGACACCACCGCACACTGCGAGTGAAGGCGTGACCTACTTGGCACCGCCTCAACACCTGCGGCGAGGGGAGCGTGGTGTGGCGCATTCGCCCGGAGGCACGGACACACAGCACTACATAGGCTAGTAACAGAGCTGCTTCGCATCTAAAAGAGAGCGACGCTTGTCCGCAAGCCGTTCTGTGCTCACAGCCTCTTGCACATGATTGTGCAAGATAATGGGTCCGAAAGTCGTATAGCTGTTGTTTTCTCTACAATTGATGACACGGGACCACGTGGGTTTCATGATGGGGCATCAAACGGCACAGCTTAGAAGATGGGAGTGCGAGACCATGGATGCCGTTCGGAACGTACTTTGTTCGAGAAGAGATACTGCTACCCTCGTGGTTGAGGCGTTCACGTGGCTAAATGCCATGGTGGTTGGAAAACTATATATCAGAAGCTATCACCTTAGATTTTACTATACGGTTGTAGGAAGATGGAAGATAGAGCTGCATGTAGCGGCGGGAAACAACAGCTGTCAGCATAGTTCATCCATGGGACTAGTATTCTTACAAAAGGCGAGCATTTTCGGAAACATTTTTTGAACGTTCTTGGAAGGGTGAACGTCCAAACGATGCACTGGAGCTGCAGTATGCTCCCTAGTTCTTCGTAGGGTACAAGCACGGTGTATTCTTAATTCTAGAACGTACACGCAAAGTCATTCGTGGCATATAAGTTGTGAGATTGTTTCACCTGCGACAGAACAAAGCCGTTTTTGAAATGTCAGCAGGTTTATCACCTTGCTATAACTTCCATGTTATCCAAACTAGGGCGCAGCAGATGCCGCGAATACTTAAATCGGATAATGGCAATCGGAGGAATGTCTCCTTACCGACACAGCTGTCGTAATCAGAACGCTTACGATAGCATCATTTTCAAACAATGGGGGGGGGGCGTTCGAGGCTAGAAGGACTGAATGCGTGCTCGCGTTCTATTCCGCCATCAGCACACTGCGGCACTATAGATAACTCCAATACAAAATGCGAAAGCTGCACCAGATCATGCTCCGGCGATCGACACGTTTCTTTTACTTAGCTTGCAAGCTGCGTGAGCACAAAATAAATCAGGAGTCCCTGCCCTAAAAGAGTCGTGAAACGATTTTAAAAAATTCTCAACTTCGCGTGTATTCAGGGTCCTGGTCGTCTATGGAATGCTGTACCTCGACTGGTTCAATCGTCTGGGCTCCCTGAATAAATTAAAAAAATTCAATCTGCTATCCAAGCTGACGTTCCCGTCAACTGTGCAACTGACGTCACTTCAAGACAGCCAATGAAAAGTATGTCGTCGTCGAGAGAACATGTCGATGCATTGTCCTTGAGCCTTAGTTTACCGTGCTTCGTAGCGTCATACTGCTTAGATTACGGTGCCATCACTACCATAAAATGTCATTATGTCACGAATACACAGCGTAAGAAGGCCGACCTTCCAGAACTGCAGCGTCGTCTGCTCGAGCGGGGCCGGATCTTGGCCTTCGAATCGCACGCCGACGCACACATGCGAGTGCGAGATCGGTGATTGTCAAAGCAAGACTGCGGTGGCGGTAGCGATGACGGCGAAAAAACCTGCGCTATAGAAGCACTCGTATTGAGACCGCATGGTTGAAGCACAGCTTGTGGAAGGCCCGACCTTGAGCCTCCACTCTGTGTCCCCATACCATCGGGGCCATCGCGGCTGATAGCTCGAAGCCCGCCGCTCTGCGCTGAGGCTCGCAAGGGAGCTTGTGAAAGCGAACGTTGTATGCACTTTAATAAGTCGTGCAGCACTGTCTGATGACGCACACGGTTGGCATAGCGAGGACTAACGCACCCAGAACGCGCAGTAGAACACAACCTGACGGAACAAGTCATACAAAACCAGGACGCTGCGTTGGCTGCACCGATCTCAAAACCGGCTCGGTTATTTTAATTGCGAGGCATTTCTTAGTGAACTTCGGTGAGTTTCAGCGTATCTATCTATCTATCTATCTATCTATCTATCTATCTATCTATCTATCTATCTATCTATCTATCTATCTATCTATCTATATACCTATCTATTTATTCGCCTACGACGTTTAGCCCCCCTGGCCATTCATATGATATCAATACCAAAATTGGCATGGTATAATATGACGGTATGACGAGCATAGGTGACTAGTAACGTGAAAATAATGAAATGTATGTTATCAATGTCATGAATTACATTTCATGATCTAGCCGGTCTTGCGGAGGTTTTGTTCACATGAGAAATCGCAAAACTGGTATGGTATGACATGACTGCATGGCGAACATGAGTGACAGACCACGACGTGGAAATCTTGTCTTGTAAGTCACGACTACACGCAACGCTCATGGTACGCTCGCGGTCGTTTCGCTAGCTTCACTTATACGAAATTCGGTATTACGGGACGTGAATGGCCAACGAAGGTATATAACTGTGCAACACATGATAATTATGAGATGTATGTCATGTAAGAACATGACGACATGCCACGCTCTTGATGCGCTCGAGGCCGTTTCGCTAGCTTCACATATACCAAATTCGGTATTACGTGATGCGAACGGACGGCGAAGGTAAATGACAGCTCCAAACATGATAATCATGGCACGCGTGTCATGTAAAACTTCAATACACGCTACGCTCGTAGCAGGCTCACGGCTGTTTCGCTAGTTCCACATATGCTAAACTTGGTATCACGTGACCTAAATAGACGACGAAGGTAAATAACACGTCCAACCATGATAATCATGACATATTAGTCATGTATGGCATAATTTACTGCTGCCTCGTAACGTTGTGCTGATTTTAAAGTGACATATCTACCTTCCTCATTCATGCTTCGCTATTTTCTTGATTTCCACTGGACATGGGATCTGTCAATTTCTTCTTTTCTATGTTCCTATAAATGTATTACCTTATCGCAAAATAAAAGATAACACTTCTTTTGTAACATCCCTTACTCTGACGTTTCACTGGTCACATGTCAGTGCCTATAGTGGCCAATGGCCCTGCATGGTCACAAGCGATCCCGCAGGGGCGCCTGTGAAAGCAGGCGTTTGGTGCGTAGCGACACCACGGACCCGAGCTAACGGGGGAGTTTCTACTCCCTCCCACGCCTAGCCGTGCGTGGCTTTGCCGTGTCCGGGGAAAAGGGGATCCTGGGGGTTGAGCTGACGCTGGGTGATTGGACCTTTAAGGCCCCCCGGAAGAGGCAACACACCCCTTTGGCCCCGGCTTCACGTAGACGGCACCTCTGGGCTGACCCACCCAGGGGAAATCGGCAGTCGCCTTTTCCTATCTCTCTCTCCATACATCTTCGTCTTTATCTCTCACTATTTATCTGTCCTGTCTTCTACTCTCTTCCGTTTACTTCCAAACTTCCTGGCGGCTAGGGTTAACCCTGTGCAAATAGCCTACCTTGGTCTAGGCGCATTGGGTTATAGTGGCGTTGTACGGCTGGCGTCTGCAGTTTTCAGCATCTGTAAACTTGTAGCGTCCCCTCGTTGGGCTCCGTGGTGGGTGGCCGCCAACGCTGCTGAACAAAAATAAGAAAGGCATGCATGGAGCATTCCCCCTAATGTCTGATCTTACCGGCTTAAAGCGGGTACGCACCGATGCTATAAATTTTTTCAACCAGCCAAAAGAAACATATCCTCACTTTCATGTTATCCACTGTGAAAAAACTGAAAAGCAAGCCAGGACCGTCTCTCCTTTCCTAGTTTCTAGATGTCTCACCGAAACTCTTGGCACAGGATACAAGGTAACCAAAATGGCTAGTGGAGACCTTCTCCTCGAAATCCGCGACAAAGAGCAATTTGAAAAGCTAGACCGTCTTTCAGACTTCGGTGGCATACCAATAACCATTACACCACATAGGTCAATGAACACAACTCGCGAAGTGGTATCTGACATGGACTTAATTGACTTGACTGAGACTGAACTTTTGGAGGGGTGGAAGAGCCAAAATGTCACTAATATACAGAGAATCATCATCAGAAAAGATAATAAGGAAACACCCACAAAACACTTAATACTCACGTTTGCATCCAGTAAACTACCGGAATCTATTCAAACCGGGTACACGAATACATCTATCAGGCCGTACATACTAAACCCTCGTCGTTGCTTCCAATGCCAGAGGTATGGCCATGGCTCCAAAACCTGTCGTGGTCGCCAGACTTGTGCACAATGTGGAGTCCTAGGCCACGTGTCTGAGAACTGCAAACAACCGCCACACTGTGTAAACTGCGAAGGAAACCATGCCGCATATTCACACTCCTGCACATACTGGAAAAAAGAAAAAGAAATAATTACGTTGAAGGTGAAGGAGAATATTACATTTAAGGAAGCGCGGCGAAGAGTCGCTCCATTCTATGGACCTACATACGATGATGCGGCGCGTCAGGGGGCACCGCCGCACCAGCCCTCGCCACCCCTCCGGCCCGCGCATTCCGAGCCGGCGGTTGTGGCACCTGCCCCCAAGGCGGCTGTAGCCCAGGCTACACCGCCTACTCCCAAACAGAGACCGGAGACTCCAGAGTCTCCGGGTCTCAAGGCCTCTCCTCACCAGGCGAGGCCCAAAATTTAAACTAACAGCCCGCATGTGCGGGCATCCAGTGCCTCCGAGGAGGCAATGGATACATCGGCACCCTTGGTGCCGAAAGAGCGGCGTGGCTCCTTGGAGCGCGCCAAGAAAACAAAAAAGCAAATAACAGGGCCTAGTGATGGCCCTGTTAAGTGAACTCAAACTCCCCGTCTAAGCAGCCACTCGCTTTTCGTACACACAGCACTATTTCACATTCACCATGAACACTCAAATTATACAATGGAAAGTCAGGGGCCTTCTCAGAAACCTTGACGACATCCAAGAACTCTTACATGAACACTCGCCAAAAGTGCTGTGTGTACAAGAAACACACCTTAATTTAAAACACACAAATTTTCTTCGTAAATATGTTATTTTCCGAAAAGACCGTGTTGATGCTATGACATCATCCGGAGGTGTTGCCATCATAGTGAATCAAGGAATAGCATGCACACACTTACAACTCCAAACACCCCTTGAGGCAGTGGCTGTTCGAGCGGTTCTTTTTGATAAACTGATCACAATCTGCACTATTTACATTCCTCCTAGCTATCAGCTCCAAAAACGCGATTTACACTCTCTAATTGATGAACTTCCGGAGCCTTATGTTCTCCTTGAAGACTTTAATGCGCATAGCAGGTTATGGTGTGACTCTCGGTATGACGCGCGAGGTCGACTGATCGAACAGTTCCTTATCTCGTCGAGCGCGTGTCTCCTAAATCGAAAAGAACTAACCTATTATAACCTTGCTAATAACACCTACTCCTCCATAGACCTAAGCATAGTATCTCCATCTCTTGTGCCTCTACTCCAGTGGAAAGTCGTGAGTAATCTGTACGGAAGTGACCACTTCCCCGTAGTTTTGAGCACAACGACAGTAACTGAGTGTCCACCACGTGTTCCCAAGTGGCTCATTAACACAGCCGACTGGGAACAGTTTCATACTATCGCTTGTCTAGGTTGGAATGACATCTGTACTTTGAACATTGATGTTGCTGTGAACAACTTCACAACGTTTTTGATTGATGCTGCAACAAAATGCATCCCACAAACAAATGGACACCTTGGAAAACGATGTGTGCCATGGTGGAATTCTGAATGCCGAAACGCGCGGAAACAGCAAAACAGAGCTTGGAGGCTGCTTCGGAACTCACCGACAGCCGAAAATCTTGAAACCTTCAAGAAAATAAAGTCTCAAGGCAGGAGAACGCGTCGGCAGGCCAGAAGAGAAAGCTGGCAGAAATTTTTATCAGGGCTTAATTCATACACACAGGAGGCTAAAGTCTGGAACATGGTCGGTAGGATAGCAGGAAATTAAGTATACACACTTCCACTCGTAAACACTCAGGGTGATACCTTGGAAGATCAGGCAAACTTCCTCGGTGCACACTTCGAACAGGTATCCAGCTCGTCCCACTATACTGACACTTTCCAAAAATACAGAACAAGAATAGAAAAGCAGGAACTCGAACACAAATCCACTAGATACGAGGCATATAACCAAGCTTCCAATCTAGCTGAGCTCCAAACATCTCTAAACTCCTGCAGTACTTCTGCCCCAGGTTCTGACCGTGTGATGTATGAAATGTTAAAAAACCTACCAAACGAAACCCGAAAAACCTTACTTTGTTTGTACAATGCTATTTGGTCTTCTGGCACTATTCCTACCTCCTGGAAAGAGGCTATTGTTATTCCCATTTTGAAAGAGGGCAAGGACCCTTCTTTACCCTCGAGTTATAGGCCTTTACCACTTACAAGCTGCTTGTGCAAAGTCTTCGAAAAAATGATAAACTGCCGACTTGTACATATCCTTGAAACAAACAATTTGCTCGACCCATTTCAGCGCGGGTTTCGATAAAATAGACCCACCACAGACCACCTTGTTCGTATCGAGGCACAGATCAGAGACGCCTTTGTCCATAAACAATATTTTCTCTCTGTGTTCGTCGATATCGAAAAGGCTTATGATACAACATGGCGTTTTGGAATTCTAAGAGACATGTTCCAGCTTGGTGTGCGCGGAAGAATGTTTCACATAATTGAAAGTTAACTGTCAAACAGGACATTCCGTGTCCGTGTGGGCAGTGTTCTCTCCCAAACATTTGTCCAGAAATCAGGCGTGCCACAAGGTGGATTACTTAGTTGCACACTTTTTATTATCAAAGTGAATTTCTTGCACTTGTCCATCCCCCGCAATATGTTCTATTATACATATGTCGACGACGTTCAGCTTGGCTTCAAGTCATGCAACTTGGCCATGTGTGAGCGACAGGTTCAGTTAGGTTTAAACAAGGTCTCCAAATGGGCAGAGGAAAACGGATTCCCACTGAACCCACTAAAGAGCACGTGTGTCTTGTTTTCCCGAAAGAGAGGCATGCACTCAGAACCTGACATTGAATTGAACGGTCAACGTCTGTCTGTCAATGTGAAGCATAAATTCTTAGGATTAATCTTGGACAACAAGTTGACCTTCGTACCGCACATCAAGTATCTAAAAACAAAATGTTTAAAAGCCATGAATGTTTTAAAAGTGTTGTCACGTACTACGTGGGGTAGTGACAGGCAATGTCTCATGAATCTGTATCGAAGCCTCATTCGCACCCGCTTAGATTATGGGGCCATTGTTTATCAGTCTGCAACACAAAGTGCTTTGAAGATGCTGGACCCCGTGCACCATTTGGGCATCCGCCTTTCTACGGGTGCTTTTCGCACCAGCCCCTAAAAAGCTTTTATGTTGAGTCGAATGAGTGGTCGATTCTTCTGCAGAGAACTTACATGTCCTTTGTTTATTTCCTTAAGGTGAAAGCAGATAAGAAGCACCCCTCATACTCCACTATTATTGATTTGTCGAGCTCCATTCTGTTTCAAAACAGGCCTTCGATGAGGCAGCCCTTCTCAGTTCGCCTGAAAAGTCTAGCTGAGGAAACTGGAGTCTCACTTGAACATAGTTTAATGGCTCCTGTAGCATATCTGCCACCATGGCAGTGGCAGACTATAGACTGTGATGTGTCCTTTCTTGAAGTTACAAAACATGCGCCTATTGCCCATATCCGAACATACTTCCTGGAACTTCAACACAAATACACACGTCCTGAGTTCTTTACAGATGCCTCCAAGTCTAACTCCTCTGTGTCCTACGCTGCTGTCGGTCCATCCTTTTCGGATGCTGGCCCTCTACATCCAGACACAAGTATCTTCACAGCGGAAGCCTTCGCGATACTTGTGGCGGCTAAACACATCAAGCAATTACAAATACAAAAAGCAGTAATTTATACAGACTCCCTCAGTGTAGTAACGGCTCTGCACACTCTTAAAAAACACAAAAACCCAGTCCTTGTCTCACTTCACTCCATTTTATGCACACTATACACACTCAAACAACATGTTGTAGTGTGCTGGGTGCCAGGGCACCGTGAGATTCAAGGCAACGTGAGGGCGGATCAGCTCGCTGCATCCGTCCACAAAAGCACTGCCCCTACACCCATATCAATCCCGGCCATTGATCTTAAGCCGTCTCTCAAACGAAACCTCAGAGTATACTGGCAGAGCAAGTGGGATACACACACACAAAACAAACTACACGTTATTAAGCCACACCTTGGTCATTGGCTGCCTGTATCGAAATCGCGTCATACACAGGTAATACTAACGAGACTCAGGATAGGACACACATACACGACACACACACACACCTTTTGTCCGGTGGTGATCCACCATTGTGTAACAGATGTGGTGAAGTATTGACAGTCCTTCACATTTTAATTGAGTGCAAACAATTGGACACTGTAAGAAAACAACACTTTCCATTACCCTACCGACAACATATACCTTTGCACCCTGCAATGTTCGTCGGTAGGGAACCGCTTTTTAGTCACAAATCATTGTTAGCGTTTTTTAAAGAAATTCATAGTTTTCACATCATATACCCGGGCATCCCGTAGCATGACCTCTCCAGAGAGGTTTTTGCTGCGGTGGTTACACAAGAAAGCACTTGCCTCACGGCCCTTGGACGCAAGGGTATGAACGAGTGAGGCACTTGTGCTAATGCCATACATATCCACCATCGTCTTTTATTATCACCAACTTTTGTCATCTATTCACACCGCACACACCTTTCACGACATGGTCATGATTTTATTACTTGTATGTTTTTACCCGCCTTACCGCGAGGAATTTTATGGCCCTTATACAGCCGCTTATCACAATCATTGTCCATGTTTTTAGTAAGATGAACTGGCGCTCTTTGGCCGTGAAATGGCCCTTGCGCCATAAAACATCAAACATCATCATCATCATGGTCACAAGCGAGCCCCAAAAAACTACGATTTTAAATAGGTGTCAATAATTACAGAGTGAATATCGTGTCGCAATACTTCTTAATTGGTCTGTCTAATCCTTAGTGGAGCAGCAAGACATTGCAACCGCGAAGTTTCATTTTCGCTTTAAGGCCCCTTTATCAGGAAAACGAAGAAAACGATGCTTAGCGTCTGCGTGTCTGACGTAAAACTTCTTTAAGATGCAGAGCAGCTCGTTGACTAGCCTGTGTAAAGCTATCCATCCGTGTCTCTGAGTCACAGTACTGCGCTTCCCTCGCAGCATGTGTTGGAGCGGTGCTAAGTAGATCACGCCTTCCCTCTCAGTTCGCGGTGACGTCACTCTCTCTCGCCTGCCGTGCAATCAACGCGTGTAACCTATAACTCGCTTCACTAACTCTACCGCTCGCAATGCTCGAGTGCACGTCGAGTGAGCACTCTTTCGGTTCGTTTATCTGCGATGGATAGGACGCCGAAAAGTGAAGCTTCTTCTTCCGCCGAAACATGCGCCCAATTGATTTGGCCTAACCCAGCCGTCGCCGTCATTGCGAAGGTTAGCACAGCCGATCGCGTTCGCGAATGGCGACGCTGCGCCTGCAACAGTGACGAAGCGCGAGCCAAAGAAGCCGAACGCAAACGTCGGCAGCGGAAGACTAATAACACCGACGAGGCACCCCCGCAGGGGCGTCTGCGTACGCAGGCGTTTGGTGTGTAGCGACACCACGGACCCGAGCTAACAGGGGGGGGGGGGGGGGGTTGACTCCCTCCCACGCCTAGCCATGTGTGACTGAGCCGTGTCCGGGGAAAAGGGAATCCTGGAGGTTGAGCAGACGCTAGGTGCATGGACCTTTAAGGCCCACCGGCAGATGCAACATATCCCTTAGGCCCCGGCTTTACGTGACGGCACTCCTGGACTGACGCAACCAGGGGAAATCGGCAGTCACCTTTTCCTATCTCTCTCTCTAGATCTTTGTCTTTATCTCTCAATTTTTATCTGTTCTGTCATTGTTTCTTTTCTATCTAATTCCGAATTTCCTGGCGGCAAGGGTTAACCTTGTGGGAATGCCCATTCTTGGCTATTGTATATTAGGTTATAGTAGTGCTGTTGAGCTGGCGTCGACAGGACTTGGCTAGCATCTCCTGCCACGTCCCCTGGTTGGGCTCGGTGGTGAGTGGCTAGCACCACTGCCAAACTTTATAGTAATTTATGGTTAATGCTTTTCCTCCACTTTCTGATCACTCACTGAACAGGTGGCGCACCGAAGACACTTTCATGCTCAACACACTAAAACCGACCTTCCCAAAGTACCATATTATTCATAGCCAGAACGAAAAGAAGACATGACGTACTATTTCACCTTTTCTTGTATCGAAAACTCTCACCGAAGCAATAGGTCTAGGTTATAAAGTCACAAAGATGGGAAGCGGCGATCTCCTTTTGGAGGTTCGTGACAAAGCTCAATATGAGAAGCTGTCTAAACATGTAGCGTTTGGAGAAACCCCTGTTTCCGTGGGCCCACACAGTCCATGAACACAGTCCGCAGCGTCATTTCTGATGACCAACTTCATTACTCTCAGAAAGTGAACGATTAGAATGCTGGCAAGACCAGAATGTAGTTAAGGTACAAAGAACTATTATGCGACGAGACAAGAAATAAATACCCACCAAACACATAATTGTCAGCTTACCAGAATAAATTGAAACCGGCTCCTGTAAGCTCCGTGTAAGATCATATATCTCCGATCCTCATCGATGTTTCAAGTGTCAACGTTTCGGGCATACATCAGAGAGTTGCAGAGAGTGAGCCACTTGCGCAAAGTGTGCATCCACTCAACAAATATCAGACGACTGCACCTCAGAAGCAACTCATTGTTCAAACTGTGAAGGAAATCACCCTGTCTATTCAAGATCATGCCCCACATGGAAAAAAGAAAAACAAATAGTAGAACTCAAGGTCAAATTCAATCTGTCATTCCAAGAGGCACGTAAACGTTTTTCACTGCACAACCCCTCTCATCCCTTATTTGCAGATGTGACGAACCGGGGCACCGCGCCACATGTTACTGAACCCGCGAATGTCACCCAGAGCGTGGCCGTGGTTGGACCACCAGCACCCCAGGCTGGAGCAGTCTGTACTGCTCCACCACCCGACAAACAGGGCCGGCAGACCCCCGTGTCTGCTGAACCTCGGACCACTGCAAGCGCAGTTAGGTCCGAAAGTTCTGTGAACGTGCCTGCCAACCTGCACCATCCACCACCTCCCAAGAGGTGATGGATACATGTACGACTCATCCGGCGCCTCAGGCGCCGAAGTATAGGCGCAACTCTTTGGAGTGTGCCAAGAAAGAAAAAAAAACGAATTACAGGGCTCCCAAAAGGCCCTGTAACCTTGTGGGGTCTCGAAAGGACGAGAGCCACGCCACGTCCTTGTAGTGAACGAACACAGTAGACGTGGTCGGTACCAACCAAACAACATACATTTATTTAGCTAATTCAGACGACGATATCGTCTGCCGAATGATACATCAATCGTGATCAACCGCTAGGACATCCTTACACAATAACAAGAACACGATAACACGACAAACACACAATAACATGAAAAACAGAATAACACACCCAAGGTGGCGTCATTAACGCTTGGCTTACCACACGGGGCCCCAACGCGCACGGTCCGCGCTACCACGCGCCGAGGACCCACGCTGCTGCTGCTGAAAAACATTTATTTACAGATGTTATTTACAGGGAGGGTGGGAACGGTCCTTAAGGGGCCGCCCCGTACAAACACTAGGTGAGCTCCCTCTTACAGGAGCCCATAGGCGTTGGCCGCGACCCGGGCACGCTCGACCAGGGCCCGTTGGGCCGTCAGGTCAGAGCAGCCGAGCAGGGTTGCCTCCCAGTCCTCCCGCGAAGGGTTGGGTAGTGGCGTAAGGTTTGGGACCCACGCTAGAGACAACCGTTCGCGGCAACCGCCACGCACAGAACAGCTCGCTCAAATATATCCCGCCACCAAGGCTCACTTTTCACCAGGGGTCACCACCGGCACTACAGCATGATGGTGGTGACGATAGTGGTGGTCAACTCTCGAGAACACAACGCCACCTGCAGCCCGGTGGTTGTAACCCGAAATGTGGCTGTTGGACGAGACATGTGCGCCACGCAGCGCAAACAACTTTGCAAAGGCTGTCAGCAACCCCACATCCCCCTAACCTTTATTAAAATCATATTCCAAAAAACAAAGATATCAGCTACACAAGGTCAAAAAAAATCAACACACGTCTCTTCACAATGTCCGTGCACTACGACACCGCCGCCGGTTGACACTGCTCACTGTCCGGCTCGACTTCACCTCAGTACCGGTCCCGCAACAGCAACGTTGCCGTCGGCGCGTCGAATCGTCACTAGCGCCAACATGTCTTCCAGTTGCGACCAGCACTCACGAGGGCGTCGGACTGCAGGCAGTTGCGCAGGTCCCAGGCAACTTCATCGCTCGACCTCACGACCGTATCCCTGGCCAGCGGCGCTGACGATGTGCAGAAGAGAGCCAGCCGTAAAATACATCCCTCCCGCTGAATACATTCTAAAACACTCAAAAGAAACAATAGAGCAGTGGCTAGGAAAGGGAGCTTCGGGCTTTTTGCCCACACGGCACGATGGTCAGTACTGCTAGCTTATACATCGGCGGCGGTCGAGACGCCCAATAAAATAAAACAAATCATTTTCCCTAACTCATGCATCGCAAGATAAAAAAGAGGGAAGCAGAGCGCAATACCTCAACGTCACGATCCACCTAGTTATGCCACGTGCGACAGGTGGCGGCGCAGAGCTTTAGGCCTAATGAGTCGCTTGACAACAACGGCATCCACCCAGCACCCAGCCTAGGCGCAGAAGAGGCATTCACTCTGTGAGGTGGCCCTATCGCTCGCCGCACACAGCAACATACCGAGCGTTCGGCGTCCACAGCCCCGGCGTCGAGCCGCAATACAAGACAGCAACGACGCCCTGCTCCCTGAGCCCAAAGAGATAGACGAATCTATTTACAGAAAATCGGACCACCCACGAGACTTCCGTACTCACTCGCTTCGGGACTGGCCTACAAACCACGTGCTCTAGGCCTTGCTCACCGCAGGATGCAGACCGCATGGCTCTCGTCCTAATTCAACAACGGTTTTGAAAACTAACACCAACAAAAAAAGAACAACATTTGCGAGCAAAAAAATAAAAAGTCAACCTACCAACTAATTCAAACACGTCTCAAATATCCATCTCCTCGCTCTCAAGAAAGCACACCACCGACACTTGCAATGAGAAGTCCGCCTAGGCCTACTCTTCCCCGGCTCTAACAAAAGATTGTACCGAACCGCAAAACTGTCGTCCGATACTCCAAGAGCCGCACGTTGGGCGCCAGTGTGGGATCTCGATGCGGCGAGCGAGCGCCACGCCATGCTCTTGGAGTGAAAAGACACAGTGGACGCGGTGAGTACAAGCAAGAGAACATACATACAATTATTTAACTAATTTAGGCGATGATATCGTACGCTGAATGATCAACCGCTAGGACATCCGATATCGTACGCCATCAATCGTGATCAACCGCTAGGACAACCTTACACAATAACAAGAACACGATAACACAACAAACACACAATAACATGACGAACAAAATAACACACCCAAGGCGGCGTCATTAACGCTTGACTTACCACTCGGGGCCCCAACGCGCTGTCCGCGCTACCACGCGCCGAGGACCCACGCTAGAGACAACCATTCACGGCAACCGCCACGCGCAGAACAGCTCGCTCTACTCTAGCCCGCCACCAAGGCTCGCTTTCCACCAGGGCTCACTGCCGGCGCTACACCATGATGGTGATGACGATAGTGGTGGTCAACTCTCACAAACACAACGCCACCTGCAGCCCGGTGGTTGTAATGCGAAATGCGGCTTTTGGGCGAGACACGTCCTCCGCGCAGCGCAAACAACTTTACAGGGGCTGCCAGCACCCCCGCAACCTAAGGCAACACTTTTGTACACACAGCACCACATAACGCTAAAATGACACAAATACTGCAGTGGAACGTCAGAGGATTGCTGAGAAAACTCGACGATATCCAGGAGCTCTTACACAAACATACACCAAAAGTGCTGTGTGTGCAAGAAACACACTTGAAACCAAAACACACTAACTTTCTACGCAATTACCTTATCTTTCGAAAGGACCGGAATGATGTCATTGTACCACCCGGTGGTGTTGCCATTATAATCAATGAAGCGATTGCATGTACACACCTACCACTACAAACATCCCTTGAGGTGGTGGCTGTTCGAGCAGTTCTTTTTAAATAAGCTCGTCACCACCTGCTCTCTATACATACCTCCACAACATCGTCTCGAAAACCATGAACCCCAGACCCTCATAGACAAACTTCCAGAACCTTACCTTGTCCTAGGGGACAAGGTAGGGGTGACTCTCGCTACGATTCGCGAGGTCGCCTGGATTGAACAGTTTATTTTTTCTTCTGGTGCGTGCCTCTTGAATCGGAAAGAGCCAACATATTACAACATCGCCAACTATGCGTACTCAACATCAGACCTCCGCATAACATCCCCATCACTCCTGCCTCTACCTAAATGAAAAGTCATTATTAATCCATACGGTAGTAACCATTTTCCCATCGTTATCAGCACATCAATAACAAATACATGCCCTGCACAGGTTCCCAAATGGCTCACCGACAAAGCCGATTGGGAAAAGTTTCAAAATATGACTGTATTAACTTGGACTGGCATGGCGGCGTTGATCATAGAGGATGCTGCGTGCTGCTTTACAGCTTTCTTGGTTGATGCAGCAACGAAATGTATTCCCCAAACATGTGGAGCATCCGGCAAACGACGAGTCCGATGGTGGAATAATGAGTGCCGTGATGCGCGAAAAAAACAAAACAGGGCATGGAAGTTGCTTAGAGACTCGCCTACAGCCGAGAATCTTGTACACATTAAGAACATCAAGTCGCAGAGAAGGAGGACGTGCCTACAGCTGAGAAGGAAAAGTTGGCACAAATTTTCATGAGGCATTAACTCATACACAGGTGAGGCGAAAGTCTGGAACATGATTGGTAAGGTCGCAGGACAAAAACCACATTCACTTCCTCTAGTGAACACACAAGGGGAGAGTTTGGAAGATCAGGCTAACGCTCTCGGGGTGCACTTTGAACAGGTCTCCAGCTCATCACACTATAACGAAGCGTTCCGACGACACAAAATCAAAATAGAAAAACAGAGATTAGAGCGCTAGCCCACAAGATATGCGCCATACAATGAACCTTTCTGTTTGGCTAAACTACAAGCCTCACTGCAATAAATCTACCCTAGGCCCGGGCCGTGTGGCATATGAAATGTTAAAACACCTGCCCACTGAAACCCAGAAAGCTCTCCTCTCTCTATATAATGCGATATGGTTTTCCGGTGAGCTACCGTCAGCCTGGAAGGAAGCTATCGTTATCCCAATTCTCAAACAAGGCAAGGACCTGGCCTCAGTTTCCAGTTACAGGTGAATAACATTAACCAGCTGTCTTTGCAAGGCCTTTAGAAAATTAATAATAGGCGCCTGATGCACTTCCTTGAAATTATTGCCCTACTTGAGCCATACCAGTGTGTGTTTCGAGAGGCTTGACCACCTAGTCCGTATCGAAAAACAAATTCGCGAAGCTTTCATTCATAAGAATTTTTTTCTTTCTGATTTCCTCGATATGGAAAAGGCATGTGACACTACATGGTGCTTTGGGATATTGTGAGACCTGTCATATTTAGGTGTGTGGGGTAGAATGCTGACAGCCATCGAAAGCTATCTGTCCAACTGTACATTCCGTGACCGAGTTTGCACTGTCTTATCTCGAATATTTGTCCAAGAAACAGGAGTGCCACAAGGAGGTGTGTTGAGTTGCACATTTTTCTTAGTTAAGATGAATTTTTTACACCTATCTCTCACACGTAATATTTTCTGCTGCATATATGTCGATGTTGTACAGATTGGTTTCAAATACTGCAACATGTCAGTGTGCCAACGTCAAGTACAACTAGGGTTGAAGAAGAAATCTCAATGGGCAGATGAGAATGGTTTTATGCTCAACGCGCAAAATAGCACTTGCCTATTGTTCTGCCGAAAAAGGGGCATCCATTTTGCATCAGACATTCACCTGCATGGTCAACCTTTGTTGTTGAAGACCGAGCACAAGTTTCTTGGACTAATATTTGACACAAAACTAACCTTCACCGTACACATCAAGTATTTAAGAGACAGATGCTTAAAAACGATGAATATTTTGAAAGTGTTGTCACGCACTACGTGGGGCAGTGACAAGAAATGCCTGGTGAATTTATATAAAAGCCTCGTACGCACACGCCTAGATTATGGTCGGCAACACCATCAACCTGGAAGATTATCGGCCCTGTCCACCATCTCGGCATTCGCCTCTCTATGAGTGGTTTTCGAACTACCCCTGTAGAGAGCCTGTACGTGGATTCAAATGAATTGTTGCTCCACCTACAAAGATGTTACCTGTCTTTTTTGTACTTTCTGAAGGTGAAGGCAGACAAAAAACACCCCTTTCATTTTACAATTTTTTATTTGTCTTGTTTTGGCTTGTTCGAGAACCGTCCTTCGTTGAGGCAGCCCTACTCGCTCCGTGCAAGGGGCCTGGCCGAAGAAACAGGTATGCCTCTTCTCGAACACAGTTTTATGGCTACTGCTGGATATCTGCCACCAATGCAGTGGCAGCTTATTGACTGTGATGTGTTTTTTTTTCGTTGAAGTCACAAAGCACGCACCACTTGCACACATGCATACTTCCTAGAACTACAACCTAAATACACATGCCCTGAGTTCTTTAGCGATGCCTCAATGTCCAACACTTCTGTGTCATATGCAACGGTAGGCCAATCCTTTTCCGAGGTCGGCGTTTTTATCCTGGTGCAAGCATTTTCACAGGAGCAGCTTATCCAATCCTGGCGGACATAAAACACATCAAACTGATAAAATTACAAAACGCAGTAACATACACTGATTCCCTAAGTGTGGTTAAAGCCCTGAATACTCCTGAAAACACAAGAACCCCGTGCTGGTGTCACTTTACTCACTTCTGGGCGCCCTGTACACATCAAAACAGCATTTCATTGTCTTCTGGGTGCCAGGGCACCGTGAGATACAAGGGAACGTTTTGACCGAGAAGCTGGCTGCTTCCGCCAACGACACTACTTCCAATGCATCAATACTAATCTCTGCACTTGCCTTGAAACCTTTTCTAAAGGGAAAGTTTAGGGGGTATTGATAGAGCACATGGGATAGACACACAGACAATAAACTCCATGCTATCAAGCCGCAACTAGGTACTTGACCGCCACTATCAAAATCACGACACACAGAAGTAACACCTACATGGCTGAGAACGGGACATACATACTCTACACATTCATATCTTCCGTCCGCCGGCAATCCACGATTGTGTGAGAGATGTGGAAAACAACTTACGGTTCTCCACATTCTCGTCCAGTGCAATGAGTTGGATGCTCTAAGAAAAAAAAAACTTTTTACTGCCCTACCGACAGCAGCTCCCACTACAGCCTGGTATGCTCATCGGTAAGGATCCATTTTTTAAACTGCAATCGCTTTTCACGTTCTGAAAAAAATGTTCATAGCTTTCACCCCATATTTCGAGCTGATCCATAGCACGACCTATGTACCGTGTTCGTGGCTGCGGTGACATCATCTCCATCATGGCTTTATTATCATGACATTGTGCCATCCACCTTCACTGCACATATCTCACGCCACTGTCATGATTTTATTACTTCTATGTCTTTACCAGCGTTAGCGCGAGGAATTTTAAGGCTCTTTTACAGCCACGCATCATATCATTGTTCATATCTCTAGTGTATTGAAATGGTGCTCTTTGGCCATCAATTAGCGCTTGCGCCATTAAATACCACTCATCATCATCATCATCAACTGACGAGGCACCAATCAAAAACGCCGATCGCGTCCGTGCGCAACGCTGCTGCTTCGCAACCCATCAGTATGGTGGCTAGAGGGGGGAAGTGTGACGGGCGCTGTATCCCCGCCATGGGAGAGGGATGCGCGGAACGCAATGAAAGTTCTGGCCGCCGCAAGGGGCGCTGGTGTAGTAGTAGGTGCTCGCCACGCTTGCTTTGGCACGCTCGTTCTCTCTGTGCTGTGCCGTCACCTTGTTCGGATGCTACGCACTCGCTGTCGTTTGTTTACCCATGTGTTCTGCGAACCATGCCGTCAAGTCGTGCAAGTACATGCTTCGTCCCTGGCTGTAAAGGCGGGTATAGATCGTGCTCGGAGAAGCTTTCCGTCTTTAAAGCCCCGAAGGATCTCTCGAGGCGAGAGCAATGGGCTCGAAATATCAAGCGGGCTGACAAAGAGCTGACGAGAGACAGTGTCGTTTGCGAGCGGCATTTCGACGCCAGTTTCATCGAAAGGACATACCGCCACATTATAAACGGTGAGGTTGTCGAGATACCCCGCGATTGTCCGCGTTTATCAGAAGATGCGGTGCCTACGCTGTTCCCAGACGCACCGAAGTACTTTACCAAAAAAGCGGCCGTGAAAAGAAAGGACAGAAATATATGTGAGCAGCGCGGACCTGCTAAAAAACGGCAAAAGCCGAACTCTGTCAGCAGGCAAGAGCCCGAAGCACACGTGCAGCAGCAGGAGCACGAGGATCCCAATGTTCTTCCCGAGGTGGAGACATCTGATGCAGTTCACGCCGACGCCGAAGTTCAAAGGGTGTGCGGCAACCTCCGTCTACCCGACGAAACATGGAACAAGTTAACGTTTTGCAGTGAACGTGATTCTGCGTTATACGGCGTTTGTGAGCTCGAGGGCGAGCAGGTGGACCACATCTTGCTGCCCAAGTTTGTGAAATTCAAAGCTAATAGCAGCTAACAGAACTCATTGTGTTGCTTTGTATACTTGAGGGGCAAACTGCATTCACAGTGTACCGTCTCCTCGCCGGAAGAAGCGCAGTCGGTGCTCGACAGCACACATGCACTTGCATTGTGTCAAGGCTGCGGCATGAGACCGGAAAAGCAAGGACAGTATGTATTGTTTGCTGGGAATTACTTTTCTGCCAAGTGTACTTATTTGTGTGAGAGTGGCTCCTGCATACACTGCAAATACCTCAGAAAACTGGTGCAAAACCAAATGTCGCGAAAGCGGCGTAGCGGGGGCATGTACAAACGTCAGAAGAAGCTCGCTAACACACGCCGCAGCTTGCGTACTGCTCAGAAGAAGCTGCTGAATGCAGAACGCGAATTAGCAGCGATGCGGCAGGCAAATCAACAAATTGCCGACGAGGTGCTGGGCGCTAGCATTAAAAGTTTGCACGCTTTCACTTCTTACCTACTTGACAAAGTCTCTCGGCTTTAGGTACATGCTAACAGCCCGACTCAGCCAGGACAAACTAGAGAATGTTTTCGGAATAATTAGGCAATATTCTGGTACTAATGACCATCCAAATCCCAGCCAGTTCCTAGTGACTGTAAATTGCTTGTCTTTTTACAATCTTGCTAGACCACCAAAGAGTGGGAACTCCCCAGCAGAGCTAGTAACAGCTCTCATTGACACTTCATCACCAGCCACAGGTGATGCCATTTTCGGCATACGAGACATGATCGAAGATATGCTTGAAGTTGGAGATGTTGATGGGGCTAGGTCTACACTGCAGTCTCTAAGTGGTGACCACAGCAGCTACGCCGTTCAGAAAAGTGACAGCCGTCTCATTTATTACGTTGCTGGCTATGTTGCGAAAAAATTCAACAAAAAAAGCTCTTGCAACGAGTGCATTTCCACTCTTGCCACCAAGAAATCAGGAGCCATTGTCAAACCGAACAGTGAATTAGTCTGTGAATTCGACAAAGGAGGATTGCTGTATCCTTGTGACAATCTGGCCAAACTTGTGAAAACCTTGGAGGATACATTTACGTTCTACCTTTTGCTGAAAAGTTGCACTCCTTCAGCATACACGATTTCATGCAGTTCTTGGCAGGTATCAAACTGGACAGAGTTGGCTGCGAAATTCACAGCAAAGAACTGACCGCAAAAGTAGTCCAGTTTTTTCTGCTCACGCGTATGCACTTCTGGACAAAATCTTTGAACAAAGACAGGAGTGTCCAAAGGGAGCGCCAGAAACACTTGAAGTAGAGGAGGGTCAAGTAATTTGACCTCTTAACGTGATATGGAAGTATGTTATGACAAATGTGTGATAAATAAACATGTTTTACCATTTCCCTTGCGTGTATTTAGTATGCATCTAAAGCCGTAAGTTAACAGAAATCATTGGATCTTGCATAGATAGAACTATCGCTAAAATATTCAAACAAAATGTTCAATATCAAAGAGCCTCCAGCTGCAGCATGCCAATCTCCACTTCAAGTTTCTCAAGGAAAAGGAGCTGGAAAACGTAAATGCTTCGAAGATTTCACGCCGAAGGGAAGCCCCTACAATTAAGAGGAAATGAAGGGGGGGGGGGTACGGACTGAGAGAAAATTTAAAAAAACGCAAGGCACTGCAGCCAATATACTCGCTATGAATGATGGAAACAGTTTAGTGTTTTTCCCTCTTTGTGAAATGTAAAGTCGGCAAGTCGTTTATTTCAACTGAACTAGACTATAAACATGGTAAAATCAGCTCAACAAGAACACGATAATAAGAACGACATAGGACGGGCGCTGAAAATTTAGCGCCTGTCCTCTGTCGTTCTCCTTCTCGCCGTACTTTTGCGCTGCTTTTATCATGAAGATCAACCAACTAGCCTAGTTTTGCACGCTGTTGCAGATTAAACATTTCAAAGAAAACCGATATTAGGAAACATTTAAATATGATAACCTCCGTCTGATTTAAAAGCATTGTTGTTTTTTTTCTATTGCTTAGCACCGCTCAGAACTTACAACACATGCTTTTTAGCGAAACAAACACGAAGTGCCTTTAACAGCACGGGCGCGGTGTATAAGCGATTATTAGAAAGAAGTGAAACTAACGTCTAGCAGCCATACGCAAAGCAGGCAAATACCGCCGCAAGCACCTACGGTGCAGGTAGCGCCACCTGGTGTGGCCGCCATCTTTCATCGGGAATTCGTACAGCCCTCCGCTCTAGCCCGTCACACTTCCCCCCTCTAGCCACCATACCATCAGGGTTCCATTCATGAAGAGGGTCCATATATCCGTAATTGTTCTTTCTTTCTTCCTTCCTTCCTGTTTTTGTTTCTTTTTGTACATTTACAATTTTTAACGTGTCTTCCTCTACTTTTTATTTTCTCTCTTTCGTTGTTTGCTTCTGTCTATATATCTTTCTTTCTTCTTTTCTTTTTCTCTTCCTTTCCTGCTTTTTTTGCTTCTTTCTTTATTTCTCTGTTTCATTCCTTCTTTTTTTCTGTCCTAATATCTTCATTTGCTTCTTTTTTTCTATATTGCTACCTTTGTTTTCTTTTTTTTCCTTATTTGTATTTTTTGCCCCGCCGTGGTGGTCTAGTGTCTAGGGTACTCGACTGTTGACCCGCAGGTCGCGGGCTCGTATCCCAGCTGCGGTAGCTGTGTTTCCGATGGAGGCGGAAATGTTGTAGGCCCGTGTGCTCAGATTTAGGTGCACGTTAAAGAACCCCAGGTGGTCGAAATTTCTGGAGCCCTCCTTTGCGGCGTCTTTCATACTGATATGGTGGTTTTGGAACGTTACACCCCACATATTAATCAATCAATCAATCTTTGTATCTTTCTTTTTCCTTTCGTTATTTCTGTCTTTCCTTCACTTTTTTCCGTTCTTTATCGCTAGCTTTCATCGTTACTTTCTATCTTTAGCTCTTTTTATCTGTTATCCTTGTCTTCTTATTTCTGTTTCTTTTTTTCCATTGTTTTCCTCTTCCGCGGGTTCAAATCCCGGCTGCAGCGGCTGCATTTCCGATGGAGGCGGAAATGTTGTAGGCCCGTGTGCTCAGATTTGAGTGCACGTTAAAGAACCCCAGGTGGTCGAAATTTCCGGAGCCCTCCACTGCGGCGTCTCTCATAATCATATGGTTGTTCTGGGACGTTAAACCTCACACATCAATCATCAATCATCAATCATTTTTTTCCTCTTCTCTTCTTCCTACCTTTCTTTCTTCATTTCTTTTTTCTTGCTCTCTTTAAATCTTTCTTACCTTGTTGTTTAAATCTTTCTTTACATTATTCTCTCTTTCTTTTCTTGTGTCTTCCTTTCTCCCCGCAGGGGCGCCTCCGCAAGTAGGCGTTTGGTGTGTAGCGACACCACGGACCCGAGCTAATGGGAAGTTTTGACTCCCTCCCACACCTAGCCGTGCGTGGCCTTGCCATGTCCGGGGTAAAGGGGATCCAGGGGGTTGAGCCGACGCTGGGTGATTGGACCTTTAGGGCCCCCCGGCAGAGGCAACACACCCCTTTGGCCCTGGCTTCACGTAGACGGCACCCCTGGGCTGACCCACCCAGGGGAAATCGGCAGTCACCTTTTCCTATCTCTCTCCCCTTCAACTTCGTCTTTGTCTATCTCTTTTTTAGTCGGTCATGTGTACTTCCCTCTTCTGTTTACTTCCAATTTTCCTGGTGGCAAGGGTTAACCCTGTGTAATTACTCAACCTTGAGTAGTTATATTTTGTTATAGTGGCAATGTACGGCTGGCGTCTGCAGCCTTATACTATTAGGTGCTTCAGTGTCCCCTGGTCGGACTCCATGGTGGGTGGTCGCCATTGCTGCCGAAAAAAAAAGTACACTACTATGGGAACACCTGCATTTCCTCGTCTCCTAGATCGTCTTCCGTTTAAGAGGGGACACACCGATGAAATATCAATTTTCAGCCAACCCAGACAATGATTTCCAAAATTTCATGTTGTGCACCGCGAAAATCCAACAAAACAAGCCAGAGCCATATCTCCATTTCTTGTTGCGAAATCTCTGACTGGGGTATTTGGCCCAGGATTCAAGGTTACAAAGATGGCTAGTGGAGACCTTCTCCTTGAGCTGCCTGAAAAACATCACTATTAAAAACTTGGCAGTCTCGCAGCATTTGGTGATATCCCAGTATCTGTTTCACCTCATCGATCAATGAATACCACACGCGGAGTTGTTTCAGAAGCAGACCTTCTTGAAATGTCTGAACAGGAACTGCTCTAAGGGTGGAAAGAGCAAAATGTCACGGATGTGAAACGAATCGTCATCAGACGCGACAACAAAGAAATACCTACCAAACATTTGATACTCACTTCGAATCCAGCACACTGCCTTCATCTATAGACACAGGCTACATTTCACTCTCTGTCCGTCCCTACATTCCCAATCCAAGATGGTGTTATAAATGTCAACGATTTGGTCATGGCTCGCAGAACTGCCGGGGAAACTTGTGCAAGATGTGGTAGCCACGGCCACCCATCTGATAACTGTGTTACTACGCCCCACTGCGTGAATTGTGACGGGGAACACGCCGCGTATTCGCGTTCGTGTCCTAACTGGAAGAAAGAAAAAGAAATCATCACTCTTAAAGCCAAAGAAAACATCACATTCAAAGAAGCAAGACGAAGAGTGTCGTCATTTTACGGCACAACATATGCTGATGCGGCGCGTCAAGGGGCAACGCCACCCCTTCGGCCAACGCAGAGCCATCGGCAGTGGCGCCTGCCCCCAAGGCGACAGTAGTTCAGTCTACTCCGCCTCCAAGCAAATTGAGGCCGGAGACTCCAGGGTCCTCTGGTCTCAAGGCCTCACCTCACCAGGCGAGGCCTAAAATCGAAACCACCAGCTCGCATGTGCGGGCATCCAGTGCCTCTGTAAAGGCAATAGATACAACGGTACCCTTGGTACCGAAAGAGCGGCGCGCCTCCTTAGAGCGCGCCAAGAAAAGCAAAAAACCAATAACGAGGCCGGACGACCGTCCTGCCACCTGAATTATTGAGCTCACTCCAACACAGGATACTCTTTGTACACACAGCAGCATCTCTCTTGTTTAAATATGCAGACAGAGATATTAAAGTGGAACATCCGAGGCCTTCTTCGAAACCTCGATGACTTACAAGAACTCCTCCATGAACACAATCCAAGAGTGATGTGTGTACAAGAGACACACTTAAAACGAACAAACACAAACTTTTTACGTAACTATGTAATCTTCCGAAAGGATAGAGATGATGCCATGCCACCATCCGGTGGTGTAGCGGTTATAGTTAGTCAAGGTATAGCATGAACACAATTACCCCTCAAAACTTACCTCGAGGCGGTGGCTGTCCGAGCAGTTATTCTAAACAAACTTGCCACTGTCTGCTCTTTGTACATACTTCCGCACCACCGCCTTGAAAAACTTCAATTCCAGTCTTTAATAGACGAACTACCTGAACCTTATCTGATACTTGGGGACCTGAACGCACATAATGGTCTGTGGGGTGACTCTCGCTGTGATGCAGGAGGTAGTCTCATTGAACAATTCCTCATTTCATCAGGTGCTTGTCTGTTGAATAGGAAAGAGGTAACATACCAAAACTTTGCCAACAAAACTTACTGTTTCATAGACCTCAGTATCGCATCTCCTTCACTTGTACCATTACTTCAGTAGAAAGTCATAAATAATCCATACGGAAGTGACCATTTTCCTTTAGTTTTGAGTACACATATAATATATGAATGTCCTCCACATGTTCCCAAATGGCTGGTAAATAAAGCCGACTGGGAACAATTTCAAAAGCTTACTCACTTAAATTGGACTGACATATGCGGATTAGGCATAGATGAAGCTGTGCAGTACATCACGGCTTTGCTTACTGACGCAGCAGCCAAGTGCATTCCACAAACATATGGACTGCCCGGCAAACGACACGTCCCGTGGTGGAACACTGAGTGTCAGAATGCGCGAAAGGAACAGAACAGGGCATGGAGGTTGCTGTGGACCTCGCTGACAGCGGAAAACCTTGAGAGCTTTAAGAAAATAAAATCTCGAGGCAGGAGAACGCGTCGGCAGGCCAGAAGATAAAGCTGCCACAAGTTTTTATCAGGGATAAATTCATATACACAAGAGGCCAAAGTCTGGAACATGGTTCGTAGGGTAGCAGGAAGAAAAGCACACTCACTCCCACTCGTAAACACTCAGGGTGATACCTTGGAAAATCAGGCAAACTTCCTCGGTGCACACTTTGAACGGGTATCCAGCTCGTCCCACTATACTGACACTTTCCAAAAATACAGAATAATAATAGAAAAGCAGAAACTAGAACACAAATCCACTAGATACGAAGCATATAACCAAGCTTTCAGTCTAGCTGAGCTCCGAACATCTGTAAACTCCTGCAGTACTTCTGCCCCAGGTTCTGACCGTGTGGTGTATGAAATGTTAAAAAACCTACCAGTAGAAACACGAAAAACCTTACTTTGTTTGTACAATGCTATCTGCTTTTTTGGCACTATCCCTACCTCCTGGAAAGAGGCTAATATTATTCCCATTTTTAAAGAGGGCAAGGACCCTTCTTTAGCTTCAAGTTATAGGCCTATTGCACTTACAAGCTGCTTGTGCAAAGTCTTCGAAAAAATGATAAACTGCCGACTTGTACATATTCTTGAAACAAACAATTTGCTCGACCCATTTCAGTGCGGGTTTCAAGAAAGTAGATCCACCCCAGACCACCTTATTTGTATCGAGGCACAGATCAGAGACGTCTTCATCCATAAACAATATTTTCTCTCTGTGTTCCTCGATATCGAAAAGGCTTATGATACAACATGGCGTTTTGGAATTCTAAGAGACCTGTCCCACCTTGGTGTGCGCGGAAGAATGTTTCACATAATCGAAAGTTACCAGTCAAACCGGACATTCCGTGTCCGTGTGGGCAGTGTTCTCTCCCAAATATTTGTCCAGGAAACAGGCGTGCCACAAGGTGGTGTACTTAGTTGCACACGTTTTATTATCGAAATGAATTCCTTGCACTTGTCCATTCCCCGCAATATGTTCTATTGTACATATGTCGACGACGTTCACCTTGGCATCAAGTCATGCAACTTGGCAATGTGTGAGCGGCAGGTTTAGCTGGGTTTAAACAAGGTCTCCAAATGGGCAGATGAAAACGGATTTCGACTTAACCCACAAAAAAGCACGTGTGTCTTGTTCTCTCGAAAGAGAGGCATGCACTCGGAACTTGACATTCGACTAAATGGGCAACGTCTGTCCGTCAAAGCCGAGCATAAATTCTTAGGCCTAATCTTGGACAACAAGTTGTCCTTCGTGCCGTACAGCAAGTATCTGAAAACAAAATGTTTAAAAGCCATGAATGTTTTAAAAGTGTTGTCACGTACTACTTGGGGTAGTGATAGGCAATGCCCCATGAACCTCTATAAAAGCCTCATTCGCACCCGCTTAGATTATGGGGCCGTTGTCTATCAGTCTGCTACTCAAAGTGCCTTGAAGATGCTGGACCCCGTGCACCATTTGGGCATCCGCCTTTCTACAGGTGCTTTTCGCACCAGCCCTGTAGAAAGCCTTTACGTTGAGTTGAATTAATGGTCGCTTCATCTACAGAGAACTTACATGTCCTTTGTATATTTTCTTAAGGTGAAAGCAGAGAAGAAGCACCCCTCATACTCTACTATTAATGATCTGTCGGGCTACATTCTGTTTCAAAACAGGCCTTTGATGAGGCAGCCTTTCTCAGTTCACCTAAACGGTCTAGCTGAAGAAACTGGAGTGTCACTTGAACACAGTTTAATGGCTCCTGTAGCGTACCCGCCACCGTGGCAGTGGCAGACTATAGATTGCGATGTGTCTTTCCTAGAAGTTACAAAACATGCACCTATCGCCCATATCCGAACATACTTCCTGGAACTTCAACACAAATCCACACGTCCTGAGTTCTTTACAGATGCCTCTAAGTCTAACTCCTCTGTGTCCTACGCTACTGTCGGCCCATCCTTTACGGATGCTGGCCCTCTACAACCAGGCACAAGTATCTTCACAGCGGAAGCTTATGCGATACTTGTGGCAGCTAAACACATCAAACAATTACAAATACAAAAAGCAGTAATTTATACAGACTCCCTCAGTGTGGTAACGGCTCTGCACAGTCTTAAAAAACAAAAAAAAACCCGGTCCTTGTCTCACTTTACTCCATTTTGTGCACACTCTACACACTAAAACAACATGTTGTAGTGTGCTGGGTGTCAGGGCACCGTGAGATCCAAGGCAACGTGAGGGCGGATGAGCTCGCTGCATCCGTTCACAAAAGCACTGCCCCTACACCCATATTAATCCCAACCCTTGATCTTAAGCCGTCTCTCAAACGAAACCTCAAGGACTACTGGCAGAGCAAGTGGGATACACACACAGAGAACAAACTACACATTGTTAAGCCACACCTTGGTCATTGGCTGCCAGTATCAAAATCGCGTCATACAGAGGTAATACTAACGAGACTCTGGATAGGACACACATACACGACACACACATATCTTTTGTCCGGGGGCGATCCACCAATGTGTGACAGATGTGGTGAAGCATTAATAGTCCTTCACATGTTAATTCAGTGCAAACACTTAGAAAGTCTAACAAAACAGCATTTTCCATTACCCTACCGACAACATATACCTTTACACCCTGCAATGTTCGTTGGTAGGGAACCGCTTTTTAGTCATAAATCATTGTTAGTGTTTTTAAAAGAAATTCATAATTTTCATATCATATACCCGGGCATCCCGTAGCACGACCTCTCCAGGGAGGTTTTTGCTGCGGTGGCTACTTAAGAAAGCATTTGCCTCACGGCCCTTGGACGCAAGGGTATGAACGAGTGAGGTACTTGTGCTAATGCCATACATGTCCACCATCGTTTTACATTATCACCAACTTATGTTACCTATTCACACGACACACACCTTTCATGGCATGGTCATGATTTTATTACTTGTATGTTTGTACCCGCCTTACTGCGACGAATTTTACGGCCCTTATACAGCCGCTAATCACAATCATTATCCACATTCCTTGTCCCAAGAACTGGCACTCTTTGGCCGTCAAATGGCCCTTGCGCCAAAAAAAAACACCATATATCATCATCATGTTCCTTCCTTTCTTTCCTTCTTTCTGCCTTGGTTCCTTCCTTTTTTCTTTTATTACTTTCTTTGATTATTTATTTACCTATGTATCTACTTGGTTTTCTTTTCGCCTCTTCTTCGTTTTTCTTTTTCTTACTGTGCAATGCTCCCATATAACTGCTTCATTGCCCATGCCACATATTAGAACCTTCATTCACATGCTCAGCAGCGCTGCGCTTCAGTTGTTGCAGGTAGGGATGACGATCATACGCTCATATGCAGGGAACAATAAAATTCAGCAACGTGAAGTGACAAGTCACCTGGATAAAAGAGCACATTACCAGGCCAGAAACGTCTGGTCTATTGCTAGAGGCAACAATTACAGTCACGTATTCATAGCGTGGAAACATTGCAACGTGGCAACTTAAAATGACAACTTGCTTCGATATAGGTACACATTCTCGTATAAAAAAAACCTCATAGCCGACAAGCACTGATCTAGAGAGGTCAGTTATTAGATAATGGCACATAAGATTACGCTTGTGACCAATGACCAACCCAACTTCGCGGGTCGCGTTTACAAACACTCTCGGGAACTTTTTTTGTGTAAAACCCTGAAATTTGAGTTTAAAAGCTTCTTTTCCAAAACATGCGTGCGCGCTTGGCAATGAAACCTTTTGACGGATTCATCTCCCATTAACAATATTCTTAGTTACTAGCAGCACTGTAGTGTGCATGCAGACTCCAAAATGTGTTGTGGTGGTAATAACTGGTCTATTTATAAAAAAAATGTTGCATATATGCGAAAAAAACGATGGAAAGAAAAGGTGAGCGAGAAAAGACAAAAAAGGAACGCAGGTGGGTTAACCAGACACTGAGCTCTGGTATGCTATTTTGCACTGGGGTTGGAAAATAAGGGGTTGAAATAGAGAATAGTGAGCTGCTGGCACTTGAACAACAGTCAGCAGCCGATGTAGAAAGTAGGGATTGGATTACCAACTGGTGTTAGTTAACGAGTGTACCTTCTTGATGGAGCAAACAAAACTGAGTGCTCCGCATCTACACAGCTAAGTCACACAACTGCTGCCGTAGGCCTAAAATACAAGAACAATATTCAAGGTCCAGAAAATATATGAATTCACTAAGTCAGGATTGTCGCCAAGCATCGTTGAATGCATTTGAATAATACACACATTTACTTAAGGTACGCAGAGCAACAAAAAGAAGCTCTGCTAGCACCTGAAATGTCACGATGATTACCTCTTCGTCAAACGAGACAATGCCCTAAATGAGAACATTTGATTTTGAAAGCTAATTTCGGGATTATAACACTGAGAAATTTTTCTCCTATATATGTATAGTGCCTTCCTCGGCGAGAAGATCTGAATTCCCGTTTTTACTGAGCTGCGGCTTCAACGTGTGTCGCAGTGTCGAGTTCATCTGAAGCAGGCCAGCACAATCAGCTCAGCAGCAGGGGACAGCGCAACGTGAGCTGCTTCCAGTGCAGCTGGCTGGCCGAGCAGCCGGTGGACGCCAATCGCAGTACGGAGGTCGCCAAGCGCTGGAATACAGCGTACGCGGACTCCGAGAAGTTGATCGACAACCCATTCAAGCCACCTCTGCTAGGAATTGATACATTCGCCGAGATGCCTACCGCGTTGCAGCTGGCGGCGCACTGCAACAACTGCAGCAAGCTGGACGGCATGTGCGCCCGCTGGACATTCTACGGGAACACGGGTAGGTGTTGGCACACGTGGCGCCCCACGCGGATACTAAAAAAATTAATAGTGCCAACAAAGTGTTGTTGATATTGCCGCGACATATTGGCCGCATTTAATTAGAGCGCGTTTCACAGTATTGCTCCCATATTATCACGTGGTCGTGACGTTCCAAAACACGGCAGTCAAGTTCTTGAAGTCGAAATTATTTATTCGGTGAGCTTGTCTCCAGAAAATGTAACGCACCGTATATATTCGAGGAGAACAGCCATGATGCGACGATATCGATAAGTGCGTTGACCATTATACATGCAAAATCAAAGATTGCGGCGTCATCGTCGGTGACAGCATTAGTTACCTCAGTTTAAACCAATCTGCTCACGTCCAGCGCACAATGTTATTCGCACGTTCTGCAACATTCTGCAGTTGGGGCGACAGTTTCTACATAGAAGTGAAAGTTGTCGGCTTGGCCTATGACATACGACAGCACACAAGCAAGCGACACATGATATCAATAAAAAGAAAAATTTATATAGTCGTAGCAATATCAGGAAAATTAGGGGTGTTTTCAAAAGGACAGCTGTGGCTAGACACCGCTATTCTTAAAACATGGTAAAAAATCCTATGTCATCGTAACTAATCGTGGATCTACCTTACTTCACGGTGTGCCTCAACCACATCGGTGTGTGCCTCAACCACATCGGGGTATGATGCGAAGCATCTCATGGTCCACCTCATTACTCTTTGTGGGGTGACCACATTTACAGCGCATGCGCGCCCCTCTTCTTTCTTCTCTCCTACACTCCCCCTCTCTCGCCTCGCAGCGTTGACATAGGCAGAGTCTGCTGATCTATGCTCGCCAAGGAGGTTATAGCTTCAGTATAACCTCCTTGATGCTCTCTCCCCCTTTCTCAACTCCAGTGATCTCTCCCAGTGGCATTCACATATGCATTACGCATACCCTCTCTCTCCTCTCCTACGCTCTCTCTCTCTCGCCTCGTAACGCTGAAGCACGTAGCGTCTGCTAGCCTACGCTCACTTCCCCTCTCTCTCCTCTAGGCATTCCTCCCAGCAGCGTTCACATCCCCGTTGCGCATGCGTCCCCTGCCGCTCTCTCCTCTCCAACGCTTCCCCTTTAACGTCTCACCACGCAGGCGTTTGTTGTGTAACGACACCACGGAGCTAAGCTAATGGGCGGGTTTCGGTCTCCTCCCAGGCTTAGCCGTGCGTCGCTGAGCCGTGTCTGGGGAAAAGGGAATTCCGGCGGTTCAGTGTGGCCGAGTGATTGGACCCTTAAGGCCCCATGGCAGAGCAACATACCCCTTTGACCTCTGCTTCACGTGGACGGCACCTCTGGGCTGCCCCACCCAGGGGAAACTGGTAGTCGTTTTTTCCTGTCTCCATCTTCCCAAATCTTTGTGTCTCTCTATCTTACTTTTGATCTTTCCTGACATCTCGTCACTTATTTTTACTTCCACGTTTCTCGGCAGCAAGAGTTAACCTGGTGTATATATCCAACCTTGGGTATATATATTAGGTTAGAGCGACCCTGTAGAGCTGGCGCCTACGTTTCCACCGCGTCTTGTAGCATCCCCCTTGTTGGGCTTTGTGGTGGGCGGCTGGCATGGCTACCTAATAAGTAGCATGATTAATGGGCTCATCTGACCCCTTATGTACACATAGTCCCTGAAAGAGGTGGCGCACCGATGTAATCTTCGAAGTTCTCCGCAGCAAAACGGACAACTTTTCGAAATACCACATAATTCACTGTGAAAGCAAAGAAAAGAAAACCAGAAACATCTCACTCTTTTTTTTCAAATTCACGATTGAAACTACATAACCTAACTTCTTTTGGAGGTCAGGTCATCACAACACACCGAACACTGAACACCGTGAAGGTTGTCGCACCTGATAGCGACCTAATAGAACTACGGCGACACAATCTGCACGGCTCTCAACACAGCATTCACCTCGCCATCCTTTCGCTCGGCGTGACATGGCTGCACAATGTGCACCACAATTCGATAATCCACCGCACCGATAATCATTCGAGGCATACGTCACCAGCGGCGCCTACAAACTTGGCTGCAAGTTCGCAGGAAGATTCATTGTTTATCTAACAGTCCGAGCGTAGCGTCGGTATGTTTGCCCCGCTGCTGCTAACACGCTAATTAACGTTGTTATGTTTCATGTTGGGATGCTATGTTCCTTCTAGACCTCATACCACATCTGGTGTCCCGAAAAACGAACTAACCGCACCGTCATGGCCGACTCAGAAGACCTCACCGCTATCAGGTGTGTGGCATACTTTTCTTCTTCTTCTGGCACGACACTTGGGACATAAGCTAGTAGTGCGTAGTCTGCTGACGAGAGGAAAAGGTAGTTGGAACAATGGCGGAGATGCATTAATAAACCGCGCTGTGTTTTTGGAACCGCGTTTCAGAGTGCTATATTTATTCGCGACCCGGACTACGAACTCGACCTTCCATTGAGCAGCGTGAGCATCTCGACAGCCTCAGCCCTGGTACTGCTGCCACTGCACTCAGCCATGTACCCTCTTCTGGTGTTGCTGGAGGTACTACTACCATGACGCTACCACAGCTGCGGCTTGCCGATCCCTCCATATGGTTCATTCAAGTCGAGAACAAGTTCTGCATTCATCGCATCACATCAGAAGTTCGCAAGCATGAGCTCCTCGTTGAAGCGTTGCTGCCCCAGGCGATGGCCGAAATACGCGACATCCTCGTGGGCCCGCTTGGTGACGCTCCATATACGACAGTCAAACAGGCTCTTCTTCACCGACTCGTTCCGCCTAAGCATCGGCGTATTCAGCAACTTCTGTGCAACGAAGAGCTCGGGGACCGCCGTCCCACACAGTTTCTACGTCACCTGCAGCACCTGCTTGGGGACCAGCCGGACGGCTCGGAAACATTCATACTACGCAAGTTGTTTCTACAGCGTCTTCCACCTACCATGCGAATGGCTCTTGTCCCAGCTCAGGATAAGCCGCTGTCGGAGCTGGCAGAAATGGCCAATCACATGATGGACGTTGCTCCGGCAAGTCATAAACGCTGCCCACACCTCTCCGATTTCCGAAGCAGATTCCCTTCGAGAAACGGTAAAAGATCTCGCAGCTGAAGTCGCCAACTGGCGTCTGCAATTGCTGAGCATTCGCAACTTAAATGACCAGCCTCGTCCACGTCGACCATCTCTCACGTCGGCTGCTCCGCAACGGCCCCTCCACCAGCCCGAGCACTGCTTTTCACCGCAGAACACATGCTAATATCACCAGCGTTTTCTTGCCGCGGCTCGCAGATGTGTGCCACCTTGCTCATGGCGCATGGGAAACGCTCCGGCCGATCGTCAATAGCAGCGGCGGGCGATCAAGGCCAAGCATCAAGCCGCCTCTTCCACATTACCGACAGAACCACAGGTCTGCGCTTGCTGGTGGACACTGGAGCAGAAGTCAGCATAATTCCAGCATCCAAAGCTGACCGGCGTCTTCGCGAGAAGTCAACTCCTTTACAAGCGATGAATTCTTCGGTCATCGCAACTTACGGACAGAAGTCTCTGACCCTTGATCTCGGTCTTAAGAGGAAACTACAGTGGTTATTTTGGATAGCATACGTACGCTACGCAATCTTAGGCGCCGATTTCTTAAGGAATTCTCATCTGCTCGTGGATATGAACTGCTGTCGCCTGGTGGATAGCTATACCGGCTTATCGGTCAATGGTTTTCTGTCACGCGCTATGGCCCTAAACCACACTTTCGTGAAACCGCCCACGTCACCATATACAGCTCTGCTCAACGAGTTTCCGGAGATTACAACGCAGTCTCCCATGGATAAGACCCCCAAGCACACTGTGACCAACTGCATCGTTACCACAGAACCACCGGATCACTGCCGCCCTCGCCGACTTGGCCCTGATAAACTTCGAATGGCTCGCAACGAGTTTGAGCATATGTTACAGTTGCAAATCATTCGTCCGTCATCAAGCTCGTGGTCGTCGAAGCTACACATGGTTCGCAAGAAGAACAATGATTGGCGGCCCTGTGGTGATTATCGGGCTCTCAATGCAGTCCGGCACAACTGTATACTCGAAGATTGATCATGTGAAAGCTTTTCACCAGATCCCCGTTGAGCCTTCTGACCTACCCAAAACTGCAATAATTACCCCATTTGGGCTCTATGAGTATTTACGAATGCCTTTCGTATTGAGAAACGCAGCTCAGACATTTCAGCGTTTTATAGACGAAGTCACAAGAGGCTTACCGTTTTGTTTCGCCTATATCGACGATCTTCTCGTGGACAGCAAGGACGCTGAAACGCACAAAGCACGTCTACGTCAGCTTTTAACTCGACTGCGTGATTACGACCTTGTCATTAATGTAAAAAAGTGTCAGTTTGGAGTCTCGGAGATAGCATTCCTCGGACATCAGGTCACTAAAGATGGCATCACTCCTCTACCTGGCAAGGTTCAAGCTATTCTAGAGTACCCGTCTCCTACGTCCATACGCAGTATACGACGCTTTCTCGGACTGGTCAATTTTTATCGCCGCTTCATGCCTACATGCTCTACACTGCTGCAGCCTCTGGAAGCACTACTCTCGACTTCGCAAGCCGAGTCAGCAGCCCTTCCCTGCGACATGGTCGCGGATCAAGCTTTTGCCGCCGTTAAGACCAAGCTCGCCCAGGCCACCCTCCTGCACCACCCTTCACCAACTGCTCCCACTAGCCTCATGGTGGACGCTTCTTCAGAAGCAGTTGCGGCCGCTCTTCATCAATGGATCAATGTTGCGTGGGCTCCAATTTCCTTCTTTCCCCGCAAGTTACGCGACACTCAGCGCCGATATAGTACTTTCGAATGGGAGCTCCTCGCGGCCTACCTTGCAGTGAAGCATTTCAGGTACTTCCTTGAAGGGCGACAATTTGTTATTTTTACCGACCACAAGCCCCTCGTTTCGGCTTTACGTTCCTGCAGTGATACGCACACTCCTAGAGAACTTCCACACCTTGCTTTCATTGCCCAATTCACCACATACATACGTTATGCAAAAGGCAGCTTTAACACTGCAGCGGACGCTCTCAGTCGTATTACCATCAATGCCACGACAGGCACCACCGACCTTTCATTGTCCTCACTCGCGGAGGTACAGGCATTATACGATGAGCTTCCGCGACTCCGATCCTCTACTTCCCTCCGACTGGAACAAGTCAACTTCCCCGACGACGACGTTACGCTCTGGTGCGATGTTTCACACAACTGCACTCGTATCTATGTTCCTTCACAGCTTTGTCGCGCTGTTTTTGACACCTTCCACTCCACCTACCATCCAGGCGTAAGAGCTACGCAACATCTGGTCTCTGAAGGCTATGTCTGGCCGCGCATACGCACTAAAATTCGTGACTGGGTTCGCACTTGCAGAGCATGTCAGCGTATCAAGGTGCAACGGCACACCCAGCCTCCACGGGGAAAATTCCCTCTCCCTGATGCACGTTTTGACACCATTCTTTTGGACATTGTCAGGCCATTACCTCCACGTCAGGGAAATACGTATTTGCTTACGTGTATTGAAAGGTACACTAGGTGGTCTGAAGCAGCTCCAATGCCTGACATCACGGCAGAAACAGTTGCTCGTACCTTTCTTGCTACTTGGATTAGCCATTTCGGTGTACCATCAACGGTGACTACTGATCGAGGCAGACAGTTTGAGTCAGCGCTTTTCACCTCTGTCCCATCTCTACTTATATGTGCGCGTATTCACACAACTGCGTATCATCCGGCATCAAATGGCTTAGTGGAGAGACTCCACCGTCATCTAAAAGCAGCACTCGCCTCGCAGCCTCACGCCGAAGATTGCGTATCACACCTCCCCATCGTGCTTCTCGGCCTGCGTTCAACACTTCGGCCAGAACCTGCCTGCTCTGTAGCCGAGATGGTTTATGGCTGCACACTACGTTTTCCTGGTGATCTCGTCAGCCCCGTTACTACACAGAGTGTTTCGGATTCATCTTCTTTCGTCCAGCGTCTGCGGATCTTCATGCAAATCTTGCGTCCATCACCAACTTCAGCTCACACTAAGAACGACGTCTTTCTGCCGGCAAACCTACAGACATCTTCACACGTCTTTGTTCGTGTCGAAGCGTCTTGCCGTGCTCTTCAGCCTCGCTATGACGGTCAGTTCCCAGTCATCAAGCGTTCTGAACATCATTTTACAATCCTGCGTAATGGGCATGAAGACACAGTCAGCATTGAAAGGATCAAGCTGGCACCTATTCTGACAAGCTCCGTCTGATCATTTTTTTCTTCAAATGCCCACGGCCACTTGTCTGCAGGAGAGCCTATCTGTGGCATACTTTTCTTCTTCTTCTGGCACGACACACTTGGGACATAAGCTAGTAGAGGGTACTCTGCTGAGGAGAGGAATGGGTAGTTGGAACGATAGCGGAGATGCATTAATAAACCTCGCTGTGTTTTCGGAACCGCGTTTCAGAGTGCTAGAAGGTGCAACAACTCCAGCAGAAACTACTGACACAGCAACATCAGCAATCTTGCAACACTTCCGCAAACAAAGCCATGCCCACCGGCCCCGCTGAAGGCGTCAGGAGTCCTACAGAAGCCACCCCGCACACTGCTTCCTGGCGTGTTGCTGTCAAGCTTCCGCCGTTTGACGTGGAGTCATCTGAGGTCTGGTTTGCCTAGGTCGAGGCCCTGTTCTCCCTGGCGCACATCACGAAGACCGGAGCCACTACGACTACGTCGTCGCCCACCTGGACGCACGTTATGCCAACGAGGCCCGGGATATCCTCGCAAACCCGCCAACGGCTAACGCGTATGAACACCTGACCACCGCACTTATCTTCCTCTCGTCACTCTCAGAAGAACAGAAGATACGACAACTGAAGTCCGCTAAGCTTGCTGAGCGCAACCCGTCGCAGCTCCTCCGCCACATGCGTGCGCTAGCGGGCAACATGCACATACAGGAGGATTCTTTCCTGGGATTGTTGTGGATCCAACGACTCCAGCCGCAGGCCCAGGCACACCCAGGTCGGCTCTGCAGGCAGAGGTCAGGCTACCTCTCGATGAACTTGTGGGGGATTGCTGATCGCGTCGTTAAGGCCTCCTTACCGCAGTTGTCGCCCACCATCCAGGTTGTCGCCGCACCTCTGAACCCCACGGAGCCTGCGCGCCGTATCAACTACATCGATCTACGGCTCACCTCCATTGAACAACACCTGGGTGGACGTCTTCTAATGTGACAGTGCCGCCATTCGCTAAGCCGCGACCGTAACACTAGCCCATTGCCGCAACCTGACATCAAAGGTCCGTGCTACTACCAGCGACGCTTCGGCGACAAAGCCCGGCAATTTAGATCCCTTTGTTTCGTGGGACATGCCGAAAACGATAATGGCAGCCCGTAGAGACGGCCGCAAGCTGCCAGCCCGGAGGCCGTTGTGTCTTCGTCACCGACCAGGTCACAAAGCAGCGTTACCTGGTCGACCGCGGTTCTGACATGTCCTGCTACCTGTGATCCCTCATTCAAGGCCCTCGCCCAGTGACATCTTTGGAGCTCAGCGGGGCAAACCGGCCCACAATCAAGATGTACGGCTCGCTGCGCCTGTACATCCAGCTCAGAAACCTGCGACCTTCACTGGAACTTTGTCATCGCCGACGCCGCTGAGCCAATCACCGGCTCAGACTTTCTAGCTCACTGCAACCTCCTTCCGGACTGCCGCAATGACTGGCTTATCGACGCGACGAGACTTTCCACTCAAGGCCAGGGAATGACCGCCCAACAGCCAAGCATCAAGGTACTCAGTGGTGACAATCCCTCGCCACACAATACCATCCTGGCCAAATTTCCCGGCTTGACGCCCCAGCGGACTGCAACGAAAAGTGCAGCACATCACTGTGCACTACATCCGGACCACTTCAGGCCTCCCAGTCTTCTGCCGTTCCCGCCGTCTTGCCCCAGACCGCATGCGCAAAGCCAAAGCAGAATTCGAAACCATGCTCCACGAAAGAATCGCCCGCTGCTATGAAAGTCCATAGGCCTCACCACTCTACCTTGTTTCGAAGAACACTGAAAACTGGCGGCCCTGTTGGGACTACCGCACCCTAAACGCGTGAACCATCTTGGACAGCTTCCTCCTCCACCACATACTAGATTTCGCCCATCGCATTTATGGCTGCCACGGATTCTCTGTGCTAGACTTGGTTAAGGCCAACACACAGATACCCGTGAATTCGGATGACGTCCCGAAGACGGCTGTCATCACACCCGTTGGATGGTTCGAGTTTCCCTTCATGAGCTTTAGCCTGCGGAACGCTGGACAAACCTTTCAGCGCCTCATCGATTAAGCTGTCCGTGGCCTCCACTTCTGCTTCGTTTACCTCGAAGGCATGCTGGTATTCCCTCGCGATGCCGAAGAGCACCACACGCACCATCATCTGCTGTTCGAACGCCTCGATAACCATGGCTACTCATCAATAACCCAAAAGGCACGCTAAGCGCTTCTGTCGTCCATTTTCTTGACCACGAAGTTTCATCTGAGCAAACTCAACACTTGCCCTAACTCATCTCGGACCTGCAAAACTACCCTCGACCCACCACCCCCAAAGACCTTCACCGTTTCCTCCGCATGATGAACTTCTACAGGCGTTTTTTTTTGCCACGCGCAGCTGAGCACCAGGCTCACATCCACAATGTTTTGGTTGGGCTACGAGGAAACCAAACCATCACGTGGACACCGAAGTCAGAGAAAACTTTCGAAGAATGTGCGCGTGTGCCGTTATGTGCCTCACAACTAGGGCATCCTGTAGTTATGCTGGCAGCAAAGTGGCTAAATGTGCTACGAGATGGGAATGAACCTGCCTGTAGCATCCGAAGAACCGACAACTATGGCCGAGTGAGCTTGGAATGCGTAAGCGGGTACCTCCACCTAGACAACAGATAATGGGACGTCACTTCGTTAAAGGTGCCAAGTGGATCTTTAAAGTTATCCGCGTATCCACCTCCGTACGCGCCCGGACCTCCGCGGCACGTGATTTCTCGCGCACGGTTATGGGCAAGTTCGATGGCGTTGAGAACAGTCGGAATCACCTCTGAGCCCATGTGGGCCGGAAACCAGGTGATTGTGTGGTGGCCTACTACACTCCTGGAATTGAGAATAGCGGCAGCCTTCCTAGAGATTACCCCCGAGGCAAAGGCCCGGGCGGCATCTCTGGAGTCAGTAAATATCTCTGGACGCGAGGGGTCCGTCCTCACCAAGGCTATCGCTACCTGCTCTGCTACGGAGGCAGACGCTTTCCTCACGGAAGCTGAGTTGAGTACGTGACCACGACGATCAACGACCACAGCTGCAAAACGATCGGAGCGGCCGTACTGCGCCGCATTGACGAAAGCTACACTGCCCGTGGACTTAGCCACAAAATCAAGGAGAGACTTGGCCCGTGCCTTTCGCCGGCCAACATTGTACTGTGGATGAACGTTACGCGGGAAGAGTGCCCCCTCGTACGTGCCCTTCATTGTTTGTGATAAGATCTTCTGCTCCTCCCCCGCCGTATGACGATATCACAGCGACAGTAGAAGACGCTGCCCAGCTTTCGTAGAGGAGAGTCGCGTCACCTGAGCTAGTGTTTGCGCCTCGGTCACCTCCGTGAGGGTGTTGTGCATGCCAGGATTTGTGTGAGCCGGTCCGTGCTGGTGCTCATAGGTAGGCCTAGTACCCTTTCAATGCTTTTACGCAATAAAGTGTCGCGTTCATCCTCCTCGCGTTCAGACCAATTTAGCGAGAATGCCATGTAATTAATGTGGCTCATCAGGAATGAATGGAAGAGCCGAAGGAGATTGTTCTCCCTCAGTCCTTCCCTGCGGCTTGAAACCCTCAATATTAGTCTGAGCATGTTCTCCGTTTTGGAGGTGATTCGAGCCAGAACCTGCGAATTTCTTCCGTTAGATTCAAGAAGGAAGCCTAGCACCGGAAAACAATTGACTCTTGGAATCGACTGCCCATCCCGTGTGGTTATAGTAAACCGCACCTGATCAAGTGGTGACTCATTCCTTCTGCCGGGTCGAACTGGTCGATATAGAAGAACTCCGATTTAGAGGCGGATAGCTGAAGCCCTGTACCCTGCAGAAAACGTTCTGTCATTGACAAAGCAGATTGGAGCGCCTGCTCCACTTCAGCATCCGAACCGCCCATGAACCAGACTGTAATGTCGTCGGCATATAAGGCATGGTTGGTATTGGCTACAGTGGAGAGGCGCTCCGAGAGGCCTTTAATGGCTCTGTTGAACAAAAGGGGTGAAATTACCGCTCCCTGCGGCGTGCCCCTCGCACCCAGGGTGAAGGCCTCCGATTTTAATTTGCCCATCTTTATGGTGGCTTTGCTGTCCCTGAGGAAGGCGCGAACATAGGCATGGAACTTGGCACCTAATCACATGCGCTCTGCCTGCTCCAGTATAAACTGATGTGAAATCGTATTGAAGGCCTTGGCGAGATCAAGGGCCAATATTCTTCGAACATCGCGGGTGTTTCGATTGATAATTTGCTTCTTAGTCAGCAGCATCACATCGTGGGTATAGAGACCTGGCCGGAAACCTACCATGTTGTACGGAAAGAGCTCTTTGTCCTCAATATACCGAGATACTCTGTTGTGTACCGCATGCTCCATCACCTTCCCCACGCAAGATGTGAGGGAAATGGAACGGAGGTTCTCCATGGCAAGCACCTTGCCTGGCTTGGGAATGAGCATTACCGAGGTGGTACGCCAGGCCTCAGGTACGCGACCATCTGCCCAGAGGATATTGACCTCCTCAGTTAACTTAACGATTGACTTTCCGCCTGGCGTTACATGGTGCAAAGTTCAGCACAGAAGACTGGGAGATGACTCTTAAAAGCCCCGAACTCTCAGTCCTATACTCGGCAGTCCAGGAGGCCTGCGTACGAGCGGAGAGCCGCGGTCTTCCAGTCCCGGCGTGGACGCGGCCAGCAGCTGCGGTGGACACCTCTTAGGGTGGTGTTTGACCAGTTCTCCAGGACCAAATAAAGCTCATTTCACTTCACTTTTGAAGAACTCAAAGCCACCCTCTGCACTGCCATGCTCTTCACCCACCCCATGCCAGACGCTTCCTCGGGACTCTTCACGGACGCATCTAGCTTGGCCATCGGCGCGGCCCTCATTCAACGCGTGCACAACACCTGGCATCCTTCGGCCTTCTCTAAAACACTCACAACTCCGAAAACAACCCCTTCAGCCACCAGTTCCACTGATGGAACCACGACCACCACCCCCACAAATTTGCCATCCTGCTACAAAGAACGTCTGGTGACTTACGAAGCAGTGCAATCTTTTTTTCACATTCTCAAAGCACAGAACTGCGTTATTTATACTGATCATAAGCCTGTTACATACACCTTCTTTCAACGTTGCGACAAACTCCCGCCCGTTCAGCAGAACCGACTCTCGTTCATCGCACAGTTCACCGACTTCCAACATGTCAGCGGGAAAGACAACGTGGTCGCCGACGCGCTATCACGTGTAGCCACCATCAGCTCAGTGCAGATAACAGCGGACGTCATCGCCGAAGCTCAGACCACAAACGCCGAACTGCAGGAACTTCGCAATGTAACGGAGTTTATCTGCAGAGCAGAACGCAGAAGGCGAAGCAGTCAGCAGCGTCCAACCAAGAGCAGCAAGCACGACCTTATGCTGATGGCGACGCCCCTGGGGCGCCGAGAAATGCCGCTGAAACCCCTCTTCTTCACTACAATCGCCCTCCGCAGCAAAAGGCGCCATCCTGGTGGATTAGAGAGAAGGGTTGACTAATGAGTCCTAGTATGGCCTGAGGCGAGAGACGTGGGCAGTGTCGCGGCCGCGGCAGCGTGGGTCTGTTGATGGGATGATGGGCGCCACGATGTAGTGGACGAGTGGCGTTTGCTCTACAACGCGGTATGGCCCGAGGTATTTGGGAAGAAGTTTTGCGGAGCGGCCAGGTGCAGTAGCAGGTGCCCGAAGCCATACCAATGAACCACGTGGAAAGTTTAGAGCCGAAGGATCCCCATGCTGGCGGGATTGCTGCTGCCATGAGTCCTCTGTAGAAAAAGAGTGGGCAAGCTGGCGGCATTCTTCAGCATGTCGGGCAGCTTGGGACAGAGTTGTACTTTCGCACTCATCAGGTTTATATGGAAGAATAGTGTCTACCGTATTGGAAGTTTCTCGTCCGTATAAAAGAATGTATGGCGAAAACTCAGTAGTAGCTTGTACAGCTGTATTAAACGCGTAGGTGACGAACGGGAGAACTTGGTCTCAATTTGAATGATCAGAGGCGACATACATCGACAGCATATTGCCAAAAGTACGGTTGAAGTGCTCCGTCATGCCATTCGTTTGAGGTTGGTACGCTGTACTTGTGCGGTGCACGATTCCGAATTCGTTGAGTAATGCCTTCAAGGCGTCAGAAAGGAAGGCACGACCTCTGTCACTTAAGAGCTCGCGAGGGGCAGCATGACGCAGAACGAAACGTCGCAACAGAAACGTTCCGACGTCACGGACAGTGGCAGTCGGCAGCGTGGCTGTTTCAGCATAGCGTGTCAGATGGTCTATCGCAACAATAATCCAGCGATTACCAGCTAGATTTGAGGGCAGTGGTTCGTAAATGTCAATGCCGACATGATCAAAAGGTCGACTAGGACAAGGAAGAGGTTGTGACGGGTAGACTTGCCCGGGAGGCAACTTTCGTCGTTGGCACTGAGCACACGAGCGATTGAATTTCCACGCGTAGTTATACATGCCACGCCAATAAAATCTGGGTCGTCGCCTAGCGTACGTCTTGAAGCGGCCTGCGTGGGCACACTGTGGGTCAGCGTGAAAAGCTTCGCAGATAACAGCTCGAACATGGCGGAGTGTCACCAGGAGACTCTTGCGACCGTCGGAAAGTTAGTTGCGTCGATAAAGAAAATCATCCCTTAGGCAAAAGTTGCTAGCCTGGTGGCGGAGAACGCGAGACAGTGAAGGAGTGAGAGGATCAGAAGGAATGCTTATGAGGCCATTGATCCAGGGATTCTTTCGTTGTTCCGCCGTCATGTACGCAAGGCGGATGACTCAAGGGCAGGCTCGAGGGAAGAGAGGCAAACACCTTCATCCAAAATGGGTGAGCGAGAAAGGGCGTCGGCGTTCGTGTGCTTACGACCGGATCTGTAAATAACGCGGATGTCGTACTCCTGAAGTTTGAGCGCCCAGCGAGCAAGTCGCCCGGAAGGGTCCTTAAGTGTGGATAGCCAACAAACGGCGTGGTGGTCAGTGACGACGTCGAATGCGTGACCATACTAGTAGGGGCGAAATTCTCCAAGGGCCCAAATAATAGCTTAACACTTTTTTTCCGTGACGAAGTAGTTAGCCTCGGCTTTCGCCAGAGTTCGGCTTGCGTAGGCGACGACATATTCATCAAACCCTGCCTTTCGTTGCGGGAGCACAGCGCAAAGTCCAACACTGCTGGCATCAGTATGAACCTCTGTGGGAGCGGCAGGATCGTAGTGCTGGAGGATGGGTGGTGAAGTTAGCAGGCGGCGTAATTTGGTGAACGCATCGTCGTCGCATGCTGGTGACCAGGTGTAAAGGTCCTTGTCGTCGCCAAGAAGGTCCGTAAGGGGCGCACATATGGAAGCGAAATTTCGAATAAAGCGTTAAAAATATGATGACAAGCCGACAAAACTTCCAAGTTTCTTTAGGTTATTTGGCTTCGGAAAATCGGCGACTGCTCGAAGCTTGGCGGGGTCGGGAAGTATTCCGTCCCGTGATACGACGTGGCCAAGAATGGTAAGCTGCCGGGCACCAAAATGACACTTGTTGAGGTTGAGTTAAAGGCCGGCGTCGATGAGGCATGTGAGAACGTGATCGAGATGATTTAAATGGGTGTAGAAATCGGTGGGAAAGAAAACTATGTCATCGAGGTAGCATAAACATGTTTCCACTTAAGGCTTCGTAAAATGGTGTCCATAATTCTTTCAAAAGTGCCTGGAGCATTACAAAGGCCGAAAGGCATAACGGTAAATTCGTCTAATCTATCAAGTGTGACAAATGCTGTTTTCGGTCGGCCAGATGCTTCCACAGGAACTTGCTAGTATCCAGACCGTAAATCCAGTAAAGAGAAGTATTCTGCTCCCTGCAAACAGTCAAGAGCGTCGTCTATTCGCGGTAACGGGTAAACGTCCTTACGGGTGATCTTGTTTAGGCGTCGATAGTCCACATAGAACCAAATAGAGCCGTCCTTCTTCTTAACAAGAACGACTGGTGACGCTCAGGGACTGTTAGAAGGCTGTAAAACACCCGCTTGAACATGTCAGTAACCTGGTCGTCAATAACACGGCTCCCCACCGATGAGACTCGGTAAGGACGCTGTCATGGAGGCGTATGGCTTCCTGTGTCAATCTTGTGTGATATGCTCGATGTGCGACCGAGGCCAGAAGGGCGGCTGTCCAAATAAGTGCGAAACTTTTGCAGCAAGTTGAACAACTGGCTTCCTTTGAAGAAGTTGTTGCGACATCGATGGAACGGTGGAAAGCGTCAAGGAATGACTGGTGAACAACAGGGTCAGAAATGAGTGCACAGAGGTCCGTAATAAAAAGCCAGATGGAGCATCAAAAATGTGGTGGGTGTCGATCAATTGCACGTGACAGAGACATTCACCACGGAATAAAAGTAAAGGCCATTCTAGCGTGTTGTAAGCGAGCGTCTTCGTGGCGCCATGGTGGATACTAAGGAGAGCAACGGGCAGTGGAGAATATTTGCGTTGAATGAGCAGGGCAGAGGGAGTAAAAAGAACATCACCATCGGAAATAGCGTCACACGACACTGTCACCAGCAGAGAAGAGCGCGGTGGTACGGGGGGGGGGGTCGTCAGAAATAGACAGTTTATAGAACGGGAAGGGGGCTACGACAGCGTCATCATAAGGAAGTGCAGACAGCTCAAGTTCAGCGCGACAGCAGTCAATGACGGCATTATGATTCGCAAGGAAGTACCAGCCGAGTATTATGTCATGGGAATACGAGGGCAGCACTACGAATTCGACGATATAGAAAATTCCTTAGATGACGACTCCTGTGATACAGGCTGCGAGAGGTTTTACGCTTTGTGCGTTAGCCGTTCTAAGAGAGAGACTGGATAATGGTGTCAGAACTTTGCGAATTTCACGGCACACAAGGGCGAAAAGGACGGATACAGCGGCTCTGGTGTCGGCAAGTGTCATGACGACGATACCATAGACTGACACTTCAATGACATAAGCTGGACAGGCACGTGGGCTTCAGCATGGCGACGGGGACGCAGTTCATGCCTCGGGAACTGCGGCTGTTAGTTTTCCTGCTTGGTGGGTCCGGAACGGCGACGCATTGGCGAGGGCGAACGTCGACGTGGACATGGAGAGCGGTGGGTTCGGACAAGCGGACGATCAGGGGGAAAGGAAGAGGAAGGAGGCCTTGAAGGCGCAGAAGAAAACTGAGGGTCAAAAGAGAGCATTCGTCGAATGCTCGAAGCAGCCTGGCGACGACAGCAATAACGCGACACGTGGCCAACACCGCCACAAGCGAAACATATCGTACGTTAGTTGAAGGTCCACCATTGGTCGGAGTAGACGCCGAGTTGCGACTGGGGCGCAGAAAAATGCTGCCGAGGTGGTATCGGCACAGGCGGTGGTGACAAGGTCGGCTGCGAAAAGAGTGGTGGCGAATACATAGGCACTGGATGGAACGCAGGCAGTCGAGGTCGGGCAACGGCCTCGGCGTACGTGAAAGGTGCGGCGAATGGCGGCGGTTCACGCGCGGTAGGAAGGGCTTGTGCGACATGGTCTTGAATGAAGTCGCGGAGTGTGTCTACCTGTGTGGTTGACGGGGTACACAGGACATCAAAGAGAGTTGACGAGCGACCTTAGCGCGGATGAACTCTTGGATCTTGGAGAAAAAAAGGAGCATGGTCGTCTTTTATGCCCAGGGTGGACAGGCTGTACAAAGAGTCATCAGTTGTCGAAGGACGTCCGGTGGAAAGACGTTGCCTGCGCAACCCGTCGAAACTCTGGCATAACTGGCTCAATTCAACAACAGTGCGATCACTCTTAGAGAGGAACATTTGAAAAGCGTCGTCCTCAATGTCATTCATGATGTGCTTGATCTTAAGCTTCTCGGGCATTGACCCGTTGACTCGCTTGCAAAGGTCCAGAACGTCCTCAATATAGCTTGTAAAATTCTCACCAAGCTGCTGGGAGCGAGTATGCAAGCGTTGTTCGGCACGGCGTTTGTGTTCCTCCGGCCGTCCGAAAACTTGTGTGAGGCTCCTTTTGAGACGGACCGCGTATGAAGTTCAGCTTCACGGTTTATGAACCACAGCTTTGCCATGCCCGACAGATAGAAGGAGACGTAGGCCGACATGGCGGTAGTCCCATTTGTTGTGAGCACTCACTCGCTCGTACATGGAATTTCAGTCGTCGAACTCCTTGTCCTTGGTGCCTGAGAAAACAGGGAAATCTCGCAGACGCAGAGACCCGGCTCAGAGGACAGTAGGTGGTGCCGGTAGAGGGGTTGGAGCGGCGTGTGATGATATTGGGGCAGGACCGCTCCAGAAAGAATCAGACAGCACGCCAGTGCACAAACACACGTCCAACTTCTATTGTACCCTTCACACATGGACAACCCACACATTACGAAATTCCTAACACAAAAACACGCGGCTAAACTAAATGAATAAGTAGAACGTTCGGCCTACAGTTCAGGTCGTCGGGGTAGTAGCCTGGGCCGTCGTTGATGCCCCGTCGGCAACATTCAGTGGCGAAGTCGACGTTGGGCGGCGTCGTCACCTGCAGTGACGAAGTCGGGAGACGCAGGGTCGCCGCGTCGAACTCCAGTGGCTCAGCGCCACTGTCGACGAACTGGAGCCGACGACTCACGTGTTCCGGCGGCAGGGAGTTGTGCCCTTGAGCACCTGTAGTCCGCCTCGGAAACCCACGCCAGCCCTCCTGGAACAGCGGCGCAAAGGCAGGTTCAGGCACCCGGCGCCAGCTCTCCACGACCAGCGGGACAAGGACAGGTTCAGGAACCTGGCGCCAGCTCTCCTAGACCGGTCGTCTAGCGGAGGCTGAGCTGTCCACTCGGCTAGTACGAGTGTCGCGACGTGGCCTGGGTCGTACCTATGGGCCAGACGCCCAACGAGGTAGTCCTGCCTCGAACGACGTACCTCGCGCACTGCCGAAGGCACGGGTCACGCACGCTCGAGCCCGCGCCTCACGAGCTGTCGTCTTCCTCGTAGGCACCGCCCGGCACATACACGCACACATCACATCCTCTTCGCCACCGCACGGCACACTATTGTCGTTTTTTTTAGTTTCTGTTTCGCGCCCGCGCAGCACATATTATGACACGGCGCTTGCGTCAGTGGGGATAATGAACCGCAAAATGCGATTACAAAGCTCCAAGTTGATCGAAACCCAGCAGATACCACCACTTGTGATGGGGTTTGTTTGCAGAGCAGAACGCAGAAGGAGAAGTATTCAGCAGCATCCGGTCAAGCACAGCAAGCACAAGCTCATGCTGATGACCGTGCCCCTGAGGCGCAGAGAAATGCCGCTGAGGCCACTCTTCTTCACTACAGTACTAATGGTTCTGTCACGTACTTTATGGGGCAGTGGCAGAAAATGTCTCTTAAACCTCTACAAAAGTCTGCTACGTACACGCTAAAATTAAGGAACCATTTTCTACCAGCCTGTGACACTGAGTGCATTGATACTGGATCCTGTGCATCATCTGGGCATTCGCCTCTCTGCAGGTGCAATTGGCAGTAGTTCTCTAGAAAGCTCAGTGTGGAGTCGAACGAGTAGTAGCTGCACCTTCAGAAATCTTGTATGTCCTTTTTGTATTATTTGAAAGTAAACGCAGATAAGGAACACCCCTCTCTCCCAATCTACAGTTATTGATATCTCAAGTTGTGTCCTGAGATTCATTTATATGTGAAGTTTAACGCCCCAAACCCAAAATATTGCCACCCACACGTAGTGGGTCTACTGCAAGAGCGGCTCTACCATCTGGAGGAAAGAAAGAAGATTGCGTGCCTCTTCTCGGCTCGAGAGCCAGCCACGACTGACGCATCGTCCTAGAGCTAGCTACCCGGTCGTTCAATAAATCCCCCTGTACATGTGACTCATCGTGACAAACTGGTGGAAGGTGCTGGGTAGTCTCACGGATGCTGCAGACCCCCCCCCCCCCCAGGAAGCCGTTATACGAGTCCAGTGCCAGCCAATACTCCCGTGCATCGGACCAGCCGCCGAATCAGGGGATTGCCTCCGGAAGTCAACGATACTGCTCCCACCACGTCAACAAACATGACCAGCACTTCGGTACAAACCTTGCCAACCGGCACGGGAACCACGTCGTCGAACCGCTATACGTTGGAAAGCCCACGGGCACCGACGACGTTCCATGGTACGGAGCGCAAAGACGTTGAGGACTGGTTGGCGGACTTCGAGCGCGTAGCCAACTTGAATCAGTGGGATGACGCGGCGAAACTGGGTCATGTCTACTTCTATCTCAAAGACGGGGCTCGCACGTGGTATCAAAATCGAGAGGAGCAGCTGACGACGTGGCCCGAATTCTCTCGTAGACTTCTGCAGACATATGCCAGCGCTGACCGCCAAGAAAGAGCTGAACGAGCTATTCTTGCCCGCGTCCAGTCGCCAAACTAAACTGTGACCGCGCACGTCGAAGACATGACGCGTCTCTTCCGACGCACAGATTCAAGAATGACGGAGGACAAGAAGTTGCGTCACTTGATGTGCGGTGTCAAGGACCAGCTTTTCGCCGGCCTCGCGCGAAGCCCTCCGAAGACGGTCGCGAAAAAATGCTGCAGCAGCGATCAAACCAGTACGACAGGCAAGTCAGTGGCATGTCCACTGCTGACATTTTCACTGCCGCTGGAACCAGCAATGACTCCTTACGTGAACTCATCCGTAATATCGTACGTGAAAAGTTGCAAAAGGCTGGTGTAACACCTCATCCTACGGTTAGCTCTATTGCAACTGTGATCAAGGATGAGCTGCGCCAGGCCCTCCGGGACACCTTGCCATCCAATACAGCTGCGTCAGCTCCTGCTGAATACCACCGTAGGACAACCTACGCGGAAGCCTTGAAACGCCATGCTGCATCGCCGCCATTGTTTGTTCATCTTGTCCCTGCAGTTTCACTCGAGTCAGCGCAGCCCATACCTTACTACGAAGGCACGTACACGCCACCGCCCCTGCCCTTTGTCCGTGGTGCTTCTGTCGCCCATCGTTCGGTGCAACCGGTCCAGTACATCGACAATCGGCACTCGTCTCTTCGGAAGTCTGATGTCTGGCGCACACCCGATCACCGGCCTCTACGCTTTCACTGCGGAGAAGCTGATCACTTGTACCGCCAGTGCCCTTATCGCCGTCTTGGGCTTCGCGGCTTCTCTGCGTACTCGCCGCCACCCCGTTACGGTCAGAGACCACGCGACATCCAAAACTACCTCTCTCAGCAGCATGCACCACCGTCTGCCGGGCGCCAGTCGCGCTCGCCATCACCGAGGCGATTTTCATCAACGCCCCAGCGGTATTCTACCGCACAATCTCCCAGCCCCCGCCGGGAAAACTAGCCGAAGCGACCTCTAGGGCGGGGTCGCTGAACGTCGAAGCGCTGAAGACCTCCTATTGACGCAGAACCGTACAGAAACTGGTCCGACATCACCTGCTGCTGCGAAGGATAGCCGGCTTTCACTCGACATAGCAGTAACAATTGATGGTTGTGTAGTTAATGCGTTAGTGGACACCGGCGCAGACTATTCCATACCGAGCGGGAAACTGACAACGCAGCTGAAGAAAGTAATCACGCTGTGGCATAACTCGCAGATTCGGACAGCTGGTGGCCATGTCGTTACTCCACTGGGCGCCTGCCCAACTAGAGTACAGATTCAAGAGTACACATTCGTAGCAAGCTGCCTTGTTCTACGTGAATGCTCCCGTGACGTCATTCTGGGAGTTGATTTTCTACAGGAAAATGGAGCTATCATTGATCTGCAAGAGCGCCGCGTCACGTTCTCAGCCCAGTGAGCAATCAACGTGCAGGATGACGGAATGCGTGTCGACATACTCCGTATTTCTGAACAGAGCGTGACGCTTCCTCCCCGAGCCAGTGTTCTAGTCGACGTAACATGCTGTGGTTTGAGCGATGGCGATGTGGTGGCCGAGACAAATTTAGAACACCTCCTGCAGCAAGGCATATGTGTAGCGAGAAGTGTAATACACGTTCGTGACGGCCGATCTGAATTGCTCGTTACCAACTTTAGCAGCGAGCATCGACACCTTTTCCGTGGCACTTCGATAGCGTTTGCCCACGAAGTAGCAAACGTAACCAACTGTCTCACGTCAAAAATAGTCGACAACGCAGACACATCAATGCGCAACATTGACATCAATCCTGATCTGTCCACCGATAACCAGACTGCGCTGCGAGCGCTCTTGTTCGTGTACAGGTCTTGCTTCGCAAGTTGCTCAAAGATACGCCAGACATCCATCATTCCATGACTCAACACAGGATCATCACGTACGAGGACGCACGCCCAATACACCAGCACCCCTACCGCGTGTCGGCTGAAGAACGTGAAGAGATACGTACGCAAGTTCGCGAGATGCTTGACGATGGCGTTATCGAACCATCCAACAGCCCGTGGTCATCTCCAGTCGTGCTTGTCAAAAAGAAGGACGGGTCGCTACGCTTCTGCGTCGATTACCGAAAGCTTAACAACGTGACCAAAAAGGATGTGTACCCGCCACCGCGTGTCGACGATTCGCTTGATAGACTTCGTCGTGCCCATTATTTCACTTCTCTCGATCTCAAAAGCGGGTACTGGCAAGCCGAGGTAGATCAGCGAGACCGCGAAAAACAGCCTTCGTGACTCCAGATGGCCTATACCGATTTCGAGTACTCCCTTTCGGCTTGTGTTCAGCGCCGGCAACTTTCCAGCGAATGATGGACACTGTCTTCACTGGGCTCAAGTGGCAGACTTGTCTTGTCTACCTTGATGATGTGGTGGTCTTCTCTGCCACGTTCGAGCAGCACGTTCAGTGCTGGCGCAGCGTGCTGGAGGCTATCCGATCGGCAGACCTCACTCTAAAGCCACAGATGTGCCACTTCGGCTATGAAGAACTTAAATTTCTTGGACATGTAGTTAGCGCCGAAGGAGTCCGGCCCGATCCAGACAAGCTTGCCGCTGTTGCCGAATTACCAGCTCCTGTCGATAAGAAAGCCGTCCGGCACTTTCTTGGTTTGTGCGCTTACTATCGCCGGTTCATTCATGGCTTTTCACAGATAGCAGAACCTCTGACTCGTCTCACAAGGGACGACACGCCGTTTGTCTGGGAAAACGAGCAACAAGCAGCTTTTGACGAACTGCGACAGCGCATGCAATCAGCACCCGTTCTCGCTCATTTCGACGATGATGCTGACACGGAGTTCCATACTGACGCTAGTAACGTAGGGCTTGGTGCAGTGCTCGTTCAGCGTCAAGAGGACATCAAAAGGGTGATAGCCTTCGCCAGCCGCTCTCTATCCCGTGCCGAGGCGAATTATTCCACTAAGGAGAAAGAGTGCCTCGCAGTCGTGTGGGCAATCACCAAGTTTCGCCCGTACCTTTATGGTCGTCTCTTCAAGATAGTGACGGACCACCACGCCCTCTGCTGGTTGGCAAGCCTGCGTGACCCTTCAGGATGGCTAGCACGGTGGAGCTTGCGGCTGCAGGAATTTGACGCCACCATCGTCCATAAGCCCGGCCGTAAGCATGAAAACGCTGACACACTGTCACGCGCACCCCTTCATGTCGTCAGTCAGGAAGCAGAGGAAGACGAAGGCTTCCTGGTCGCCATTAGCTCATCAGACTTGAGTAAACGGCAGCGGGATGACGCAGAGATTCTTCCGATCATCGATCATTTAGTGGGCCAGCGCACAATCATACCACGCCATTTATTCCGCTCGGTGCCGTCGTTCTGCCTTCGAGATGGTGTGCTGTACAAGAAGAACGCTCGTTCGAACAACCATGCCTACCTCCTGGTGGTTCCTCGAGACATGCGAGACGACGTACTCTTCGCTTGCCATGACGAACCCACATCCGTTCATCTGGGCAACCACGGACACTTGCCAGAGTGAGCGAGAGGTGCTATTGGCCAGGACTTTCGGCAAGCGTCAAGAAGTACGTCAAGAGCTGTCGGGAATGTCAGCGCCGAAAGCAACCATCTGTTAAGCCAGCTGGTTTGCTTCAGCCCATTTAAGCACCTTGCACGCCATTCGACCAAGTCGGCATGGACATTCTCGGGCCATTTCCCTTGTCTGTGGACAGCAACAAATGGCTGATCGTCGCGACCGACTATTTGACACGCTACGCTGAGACGCAGGCGATCCCACGAGCCACGGCTTCTGAGGTAGCACAATTTTTCATGCGCCACATCGTGTTACGACACGGTGCTCCTTCCAGTATAATAACGGACAGAGGGACGGCATTCACGGCGCAGTTTATGGACGAAGTTTTCAAACTGAGCAACACCAGACACCAAAAGACAACTGCGTACCACCCGCAAACCAACGGACTTACCGAGCGACTGAATAAGACCATCGCAGACATGATCTCAATGTACATCGACGTACAGCACAAAACATGAGACCGGATCTTACCTTACGTGACCTTCGCGTATAATACCGTCATGCAAGAGACCACGCGATTCACGCCATTTCGGCTTCTCTATGGTCGCGAAGTGCAGACCATGCTGGACTCTATGCTACCGTGTCAAGACGAAGACGAGTTGGCAACTGACGCCGAAGAATTCGCAGAGCCTGCTGAGGAAGCCCGGCAGCTCGCGCGACTACACATCGGCCAGCAACAGCAGGCAGACGCACGGCGCTATAACATCCGCCACAGTGAGGTTTTTTACAACCCCGGAGACCGAGTTTGGGTGTGGACGCCCGTCCGCCGCCGTGGCCTTAGTGAAAAGTTACTGAGCCGGTACTTTGGCCCATATAAAGTGTTACGTCGCGTCAGTGACGTGAACTACGAAGTGGTTCCGGACTCAACATCGCAGGCACGGAGTAGGACATGACCGAGGTCGGATGTCATTCATGTGTTGCGCATGAAACCATTTATTGCGCGTTGTTCATAACTTTTTTCTTGCCGTACACTGTTCTTCGTGTTATTTATTTATTTTTGTGAACTTGCTTGTTCGTTCACTGACTTTTCCTATATTGGCACGCTCGGTAATTTCTACCTTTACTTTATCCGAATTTCCAATTTCTTTTTTTTCCACGTGCCTATATCGTAACATCGTGGTGGTGCTATGTACTTTTCTTTCCCCCTTTTGGGACTTTTTTTTCTTTTCGAAAGGGGGGATAATGCCACCCACACGTAGTGGGTCAACTGCAAGAGCGGCTCTACCATCTGGAGGAAAAAAAGAAGATTGCGTGCCTCTTCTCGGCCCGAGAGCCAGCCACGACTGACGCATCGTCCTAGAGCTAGCTACCCGGTCGTTCAATAAATCCCCCAGTACTTGTGACTCATCGTGACAATATCATTATGAGAGACGCCGTAGTGGAGGGCTCTGGAAATTTCGACCACCTTGGGTTCTTTAACGCACACCCAAATCTGAGTACACGGGCCTATAGCATTTCCGCCTTCATCGGAAATGCAGCCGCCGCAGCCTGGATTCGATCCCGCGACCTGCGGGTCAGCAGCCGAGTACCTTAGCCACTAGACCACCATGGCGGGGCAGTTCTGTCCTTTCTGACAACCACCCCTCGGCGAGACGACCTTTCTCACTGCGCGTGAGGCGTCTAGCTCAAGAGAACGGGGTACCGCTTCTTGAAGACTGTCTAATGACTCCCGCTTGACATCTCCCTTCGTGGCAGTGGGAGCTTAGAAATGGCATCGTATCTTTTATCGAAGTTGCTAAGCAGGCACAAACTGCACTTATCGACACCCACTTTCTCAAACTCTAAAACAAGTGCACTTGTCCAGAATATTTTACACACGCTTCAAAGTCTCACACCAGTGTGTCCTATGCAGCTGTTGACACACGCTTTTTCTATTTGGGTATTTTTAACTCTCTAACAAGCATATTAATTGAATAAGATCATGTGAGATACGTAGCTGTCAAGCATATTAGGCAACTACCACTACAACACGTGGTTATTATATACACAGATTCCCTGAGCGCCATACAAACGTCGAAAACCCTAAAAAATAAAAAAAATTCTCTCCTTGCTTTGCTTTACAATTTTTTGTGCACGATGAACGCTATATGATGACAAGTGCTATGGTACTGGAAGTCAGGGCATTGCCATATTAGTGGAAACATCTTGGCAGGCTAGCAGCGAATCCCGCCCAAGACAACGCTGCCACAGTACATTATTGGCCTTCCCTGCACTGGATATGAAGCCCTTCCTTTGAGGGGAGCTAAGGGCGCGCTGAAAGCGTCATTCGTTGGAAGCGTCAAATATGAGGCATATAATCAGCCATTCTGCTGGGCTGAGTTACAGGCATCACTTAATTGCTGCAGCGATTCCGTCTCGAGATCTGACCGTGTAATCTATAAATTGAAAAACCTAGCTGCCTATAGAAACTCAAAAGACATTACTTTCCCTGTACAAGGCCATCTGATTTTCTGGCGTCATCCCTCCCTTTTGTAAAGAAGCCATCGTCATTCCCATATTAAAACAGGGCAAGAATCCGTCCTCTCTCACGAGTTGCAGGCCAATTGCATTAACCAGTTGCCTTTGTGAACTGTTTGAAAAGGTGATAAATCGCCGACTCATACACTTCCTTGAAACAAACAGTCTACTTGACCCGTACCAGTGCGGTTTTCTGCAGTTCTCGAGAGGGTAGGTCCACCATTGACCACCTGGTACGTATTGAAGCACAGACCCGAGAGATTTTTATCCACAAACAATTCTTTCTCTCTGTATTCCTAGATATAGACAAGGCTTATGGCACAACATAGCGCTTTGGTGTACCTCGAGATTTCTCAGATTTAGGTATACGGGGTAGAATGTGATTACAATTGAAAATTCTCTCTCCAATCGGACGTTCCGTGTTCGAGTAGGCACAGTCTTGTCCCGAACATTTCTTCAGGAGACAGGGAGGCCCCAGGGTGGTGTGCTAAGCTGTACTCTAATTATTATCAAAATGAATTCATTGCGCCTTTCCATTACTAGGAGTATGTTTTGGTGCACTTATGCAGATGATGTACAGTTCGGCTTTAAGTCTTGTAACCTGGCAATGTGTGAGCGGTAGGTGCAGCTCGGTTGGAACAGGATTTCTAAAGGGGCAGATGAAAACGGTTTCCCGCTGAATCCACAAAAGAGCACGTGTGTCTTATTTTCTAGAAATAGAGGCATTCATTCTGAACCTCACATTGAACTACATGGCCAGCGTGTTTCAATGAAGACTGAACACAAACTCTTAGGCGAAATCTTGAACACCAAGCTAACTTTTATACTGCACGTAAAGTACCTAAAAAGAAGTGCTTGAAATTGATAAACCTTCTAAAAGGCTTATCACGCTCTACCCGGGGTAGTGACAAAAAGTGTTCGATCAATTTTTATCGAAGCCTCATACGGACACGCCAAGATACTGGGCTATAACCTATCAGTCTGCGACACCAACGGCCTTAAAGATGCTCGAACCTGTCCATCACCTAGGCATTCGTGTTTGCACGGGTGCTTTTCGCACATGCCCCGGGGAAAGCGTGTACGTTGACTCGAACGAATGGTCTCTCCATTCGCAACGATCAAACCAATCTTTGTTGGCAATCACCTTGTGGAAGTAGACAAAAGAACACCCCGCACACTACACCATCAATGATTTGTCCAGTTCTGTCCTGTTTAACAACCGTCCTGCCAGAAGACAGCCCTACTCACTTCGTGTAAGGACTCTAGCGGAAGAGATGGGCGTGCTGCTTCTAGAACACGGTTTGGCTGCTCCCGCTGTACATGTCTCGTCTTGGCAGCGGTGGCTGATAGGCTGCGATATATCTTTTATACAAGTCACCAAGCACGTGCCCAATGCACAAATTAATACACATTTTCTACAACTGTAGCAAAAATAATCATGCCCAGAATTCCACACTGATGCCTCAAAAACCCGCCTTTCTGTCTCCTATGCAGTAGTTGGTCCATCTTTTTTAGATGCTGGTATTCTGCACCCGAACACCAGCATTTTCAAAGCAGAGGCTTATGCTATACTGGTAGCTGTGAAACACATGAAACAACTAAAATTGCAAAGGGCAGTAATCTACACAGATTCTCAAAGCGTTGTGAAAGCCCTAAAACATTCAAAAAGCATACAAACCCCATTCTTATCTCCCTTTACTCAATCCTGTGTACAGTGTACGCAATCAATACACATGTCATAGTCTCCTGGGTGCCAGGGCACCATGAGATACAAGGAATTGTTTTGACAGACCACTTAGCTGCAACCGCCAATGAAACAGCTGCCAGTGGATCAACAGTGATTCCTGCACTTAAATTGAAACCTTTTCTAAAAGCAAAGCTTAGGGCCTGCCCCACCGCGGTGGCCTAGTGGCTAAGGCACTCGGCTGCAGACCCGCAGGTCGCGGGTTCGAATCCCGGTTGCAGCGGTTGCATTTTCGATGGAGGCGGAAATGTTGTAGGCCCGTATGCTTAGATTTCGGTGCACGTTAAAGAACCCAGGTGGTCGAAATTTCCGGAGCCCTTTACGGCGGCGTCTCTCATAAATATATGGTGGTTTTGGGATGTTAAACCCCACATATCAATCAATCAAAGCTTAGGGCCTATTGGCAGAGCACGTGGTCAGACACACAAAGAAACTTCATACTATCAATCCGCTACTTGGTCATTGGTCGCCATTATCAAAATCACGGTGCATAGAAGTGACACTTACAAGACTAAGAACAAGACATACCTTCACTACATATTCATACCTGTTGTCTGGTAGCGATCCACCTTTGTGTGAGAGACGTGGCGAAGTACTAACAGTGCTACACATTTTAATCCAGTGCAAAGAATTAGACAGGCTAAGACACAACACTTTCCACAACAGTTTCTTCACCCTGCAAAGTTTGTTGGTAAGGAACCACTTTTTACACCTAAGTCGCTGTTAGGATTTTTGAGAGACCTAGGTACTTTTTATGTCATATACCCGGGCCTTCCATAACATGACCTCTGACCTGAACTCGCTGCTGCAGTGATTACATCTCTGCCATGCTTTTATTGGGAACTTTGGCCATTCATTCTCAGTACACATATCTCATGTCCCTGTCATGATTTTAATGCTTCTATGTTTTTACCCGCGTTAGCGCGAGGAATTTTAAGGCCCTTATACAGCCACCTATCATAACGATTATTCGCTTCTTTTGACCCACGACCTGGCGCTCTTTGGCCAACAAATCGCCCGTGCGTCATGAAACACCACACATAATCATCAAACGCAGATAAGAAACACCCCTCCCCCCATTCTTCAATTATTGGTATGTCCAGTTCTGTTCTTTCTGAAAACCTCCCCTCAGCGAGACGACCTTTCTCACTTCGTGTGAGGCGTCTAGCTGAAGAAACCAGGGAACCACTTCTTGAAAAGTGTTTGTTGGCCCCCGCTTGACATCTCTCTTCGTGGCAGTGGGAGCTTATAAATTGCGTCGTATCTTTCATCGAAGTTACTAAGCACGCACCAACTGCACATATCGACAGCCACTTTCTCGAACTTCAAAACAAGTACACGTGTCCAGAATCTTTTACATATGCTTCAAAGTCTCACACCGGTGTGTCCTATGCAGCTATTGACACGCGCTTTTCCAACTTCGGCATTCTTAACTTCCGAACAAGCATATTTACGGAATAAGGTCATGATATATATATAGCTGTCAAGCATATTAGGGAACTACGACAACAACACGTGGTTATAAACATAGATTCGCTGAGTGGCATACAAACGTCGAAAACCATAGAAAATTCAAAAACTTTGTCCTTGCGTCGCTTTACTCTCTTTTATGCACGATGAACGCTATAAGACGACAAGTACTATGGTGCTGGATGCCAGGGCACTGCCATATTAGTGGAAACATCTTGGCGGGCTAGCAGCAACTCCCGCCCAAGACAACGCTGCCGCAGTACATTATTGGCTGTCCCTGCACTTGAATGAAGCCCTTTCTTTGACGGGACCTCAGGGAATATTGGCAGCGTCAATGCTACAGGCGAAAACAAAAATAAACTACATGATTTGTCAAACACAAACTTGAAAATTGGATAACAGTATCCAGATCATGCTACACACAAGCAACACTGATGAGACTACAAATCGGACATGCACGCTCTACACATTCATACCTTTTATGTGGTGGTGATCCAACTTTCTGTGAAAGATGTGAAGAACCACTTACAGTTCTCCGCATCCTCGTGCAGTGCAGTGAGTTAGATGCTATCAGAAAAAGCAACCCTTCATTACCATATTGACAACAGTTTCCTCTACATCCTTCTATGCTCATTGGTAACGACATGCTTGTTGCACACGAAATATTGTTTGCGTTTTGAAGAGATATACACTTTCACACCATATTCTGAGGTGATGTGTAGCACGACCTCTACACAGAGGTCATTAATGCGGTGGCTACATTAAACAAAGCACCTGATTCGCGACCTTTGGGCCCAAGGGAGTTGATGAGTCATTCATGCAAGTGCAACACATCGCCATCTTAGTCTTATTACCACCCCGCAGGGGCGTCTGCGCAAACAGGCATTTGGTGTGTAGCGACACCACGGACCCGAGCTAACGAGGGGTTCCGACCTCTCCCAGGCCTATCCGTGCGTGGCTTTGGCTTGAACGGAGAAAATGAGATCCTTGGGGTTGAGCGAATGCCGGGTGATTGGAGCTATAAGGCCCCCCGGCAGAGGCAACTCACCCCTTTGGCCCTGGCTTCACGGAAACAGCACCCCTGGGCTGATCCACCCTGGGGAAATCAGCAGTCGCCTTTTCGTATCTCTCTCTTACCTCATCTTCGTCTTTCTTTCACACTTTTTATCTATCCTGTCATCTTTTTTCTTCCACTTACTTCCGAATTTCTGGGCAGCGAGGGTATTCTTGTGTAGGTATCCAACCTTGGGTAACTACATTAGGTTATAGTGGTGATGCATGGCTTGTGCCTTCAAGTGTTCTACCTTGTAGCGTCCCCTGTTGGCGATAGTTATAGCCATGCCATACCAAATAGCCATGCCATACCAAATAGCCCAAGCTGCCACACTCGCTTGTTGGGCTCGGTGGTGGGTGGTCATCATCGCCGCCGAACATGAAATACTCCACGTGGCAAATATTTCCCCCTTCTCAACGATCGGTCCTTGAAAATGAACTGCATTGATGAAATCTCCAAACGAACCGCAACCGATCGTGACCACTTCTTATGCTTTCTAGTCTACACTCTCTTGCAGATAACGTTTCTGTTGCAGGACTATCGGTTTTTCTGATAGCTTGAACCCTTACTAACCTAATAAGCAAAAAGTACGACGCAAAGAAACTGTCATCTGGTGACCTTCTCGTTGAAGTAAGCCAGAAATAGCACGCAAACACTCTTCTGAAACAGAAGCTGTTTGCCCACCTGGACGTGTGCACCACTCCCCTCCGCAGTCCTAAAACTGTTTAAGAAGTCATTTCACAACGTAATTTGATGCGAAAAACCAAAACTGACCTCGTTGAAGGCTTTCGAGGGCAAGGCCTAGTCGTCACCCGCCGGATCTTCATCAGGGGCAACAATGAAGAAGGGGTCACGCCCATAGAATTAACATTTATCCGCTCCATCCTGCCCGAATCTGTGAAAGCTGCGTTCCTCCACTGCAAAGTCCGCCCCTACATACCCAGCCCCAGAAGGTGCTAGAAATACCAGAAAGACGGACATGGGTCGAACACCTGCCACAGAAAACAAACATGTGCAAAATGTCGTTATCATGAGCGCCAACCGAGAGCTGTACTTCCACGCAAACAGAGTGCCGCAACTGTCACGGGCCGCACGCTGCGCACTGGCGGACATATCAAATTTTCAAAAAGGAACAAAATTATTGAGATGAAAGTAACGAAAAAGATCACATTCTCTAGAGCCCGGAAAAGGTCTCACTCTTCTCCTGAAGATTGTACGCTGACGAAGCGCGCCGGTGGGCCCGGTGGCGTCTAGCGACCGTGGGCACGCAGTACAGCTTTGCTGATGCGTCCACATCTCGGCTTCCCACCAACCAGCCGCAGGCTGCACCAACGTTCGAGGTACCGCAGGTCCATCTCCATCAGACCTCGGAGACAACACAGACAATCCGAATCCCACAGATCAACCCCCGTCAGACCTCGGGGCGACACATACAACTGAGAGGGCATCTGTCACTCTTGAGAAACCCTTATCAGCATCCGAGTGTTCACGGGGGGCAATGGATGTGACACCGGCGTCCTCAGCGTCTCCGATGCTCACGGAATCTCTCCTAGTGAAGTGGAGCCCAATAGAACGCCTCAGAGGGAAGAAACACCCTCCAGTCCAGGCACCTGACAAATGCGGCGAAGTCTGAATAACCGTCCTTTTTTCCTCATTCTTAAAAATGGCTGCCGAAAGTATCCATCTACTGGAACTGCCGAGGTTTACTGATGAAACTTGATGACATGTATGAAATACTTGCGCAACACCAACCTCACATACTTTGCCTGCAGGAGACACACCTAAACTCAACACACACTAACTTTCTAAGAAGATATGTGGTATACCGAAAGGGCAGGCATGGCACTGCCCATTCATTCGGCGGTGTCCCTATCGTGGTGTAGAAAGCACTCCCGTCTGAAAGCCTCACTGTGGTTACTGACTTAGAGGCAGAGGCAATACGAACTGTTATGTTTGGACGAATGCCAATTGTGTGCGCATTCTATATCCTTCCGGACTACCAACTGTCCATTAAATATTTTCAAACATTCGTCGACCAGCTCCCGCATCCATTCCTTCTGGTTGGAGATTTTAATAAGAACAACCCCTCATTTGGCCCCGGCTTCACGTAGACGGCACCCCCAGGCTGACCCACCCAGGGGAAATCGGCAGTCGCCTTTTCCTATCTCTCTTCCCTACAAATTCGTATTTATCTCTCTCTTTTCTTCTGCCCTGTCTACTTATCTCTTTTGTTTACTTCCAATTTTCCTGGCGGCAAGGGTTAACCTTGTTCAAATAGCCTACCGTGGTCTAGGCGCATTGGGTTAAGGCAGTGTTGTACGGCTGACGCCTGCAAGCTTTCAGCACCGGCAAACTTGCAGCGTCCCCTTGTTGGGCTCCGTGGTGGGTGGCCGCCATCGCTGCTGAACAAAAATAAGATAGGCATGCATGGAGCATTCCCGCTACTGTCTGATCGTACCGGCCTAAAGCGGGTACGCACCGATGACATAAATTTCTTTAACCAGCCAATAGAAACATTTCCCCACTTCCACGTCATTCACTGTGAAAAAAACCGGAAAGCAAGCCAGGACTGTATCTACTTTCGTAGTTGCCAGGTGTCTCACTGAAACTCTCGGGGCCGGATACAAAGTAACCCAAATGGCTAGTGTAGACCTTCTCCTCGAAATTCGGGACAAAGCACAATTTGGAAAGCTAAACAGTCTCTCAACGCTTGGTGACGTACCGATCAGCGTAACACCTCACAGATCTATGAACATCACTCGCGTAGTGGTATCTGATGCAGACTTACTTGACCTGACCGAAGCTGAACTTTTGCGGGGGGTGGAAGAACGAAAATGTCACTAATGTACAGAGAATTATCATAAGAAGAGATAATAACGAAACACCAACGAAACACTTAATACTTACGTTTGCATTCAGTAAACTACCAGGATCTATTTAAATAGGGTACACGAAGACATCTATCAGGCCGTACATTCGAAGCCCTCGTCGTTGCTTTCAATGCCAGAGGTACGGCCATGGCTCTAAAACCTGTCGTGGCCACCAGACTTGTGCACAATGTGGAGTCCTAGGCCAGGCGTCTGAGAACTGCAAACAACCGCCACACTGTGTAAACTGCGAAGGAAACCATGCCGCATATTCACGCTCCTGCACAAACTGGTAAAAAGAAAAAGAAATAATTACATTGAAGGTGAAGGAGAACATTTCATTTAAAGAAGCACGGCGAAGAGTCGCACTATTCTATGGACCTATATACGCTGATGCGGCGCGTCAGGGGGCACCGCCACACCAGCCCTCGCCTCTCCTTCGGCCCGCGCATACCGAGCCGGCGGCTGTGGCACCTGCCCCCAAGGCGGCTGTAGTCCAGGCTACACCGCCTACTCCCAAACAGAGACCGGAGACTCCAGAGTCCTCAGGTCTCAAGGCCTCACCTCACCAGGAAAGGCCCAAAATTCGAACAGCCCGCACGTGCGGGCATCCAGTGCAGGAGGCAATGAATACATCGGTACCCTTGGGGCCGAAAGAGCGGCGTGGCTCCTTTGAGCGCGCCAAGAAAACAAAAAAGCAGATAACAGGGCCTGGTGACGGCCCTGTTACGTGAACTCAAACTCCCTGTCTAAACAGCCACTCGCTTTTCGTACACACAGGACTATTTTACATTCACCATGAACACTCATGTTATACAATGGAACATCAGGGGCCTTCTCAGAAACCTTGACGACATCCAAGAACTGTTACACAATCACTCACCAAAAGTGCTGTGTGCACAAGAAACACACCTTAATTCACAACACACAAATTTTCTTCGTAAATACGTTATTTTCCGAAAGGACCGTGATGATGTCCTGACATCACCGGAGGTGTTGGCATCATAGTGAATCAAGCAATTGCATGCACACACAACTCCAAACATCCCTTGAGGCAGTGGCTGTTCCAGCGGTTCTTTTTGATAAACTGATCACAGTCTGCACTATATACATTCTTTCTAGCTATCAGCTGCAAAAACGTGATTTACACTCTCTAATTTATCAACTTCCGGAGCCTTATTTTCTCCTTGGAGACTTTAATGCACATAGCAGGCTATGGGGTGACTCTCGGTATGACGCGCGAGGTCGACTGATTGAACAGTTTCTTCTCTCGTCGAGCGCGTGTCTCCTAAATCGAAAAGAACCAACCTATTATAGTCTCCCTAATAACACCTACTCCTCTATAGACCTAAGCATAGTATCTCCATCTCTTGTGCCTCTACTCCAGTAGATAGTCGTCAGGTATCTGTACGGAAGTGACCACTTTCCCGTAGTTTAGAGCTCAAGTACAGCAACTGAGTGTCCACCACGTGTTCCCAAATGGCTCATAAACAGTGCCGACTGGGAACAGTTTTATACCATCGCTCGTCTAGGTTGGAGTGACATATGTACTTTGAACAATGATGTTGCTGTCAACTACTTCACAGCGTTTTTGATTGATGCTGATGCTGCAACAAAATGCATCCCACAAAGAAAAAAACACCCTGGAAAACGGCGTGTGCCATGGTGGAACTTTGAATGCTGAAACGTGCGCAAACAGCAAAACAGAGCATGGAGGTTGCTTCAGAACTCACCAACAGCCGAACATTTTGACACCTTCAAGAAAATAAAGTCTAGAGGCAGGAGAACGCGTCGGCAGGCCAGAAGAGAAAGCTGGCAGAAGTTTTTGTCAGGGATCAATTCATACACACAAGAGGATAAAGTCTGGAACATGGTCGGTAGGATAGTAGGAAAACAAGTACACACACTTCCACTCCTAAACACTCAGGGTGATACCTTGGAAGATCAGGCAAACTTCCTCGGTGCACACTTCGAACGGGTGTCCAGCTCGTCCCACTATACTGACACTTTCCAAAAACGCAGAACAAGAATAGAAAAGCAGAAGCTCGAACACGAATGCACTAGATACGAGGCATATAACCAAGCTTTCAGTCTAGCGTAGCTTCGAAGATCTCTAAACTCCTGCAGTAATTTTGCCCCAGGTTCTGACCGCGTGGTGTATGAAATGTTAAAAAACCTACCAATTGAAACACGAAAAACCTTACTTTGTTTTGTACAATGCTATCTGGTTTTCTGGCAATATCCCTACCTCCTGGAAAGAGGCTATTATTATTCCCATTTTAAAAGAGGGCAAGGACCCTTCTTTAGCTTCGAGTTATAGGCCTATTGCCCTTACAAGCTGCTTGTGCAAAGTCTTCGAAAAAATGATAAACTGCGGACTTGTACATTTCCTTGGAAGAAACAATTTGCTCGACCCATTTCAGTGCGGGTTTCGAGAGAGTAGATCCACCACAGACTACCTTGTTCCTATCGAGGCACAGATCAGAGATGCTTTCGTCCATAAACAATATTTTTCTCTGTGTTGCTCGATATGGAAAATTCTTATGATACAACATGGCATTTTGTAATTTTAAGAGACCTGTCCCACCATGGCGTGTGCGGAAGAATGTTTCACATAATCGAAAGTTACCTGTCAAACCGGACATTCTGTGTACTAGTGGGCAGCGTTCTTTCCCAAACATTTGTCCAGGAAACAGGCGTGCCGCAAGGTGGTGTACTTAGCTGCACACTTTTTCTCATCAAAATGAATTCCTTGCGCTTCCATCCCTCGCAATATGTTTTATTGTACATATGTCGATGACGTCCAGCTTGGCTTTCGATCTTGCAATCTGGCAATGTGTGAGCAGCAGGTTTAGTTAGGTTTAAACAAGGTCTCCATATTGGCAGAGGAACACGAATTCCGACTGAACCCACAAAAAAAGAACGTGTGTCTGTTCGCCCGAAAGAGAGGCATGCACACTTAACCCGACATTGAACTGAACGGTCAACGTCTGTCTGGTAATACGGAGCATAAAGTCTCAGGCTTAATCTTGGACAACAACTTGACCTTCGTACCTCACGTCAAGTATATAAAAACAAAATGTTTAAAAGCCATGAATATTTTAAAAGTGTTGTCACGCACTACGTGGGGTAGTGACACACATTGTCTCATGAATCTGTATAGAAGCCTCATTAGCACCCGCTTAGATTTTGGGGCCGTTATTTATCAGTCTGCGACTCAAGGTGCTTTGAAGATGCTGGACCCCGTGCACCATTTGGGCATCCGCCTTTCTACGGGTGCTTTTCGCACCAGCCCCGTAGAAAGCCTTTATGTTGAGTCAAATGAGTGGTCGCTTCATTTTCAGAAAACTTACGAGTCCTTTGTATATTTCCTTGAGGTGAAAGCAGACACGAAGCACCCCTCATACTATACTTTAATGATTTGTTGAGCTCCATTCTGTTTCAAAACAGGCCTTCGATGAGGCAGCCCTTTTCAATTTGCCTGAAGGGTCTAGCTGAGGAAACTGGAATGTCATTCGAACACAGTTTAATGGCTCCTGTAGCATACCCGCCACCGTGGCAGTGGCAGACTATTGACTGCGATGTGTCTTTTCTAGAAGTTACAAAACATGCGCCTATTGCCGATATCCGAACATACTTCCTAGAACTTCAACACAAATGCGCACGTCCTGAGTTCTTTACAGATGCCTCCAAGTCTAACTTCTCTGTGTCCTACGCTGCTGTCGGCCAATCTTTTTCGGATGCTGGCCCCATACATCCAGGCACAAGTATCTTCACAGCGGAAGCTTATGCGATACTTGTGGCGGCTAAACACATCAAGCCATTACAAATACAAAAAGCAGTAATTTATACGGACTCCCTCAGTGTGGCAACGGCTCTGCACCCCCCCCCTGGGGCGCCTGCGCAAGTAGGCGTTTGGTGTGTAGCGACACCACGGACCCGAGCTAACGGGGGAGTTTCTACTCCCTCCCACGCCTAGCCGTGCGTGGCTTTGCCGTGTCCGGGGAATAGGGGATCCTAGGGGTTGAGCCGACGCTGGGTGATTGGACCTTTAAGGCCCCCCCGGCAGAGGTAACACACCCCTTTGGCCCCGGCTTCACGTAGACGGCACCCCTGGGCTGACCCACCCAGGGAAAATCGGCAGTCGCCTTTTCCTGTCTCTCTCTCCCCCACATCTTCGTCTTTTCACCTCTTTAAATCTATCCTGTCCTCTAATTTCTTCTGTTACTTCCTCATTTTCATAGGCGGCTTGGGTTAACCTTGTGCAACTAGCCAACCTTGGCCTACGCGCATTAGGTTATCGTAGCGGTGTACGGCTGGCGTCTGCATGTTTCTCGTTTCATGAACCTTGTAGCGTCCCCTCGTTGAGCTCCGTGGTGGGTGGCCGCCATCGTTACTGAATTACATTCCTCTATCATGCAGAGAAGTTTTCCACTCCTCAATGATTGTGCCGCTTCAAAGCGCGTACGCACCGAAGAATTTTCCTTTTTCAGCCGACCCAAAGAAGTATTCCCTCGCTATCATGTTGTACACAGTGAGAAGCCCAACAAAACAGCCAGAACAGTGTCCCCGTTCATAGTATCGCGGTCCCTGACAGCCACATTAGGTGATGGCTACAAAGTTACAAAAATGGCTAGTGGTCACCTTCTTTTAGAACTCCGTGACAAAACACAATTTGACAAACTTAGGAACTTTGCAACATTCGGCGACATCCCCATCAGCGTAACACCCCATCGATCCATGAACTCTGCATGTGGAGTTGTTTCTGACACAGACCTCCTTGACCTGACGGAGGCTGAACTCCTCGAGGGCTGGAAAGAACAGAATGTGACCAACGTGAAGCGATTCACTATTCGAAGGAACAATCAGGAAACCCCCACGAAACACTTGGTACTGACCTTTGCCACCAGTGAACTACCACAAACAATAGAAACTGGCTATACAAAGACACCGATCAGACCCTACATACCAAACCCCCGCCGATGTTACCAGTGTCAAAGGTTTGGCCATGGCTCTCAGAGCTGTCGTGGTCGACCTTCTTGTGCCAAATGCGGTGCCCAAGGCCACATCTCTGACAATTGTAATGAAACTCTACTTTGTGTAAATTGTGACGGAGACCACGCATCAAATTCACGTTCTTGTCCTCAGTGGAAAAAAGAAAAAGACATTATTACACTGAAGATTCGCGAAAATATCTCATTCAAGGAAGCACGCCGAAGGTGTTCGGCTTTTCACGGCACAACTTGCGCTGATGCGGCGCGTCAGGGGGCAGCGTCGCATCACCCTCCACCACTACCTAGGCCCACGCAAAGTGAGCCATCGGGTGTGATGGCCGCCCCCATGGTGGAAGCAGCCAAGCCTGCTCCACCTACCAAGCCAGAGACTCAGGTGACTCCAGGGTCGTCGGGTCGACCGACCACGTCTCACCAGGCGAGGTCGCAAATACGCAGCAGCAGCTCGCGTACGCGGGCGTCCAGTGCTTCACGTGAGGCAATGGACACAAACACGGTACCTCAGGTGCCGGAAACGCGGCATGGCTCCATAGAGCACGCTAAAAGAACCAAGAAACCAATAACAGGGCCCGACAACGGCCCTGCTACTTAAGTTACAACTTCCCACTTGAACAGCCACTTCATTTTCGTACACACAGCACCACTTTCCATCAAATATGGAAACACAGATTCTACAATGGAATGTCAGAGGCCTTCTCACTAACCTCGACGATGTCCAAGAACTTCTACACATTCACTCACCAAAAGTGCTGTGTGTACAGGAAACACACTTAAAATCTAAACACACCAACTTTCTACGCAGTTACATTATTTTCCGAAAGGACCGTGATGATGCCGTGGCATCATCTGGAGGTGTAGCTGTTATAGTTAAGCAAGGTTTAGCATGTAAACACTAGAAACTCCAAACGTCTCTTGAGGCAGTGGCTGTTCGAGTGGTGCTTCTAGGCAGACTTGTCACCGTTTGCTCTGTATACATACCTCCACATATTCAACTACGCAAACATGAATTCCAGTCTTTGATGGATGAACTTCCCGAACCCTATCTTGTTTTAGGGGACTTTAATGCACATAACAGGCTATGAGGCGACTCTCGTTGCGACGCCCGAGGTCGACTGATTGAACAGTTTCTTCTCTCTTCAAGTGCTTGTCTCCTGAATCGGAAAGAACCAACCTATTATAACCTCGCTAACAATACCTATTCCTCAATAGACCTGAGCATAGTATATCCATCGCTTGTGCCTCTACTTCACTGGAAAGTCATCACTAATCCCTACGGAAGTGACCATTTTCCCGTAGTTTTGAGCACACCTACATCAACTGAATGCCCGCCCCAGGTTCCAAAATGGCTATGAAGCAAAGCCAACTGGGAACAGTTTTATACCATCACACATATAAATTGGCGCGACATATGCACTTTAGACATTGAAGCGGCTGTCGACTACTTCACAGCATCTTTGATCGATGCAGCAACAAAAAACATACCACAAACAAATGGACATCATTGAAAACGACGTGTGCCATGGTGGAACTCAGAGTGCCAAAATGCACGCAGGCAGCAAAACAAAGCATGGAGGGTGCTTCGGAACTCACCAACAGCCGAAAATCTTGCCACTTTTAAGAAAATGAAGTCTCAGGCCACAAGAACGCGTCGGCAGGCCAGAAGAGAAAGCTGGCACAAGTTTTTATCGGGGATTAATTCTTATACCCAAGGGGCTAACGTCTGGAACATGGTTGGTAGAGTAGCAGGAAGACAAGTGCATTTACTCCCACTCGTGAACACACAGGGTGACAGCCTCGAAGATCAGGCGAGCTTCCTCTGTGCACACTTCGAGCAGGTATCTAGCTCGTCACACTATACTGAAGCTTTTCTAAGATACAAAGCAAAAATCGAAAACCAGAAACTGGAATACAAGTGTACAAAATACGAGGCATACAACCAACCTTTCAACTTAGCTGAGCTACAAACATCACTAAATTCCTTCAGTAATTCTGCCCCAGGCCACGACCATGTCATGTATGAAATGTTGAAAAACCTGCCGCTTGAAACGCGAAAAACTTTACTCTCCCTATACAATGCTATCTGGCTTTCTGGCACCATACCTACTTCCTGGAAAGAAGCCATTGTTATCCCTATTTTGAAACAGGACAAGGACCCTTCCTCTGTTTCAAGTTATAGGCCAATTGCACTAACCAGCTGCCTTTGTAAACTTTTTGAAAAAATGATAAACCACCGACTTTTATATTTCCTTGAAACACACAATCTGCTTGACCAATACCAAAGTGGGTTCCGAGAGGGTAGATCTACCACCGACCATCTGGTGCGTATCGAGGCACAGATCCGAGACGCTTTCGTCCACAAATAATACTTTCTTTCTGTGTTTCTCGATATCGAAAAGGCTTACGACACAACATGGCGTTTTGGCATATTAAGAGACTTGTCTCACCTGGGTATGCGCGGTAGAATGCTTTCCATAATTGAGAGTTACTTGTCCAATCGGACATTCCGTGTCCGTGTACTTAGCTGCACACTTTTTATTATCAAAATGAATTCCTTGCACTTGTCCATCCCTCGCAATATGTTTTATTGTACTTATGTCGACGACGTTCAGCTTGGCTTCAAGTCATGCAACTTGACAATGTGTGAGCGGCAGGTTCAGCTGGGTTTAAATAAGGTCTCCAAATAGGCAGAGGAAAACGGATTTCGACTTAACCCACAAAAAAAGCACGTGTGTTTTGTTCTCTCGAAAGAGAGGCATGCACTCGGAACCTGACATTCGACTGAACGGGCAACGTCTGTCCGTCAAAGCCGAGCATAAATTCTTAGGCCAAATCTTGGACAACAAGTTGACATTCGTGCCGTACATCAAGTATTTAAAAACAAAATGTTTAAAAGCCATGAATGTTATAAAAGTGTTGTCACGTACTACGTGGGGTAGTGATAGGCAATGCCCCATGAACCTCTATAAAAGCCTCATTCGCACCCGCTTAGATTATGGGGCCGTTGTCTATCAGTCTGCTACTCAAAGTGCCTTGAAGATGCTGGACCCCGTGCACCATTTGGGCATCCGCCTTTCTACGGGTGCTTTTCGCACCAGCCCCGTAGAAAGCCTTTACGTTGAGTCAAATGAGTGGTCGCTTCATCTGCAAAGAACTTACATGTCCTTCGTTTATTTCCCTAAGGTGAAAGCAGACAAGGAGCACCCCTCAAACTCTACAATTAATGATTTGTTGAGCTCAACTCTGTTTCAAAACAGGCCTTCGATGAGGCAGCCCTTCTCAGTTCGCCTGAAGTGTCTAGCTGAAGAAACTGCAGTGTCACTTGAACACAATTTAATGGCTCCTGTAGCATACCCGCCACCATGGCAGTGGCAGACTATAGACTGCGATGTGTCTTTCCTAGAAGTTACGAAACATGCACCTCTTGCCCACATTCGAACATACTTTTTGGAACTTCAACACAAATACACACGTCCTGAGTTCTTCACAGATGCCTCCAAGACTAACTCCTCTGTGTCCTACGCTGCTGTCGGCCCATCCTTTTCGGATGCTGGCCCTCTACATCCAGGCACAAGTATCTTCACAGCGGAAGCTTACGCGATACTTGTGGCAGCTAAACACATCAAACAATTACAAATACAAAAGCAGTAATTTATACAGACTCCCTCAGTGTGGTAACGGCTCTGCACAGTCTTAAAGAACAAAAAAACCCGGTCCTTGTCTCAATTTACTCCATTTTGTGCACACTCTGCACACTCAAACAACATGTTGTAGTGTGCTGGGTGCCAGGGCACCGTGAGATCCAAGGCAACGTGAGGGCGGATCAGCTCGCTGCATCCGTCCATGAGAGCACCGCCATTACATCCATATCAATCCCGGTCCTTGATCTTAAGCCGTCTCTCAAACGAAACCTTAGGGACTACTGGCAGAGCAAGTGGGATACACACACACAAAACAAACTACACGTTATTAAGCCACACCTTGGTCATTGGCTGCCCGTATCGAAATCGCGTCATACAGAGGTAATACTAACGAGACTCAGGATAGCACACACATACACGACACACACACACCTTTTGTCCGGTGGCGATCCACCATTGTGTGACAGATGTGATGAAGCATTAACAGTCCTTCACATTTTAATTCAGTGCAAACAATTGGACACTGTAAGAAAACAACACTTTCCATTACCCTACCGACAACATATACCTTTACACCCTGCAATGTTCGTCGGCAGGGAACCACTTTTTAGTCACAAATCATTGTTAGCGTTTTTTAAAGAAATTCATAGTTTTCATATCATATACCCGGGCATCCCGTAGCATGACCTCTCCAGAGAGGTTTTTGCTGCGGTGATTACACAAGAAAGCACGTGCCTCACGGCCCTTGGGCACAAGGGTATGAACGTGTGAGGCACTTGTGCTAATGCCATACATATCCACCATCGTCTTTTATTATCACCAACTTTTGTCATTCATTCCCACCACACACACCTTTCATGGCATGGTCATGATTTTATTACTTGTATGTTTTTGCCCACCTTACCGCGAGGAATTTTATGGCCCTTATACAGCCGCTAATCACAATCATCGTCCACATTCCATGTCCCATGAACTGGCGCTCTTTGGCCATCAAATGGCCCTTGTGCCAAAAAACACCATATATCATCATCGGTTCTGCACACTCTTAAAGACCAAAAAAACCCGGTCCTTGTCTCACTTTACTCCATTTTGTGCACACTCTGCACACTCAAACAACATGTTGTAGTGTGCTGGGTGCCAGGGCACCGTGAGATCCAAGGCAACGTGAGGGCGGATCAGCTCGCTGCATCCGTCCATGAGAGCACCGCCATTACATCCATATCAATCCCGGCCCTTGATCTTAAGCCGTCTCTCAAACGAAACCTCAGGGACTACTGGTAGAGCAAGAGGGATAGACACGCGCAAAACAAACTACACATTATTAAGCCACACCTTGGCCATTGGCTGCCAGTATCAAAATCGCGTCATACAGAGGTAATAGTAATGAGGCTCAGGATAGGACACACATACACGGCACACACATATCTTTTTTCCGGTGGCGATCCACCATTGTGTGACAGATGTGGTGAAGCATTAACAGTTCTTCACTTGTTAATCTAGTGCAAGCAGTTAGAAACTCTAAGAAAACGACATTTTCCATTTCCCTTCCGACAACATATACCTTTACACCCTGCAATGTTCGTCGGTAGAGAACTGCTTTTCAGTTATAAGTTAGCGTTTTTAAAAGAAATTCATAGTTTTCATATCATATACCCGGGCATTCTGTAGCATGACCTCTTCAGAGAGGTTTTTGCTACGGTGGCTACACAATAAAGCACTTGCCTCACGGCCCTTGGACGCAAGGGTATGAACGGGTGAGGCACTTGTGCTAATTCCATATATGTCCACCATCGTTTTTATTATCACCAGTTTTTGTCATCTATTCGCACCACACACACCTTTCATGGAATGGTCATGATTTTATTACTTCTATGTTTTTACTCGTCTTACCGCGAGGAATTTTATGGCCCTTATACAGCCGCTTATCACAATCATTGTCCATATTTTTAGTAAGATGAACTGGCGCTTTTTGGCCGTGAAATAGCCCTTGCGCCACAAAACATCAAACATCATCATCAGAACAACCCCCCTCTGGGATGCAGAAGAACAGATTCTCGAGGCTCCCGATGCGAAAACTTCCTCTTGTCCTCCGGCTCCTGCATATATAACAAAAAAGAAGCAACATACTTCAATGCAGCGCGCAACCCATACGCAGCTATAGATCTTGATATCGGCTCTCCTTCACTCATGGCAACCACAGAGTGGGCTGCTATTCATAACCTCTACGGAAGTGATCAATTTCCTGTGTGTCGAAAACACACAGGAAGTACAAGTGAGACGTTTGAAAATGTATTCAGGTTCAGAGAACGGGATGCTGACTGGATAAAATTTCGAGAACTTACAGAACTGTCGCGTTCCTCTATTGAAAACCTAGACATTTATGACTGTGAAGCATTAGGCGTACTTCATATCATACAGGCCACAGAGCAATCAATCCCACAGACATCTGGCAAGACGCGATACAAACGACGGCCCTCGTGGAATGTGGAATGCAAAAAAGCTCGTCAAAACGAAAACAAAGCTTGATCAAAATTTCGCAGGTACACTCTGCTTACAACTTGATGAATTTGAAGTGTGCAAAATCAAATGGTAGGCTTATCCGACGAGAATCAAAGCGGGAGAGCTGGCAGTCCTTTCTCTCGACAGTTAACTCCTACACTGATAGGCATAGGGTGTACAAAAGATTAAGAGCACTTCAAAGGCACAACACTCATCCGGTGCCTCTCGTCCATACTGCTGGTGATACGTTGGAACACCAGGCAGATGCCATAGGCCAACATTTTGAGTACATCTTCAGCTCAGCACATTACACAGACTCCTTTAAACGACACAAGCTTGCTGAGGAACGTTAGCATATCCGTGATAGATGGTCATCTGCTGGAGGCTACAGTACTTCGTTTACTATTGATGAATTGGAGGCAGTGCTGGCAACATGTGGCAACTCAGCAGCAGGCCTAGACAGGATTACGTATCGCTTGCTGAAACACTTTCACGAACAGATGCTTGATGCTGTTCTCTTACTGTTCAACAATGTATGGTCCTCTGGGTGCCTACCCAAGGCCTGGAAAAAGGCAGTTATCATACCCATCCCTAAACAAGAAAAAGAAGCCACTTTTGCTGCTAGTTATAGGCTTATCGCCTTGACTAACTTCTTGTGCAAAGTATTTAGAAAAATGCTGAACCGCCACCTTATGTATTACCTTGAATATAATGGCCTCCTTGACCATCGTGAAGCTGGATTCAGATAAGGCCGGTTGACAACTGACCAACTGGTAGCATTCGAATCCTATGTCAGGGATGCCTTCATTTACAAACAACACTGTCATTCTGCATTCTTCGACTTGGAGAAAGCTTATGACATGACATGGCGTTATGGCATTCTCTGTGAGCTGCAATCTCTTGGAGTGTCAGGGAACATGCTGAATACGATTGCAAGCTACCTTTCTGAAAGCTACCTCTCAGTTCGTGGTTCGTGTTGGAAATGCCTTTTAAAGTGGTTTACGCAGGAAAATGGTGTCTCCCAAGGTGGTGTTTTTAGTTTCACACTATTCACCGTAGAAATGAACTCCATAAGCACCATACTGTCTAAAACAATCTCCTACTCTATATTTGGGGATGACATTGAGATCGGCTTCAAATCGTGTATCCTAGCCATCTGTGAACGTCGGATTCAGTTGGCAGTAAGTAAGCTGTCAAGCTGGGCAGACAAAACTGGTTTTAAGTTTAATTGTGACAAGACTGGGTGCCAACTCTTTTCAAAACTGCGTGGCATAAGGGCATTCCCCGAAATTTCAATAAAGGACACCCCATTGCTACGAAGAAGGATCATAAATTTCTAGGTGTTGTAATGGATGAAAAGCTCAGCTTTGTCCCACATATCAAGCAGCTGCGATTTAAATGATTGAAAGCCTTGAACTTGCTCAAAATTTCAACTCATCAGTCATGGGGTACAGATCGTGACTGTCTGTTAAACCTTCTCAGCAGTGTAGTGCTCTCACATATTGATTATGACTCCGTTGTGTACGAATCTGCGTCGAGATCCACACTTATGATGATGACCCAGTGCATCACCATGGACTTCGTCTGGCCAGTGGTGCTTTCCGAACCAGCCCCACAGACAGCCTGTATGTTGAGACAGACCGGTGGTCATTAGAACGATGACGGCAGTTCACAAGCATCAAGTATGCAACCAAGATGCTTTTCCATGTCGACCACCCATCTCTCGAGCTATTGTAAGATACATCAAACACACACCTGTTTTTGAGGCGACCATAAGCTACGCCAACGTAGCCCATCAGAGTGGCCTCACACTTTGAAAATCTGCATATACCCGTCTCCACTATTCAACTAAGCTCCCACAAGGACACTGTGGCACCATTGGAAATGCGGGCTATCAATTGTGACTTGTCATTCCTAGAGGTGGGAAAGCATGGCCTCCCAATCGCAATCGACCAGCACTTTATGTACTTGCAGGCAAAATACAGGTGTTCTGAGTACTACACTGATTCTTCCAAGTTCTCGGCCGTCGCATGTGCTGCATATGGTCCGGCGTACTCTGAATCTGCAACAACGAACGAACATACCAGCATATTTACTGCTGAGTGTTATGAAACAATGCCCGCTATTAGGCACATCTTAAAGAAAGAAGAACCAGCCTCCGTCATATACACACAGATTCCCTCAGGGCAGTGACTGCGTTGTCTTCCGCAAAGACACATAAAAACCCAGTTACTAATGTCTTTCTAAACTGCCTCATGTTAGCCTACAGATTGATGCCTAAAATTAGGCTATGCTAAATTCCGAGACACTGCAACATAGCGGGCAATGAGGCAGTGCACCGACTTTCAAAATCCGCTGCACTCCGCTCATCAGTAGACGTAGTCATCATCCCGTATGAGAAGTTCAGGCCACTAACCAGAAACCGAATGCGTAGGCAATGGAAAGAGGAATGGAACGCAGCAATCGAAAACAAATTCCACACAGTAAAGCCAAGAATAGGAAGATATGCTCATGCTCTTGAAAAACGTAACATGCATCAAGAGGTTGCACTGTGCAGAATTAAGATCGGTCATACTCATGCAACACACTCGCACCTTTTAAGCAACTCATGCAGCACGCACACCTTGTCCTGACAAGGACCACTGCCGACACTGCGTCGGCAGTGGTCCTTGTCATTTTGTAATACCCATAGGTTTATCCAATTTTACACTCATCACACAGAGCCATACACTTTTAATCTTTATGCACCGTTCTTTTATTCTTGCCAAACTGAGTAGATTTTTTGTCAATAATCGAACCAACCAACAACCCTTTGTTTTGCGCTCTTTGGCCTGAGTTGCCCTTGCGCCACTAAAATCTACCATCATCATCATCATCAGTTTAATTACCACAAGCGCCACTATTCATTCCAGTTACCCTCATTACCCGTCACTGCCATGTTTTTATTTTCATGTGTTTTAAGTCACCTACGGGCGCGGAATATTAAGCCTCTTTATAGTCCCCGAGCAGTGTAATTGTTCAACAACAGATCATAGCCCATCTTTTGTCCCGTCTCATGGCGCTCTTTGGGAAGCACGGTCCTTGAGCCTATAAAACCCACTTGACATCACCATCGTCATCATCGCCTCATAACGCGGACACAGGCCGCATCTGCGAGATTCTTGAGTGAAAAAACTGACTACTCGTGCTGAACAACTGTTCACTGGCCAACCCGTATATATAGGCACTGGGTCTTGACCTCCAAGGTAGTCATCATCATCATCATCATCATCACCATAAGCCTGAGTACGCTCACTGCAGGAAAAAGTCCCCTTCCATGTTCCGCCAGTCAACTTGGTGCTGTGCTTGATGTTGCAACTTTATACCCGAAAACTTCCTAATCTCATCTGCACACCTAACTTTCTGTCTCCTTTACCCGCTTGCGTTCTCTTGGAGTCCACTCTGTGATCCTCAATGTCCAGCGGTTATCTGGCCTTCGATCTACGTGCTCTGCCTACGACCATTTCTTCTTCTTTCTCTCGTTGTCATTTAGGGTTAGACCTATCAGTTCATTTCCATTGGTCGCTGTGTCGTCCTCAACTTAAGATCAAACCACTTTTTAATCCTCCGGGTCTTTTCTCCGCAGGTAAGTACCGGTGAGAAGCAGCTATTATGTACCTTCCTCTTGAGAGATAATGGCAATATACGACACATGACTTCAGGATGCTTACCAAATGTACTCCACCCCATTCTTATTCCTTTAGTTTCTTCCATATCGTGGTTCGGCTCCGCGGTTACTACCTGTCTTAAGTAGACGTACTCTTTTACCACTTCAAGTGCATCGCTATCTATCTGGAAGCGCTGTTCTCTTCGAGGCTGTTGTACATTACCTTCGTTTTCTGCATATTAGTTTTAAGACCTACCTATCTTGCATGTTAAGTGTACAGTGCAGCATGAGAAACGCAGAATACATTCATTCAAACGTTACAGAAAAGCGCTTCAAAACGCTAGAATAAGCACTTACAGCGAAGAAATGAAACAAGATATGGTATATAAATACAAAAGGCAAAACATTATTTGCCTCTGTCGTGAAAGTTTGTTCTTCCTGTTAATTAAAATACACTTTTGTTCCTCGGACAAATCCAGAACTCCAGAAAACGGCTGTAATTGGTCCATTCAGATTTCTGCACCTTTCCTCTGTGCTTTCACATCTCATCTCTCACTGCCTTGTGCCTCGTTCTGCTTCCTTCCTTCCTTCCCTCTATACACCGTTGGACAAGCTGTTGACAGTGCTGTGGAAGGTACGGCGCCATCAGCCAACCATAACAAAGCACACAACTTGATTGGATTTTTCGTGAATGTCGCTTCCGTGAATCGGACTGGTGGCACCGCCTCTGTGAATATTTGTGTACTCTACTAAATAACCTATTAATTTTATTGCAAGTGTCGCTTGACACTTTCTTGAAATGTTTCGTTTAATTTTGGATGGGCAACTTTTGTTTTGAAGAAAATGGCCCGGCTTTTTTGTTTATAATCAGTGTCAGCTGTTCCTATAGGTTTCTGTCACATCATAGCTTCTCTTGAAATATAGGCTAGGGGTAGGGAAAAAACATTTGCTTTATTCATTCAATAACGAATCATTCAAACCAAATTCAGTGAGAAAATTTATTTTCTGACATAATAAAACATGTTTTTTATGTTTTCTGTGATTGCTACTCTTACTCTGATCCGATCTTGTACGCACCACGTACAGGTTGCCATGAGCCCATTGAAAGGGCTAACACCTTGTCGTGCTCATCACAACTTGTATCTGGCGTCCCAACTCTGCTGAGACTCGCAGCAACATTGCACAATGTGCGTCACTTCTATGAGAAATCGTTTCTTAGAGCCTTACTCGCACTTGAAGCCGAGCTGCTTTATTATTCTCTGCATCGTCGTTGTGGACACGGTCGGTAGGGCGTCGTCTTCTTCAAAATCCGGCACCACCTTGGCGATAGCTGGAATTTCACCTATCTGAAAAAAGATGTACACCACTTATCGAAAGATCTTTGTCTTTCGAAAGCGGCGTCTAGCGCACGCTTTCAGATGCCAACGAACGGTCGAGAGTGTGGCGTGAGCGGACGGGAAAGTGGGGCACAGAGAGGCGAGAGAGCAAACAGCGTGAGAAGGAGCGGCGGAGCATGGCACGTATACCCTCTCCTACACTCTCGCACCACACGCTCTGGTTGCTAAGGGTGAGGTGACGCGTGCGTGCCCACAGCCGTTGCTATGGGAGAGGGAGTGAGAGTAGAGAGAACACCTGCCGACGCGCGGACACCACCGCGGGCAACACCGGATGCCTGACATAGCCCGACTAAGGAATGCATTGCATTTAAAAAGTCGACGCATATTTATCGCGCGCGTTTCCCATTCTTCAAATATGAAACACTTCGATCATTTTATGGTTTCCTTTAAGTGATCCAAGCATTGCGCTGGTGTATTGCAAAATAGGGGGGTCAATAAAAGTACCCTTTCCTGTTAGTCTCTTGAGACGATTTCAGATTGTCAGAGGTGTCCCGCCACGATGGTCTAGTGGTCATGGCGCTCGACTGCTGACTGCTCGACGGCCGTGACGGATGCCTTTTTAATTGAGATGAAAATGATCGAGGCCTGTTTACTTAGACCCGTATTAACAAACCAACCTCAACTTTACCTCGAGTTTTCCTCATCAGGTTTAGGCCGTTATTGCGCTTGCTGAACAAAGTAGGCTGGTGTACAAGAACCAATCTCGTTCTTATATTTTACCCTGTTACTATTTCTGTGCCCTTATAACGCACAGAAACTTGAGGAAAACGTGAAGAAATCCAAGGCTGGCTTGCGAATGCAAGCCTTAGTTTTAGGTGTGCGTTAAAGAACCCCTGGTGTTCGAAATTTTCGGAGCCCTCCACTACATCGTCGTTCATTACCATATCGTGGTTTAGGTGCATTAGAATCCACATATTATTATTATTATTATTAGTAGTAGTAGTAGTAGTAGTAGTAGTAGTAGTAGTAGTAGTAGTAGCAGTGTTGAGATTTCCCAAAGTAGTAACTTTGTAATTCGTATTTCTGATGTTTGTTTTTGGACTTCAGGCAAGCCGGCGAACGTGACGTGGATGTGTGTCAACAGCGAGCAGACGGGCTGCTTCAAGGAGCAGGTGTCCAGTCATTTTGTGAAGGAGGTGTGCCTGTGCGCCGACAGGCACTACTGCAACGCTGCCACTGCTGCGGGAAAACCCATGTCACTGCTTGCCGGGCTTATGTCTACAATATTCACCGTTTTCTTTTGTACTGTTCTCTCTTGAGGTTGCGCATGAAAGGACTTCATGCGCGTTTTTTTTTTCTTCGTAAGTTTAGAATAGCATCAGGACAACTGAAAATAAGTACTTAATGCGAAGATACTTTGCCCATTAACGAGATTTTTTAGCCAGACAGGTGCAGATTTGCCTTCGATCTCATTTACACAGTCTTTGGCAAACTTTTGCGCAATTTCCATGGCGGAATCCTTGAAAAAAGAGTATTGTTTGATAGATTGCGGTGTGAAAATACTCTTGGACGAGTACAAATTCTCTCGCGACAATCGTAGGAAGGTGATTTCTTTAGTTTCTTGACGTATGGTCGAAGCTTAATGCGTGCAGCGACGGGTGTTCAAAAAAGGCCACGCCATTGGCCACAGAAGAAGTGGCTTATTGGGTGTTTGCTTGATTGAGGACAGGGTGGTGACGGAGTAAGCGAGAAGGCGCTCTGCAAATACTTGGATAATTTATGTTTGTATACAAAGACCATTGCTTCTCTTGAGAATGTACCATAAGGTCGTACGCATACCTCACCAATCAGTGACTAACGTCTTGAACCAGATATACAGTTTCGAATATTGGAGCTTGCCGCGGCAAGCCTTTCGTCCTCTTCTGTTTGATGATCTCATTCATTGCGCTGATGATCTGTCATTTTTTGTGTTATAAAATATACGACAAGACGATTCGGCGATGCGGTGGTTTAGGTATTATGGCCTTGGTTTCGCAGAGTAGTTCTTCGGAATTCAGCAAAGTGGCGGAACGATTGCGAAAGAGAATATTGACAGGCACTTGTCTTTTTGCAGAAAGCTTCACTGAAATCTTTGGGATTTTGTGCCTTGTAGCAAAACTTGGTGTCGTGAAGCTTTTTGTTTTGTTTCATAACCCTCCATGGAAAGCATTGCTGTAAATTTTCCTTCATTTACGTGCATCTGTTAATGACAAATCTGAAATATATGTCATGGCATCAACAACATAAGTCACATGATCCGACCGAAAGTCCTAAAGCTGCCGTGGTCAGTTAATCAACATGGCATATACTGAGCGAATATACTTCCCACAAAGAAAAGGATGACGTGCCATGACATATGTGATAGTATATGTATGTCTTCAACGCCATGGATTTCACAAGTCGCATAAATGTAAAGTTATCGTTTTAATGAACGAAATAACAAAATTCATCAAAAAAGCAGTATTTTTTAACACAGCCTAATAAAATAGGCAGACACTGAGACCCGGGGAAGTATAAGGTACTTTATTTGGAGTGTTTTACTCTTGTATAGAAATTTGAAACAATCGTATAGAATTTAAGGTAAACAAAATACGAGTTGCCGCCAGTAGAGTCAGAACCTTCAGCCTTCTGACAACACGTCCTATGCTTTCTGAAAGCACCCCGCCGCGCTGGTCTAGTGGCTAAGGTACTCGGCTTCTCACGCGCAGGTCGCAGGATCGAATTGCGGCTGCGGCGGCTTCTTTTTAGATGAAGGCGAAAATGGGTAGGCCCGCGTGCTTAGATTTATGTACACGTTAAGAACCCCAGGTCGTAGAAATTTCTGGCGTCTTCCACTACGGTGTTTCTCGTAATCGTATGGTGGTTTTGGGGACGTTAAACCTCATATGTAAATCAAATCAAGCTTTCTTAAATTCACATCTGTGCTCGAACGCGAGCACCGGCAGTGTCTTGCAGTATCAACCACTTCAGGCGCCATAGCCTTTTCCACATGCTTGACGAGCTTGTGCGACACACAGTAGGCGATTTGCACAATGACACTTACCTGTCGATCAGCGCAATGACGTCGAGACAGGACAATAAATATGTTTACAGAGTAAACAGTTACTCGCTACGTTGTCTGATATACCGAGAGTGATACATGCCGAGTGACCCAAGCAATATCCTCTACAGAACATCAGACGCAATGTGGGCGGGAAGAAAGCTTCTCCACAAAAACATTGTGCGCTGAGCCCTTCTGCTGCTGCACCTTCAGATACTATGGCCAGGGGAGCACTATTCAGTAACGAAAATTTGCCCCGACATTAGTGTTGCCGATCTGAGAGCAATTTATACTTCCCAAAATCCATGATCTCCAACCAAACCCGGTCTCGTGTCATCGTGTTACTCGGTCCGGCGGTGGTAGGTCAATGGGAGCGAACCCTGATGACGTGCCGCGCATACGGCATGATGATAACACAGGGCACGTACCCGTTACACCGAGAGGCCGTGTCGCCAAAGTGTTGTTACAAAAAGAGAACCCACTAAGTATGAATAGATCCATGGAGGACGCTGGCGGTGATGGTTCGGGAGCGTTCATTCGTCTAGCGTGTAGTGAGGTGCTGCGGCCGTTCGTCCTGAACCACCCTCCGCGACTGCCGCCGTGTCTGCACGCATATGCAACATGCTATAACTCATCGGAATGAGTGAGCAATGCTTACCCCTCCGACGGACCATGGTCTCACTTTATTTATTTATAAAACAGTATAGTGCAAATATTACAATGCAAACTCAAATCCGCAAACTTCATAAAAGAAAATAGAAACCATCATCATAAAAGGGATTTTGTACTGTTACGGATAAACATAAGAACGTTGAAGTTAGGCTCCGAGGGACTGTGCGTTTTATTTCATAGTCGCAAGAATGGTGTACTAGAATTTCAGAACTAGAACTTCTACTGGCAAGCGAATTAGTATCGTTAAACAATTCTAAGCTTTATTACAATACTAAGCAAGTGTGTAAAAGCGAGCGTCACCTGTTGCGTTAGGGCCCTTACACGCGCTTTCCGCACAGCCGCAATGCACGTGCCGGGACCCCTACCGCCCGCAAGAGGGGGACAAATAAGCCAATAGGCGACGCTCTTTCACCCTCCGCAGCGTAGCCAATTGGCTTATTTGTCCCCCGCTTGCGGGCGGTAGGGGTCCCGGCACGGGCGTTGCGGCTGTGCGGGTAGCGCGTGTAAGAGCCCTAAACAAGAAAACGTCGCCCGCACCTTTGGTTGGGCACTTGTTTACCAAATAAAATGGAAAAAAAGTAAGAAAAAGGGCAGCGTTCAGTGGTAAACGTGCTTTTGTTTTGGAGCTTTTTCAAATGGAAACTCGCGTGTTTTATTGAAAAAGCATTATAGACGAGGAAAAAGTCGTGTATCCGCTTGGGAAAACAGGATGGAGCGGGGATACTTTGGACCGAGGATATATATATATATATATATATATATATATATATATATATATATATAAAGCCTGGTAAAGCCTTTGAACGGTGGGTCGTCCTCTCCAGCGCCTTCTAGTGGGTCGCCCTTTTCATAAGAAGAAGAGCAGCTCGTGCAGAGGGTCGGTCTCCGCATGGACTGTCGCTGTCGTGAATCATCGCGAAGTGTCCGCCAATAAACCTCTTAACAATTTGGTGGAGAGTGCTGAGAGTGCTGTGCCCTTCAAACACCTTCGGTCCGAATTCGATGCCCTTGGAGCTTCGATCCCGTAGCTAGCCTTCAACCATGCACCAAGACGCCGCCCAGCAAACGCTTCCTCCTGCGCCGACGCCATGTCCCGGTGTCCTCCGCATCCGCGACCCTCCTGTCTTCACCGGCGCGGATGGCACCGACGTCGAGGACTGGCTGGCCATGTACGAACGCGTGAGCGTCCCCAACCATTGGGACGAGGCAGGTAAACTCGGCAACCTGTTTTTCTACCTCGCGGGTGTGGCCGGCATGTGGTACAACAACCACGCATCCGATTTCCCGACTTGGTCCGCTTTTAAAACCGCTGTCGTCGACGTGTTCGGCCGTCCGGCCGTTCGTAAGCTGCAAGCTGAACAGCGTTTACGAGAACGAGCCCAGCAGACCGGCGAGTCCTTCATAAGTTATATCAAAGACATCCTTGACTTGTGCAAGAAAGTCGACCTGAACATGTCAGAGGCTGACAGAATTACCCATGTTCTAAAAGGCATCGCCGACGATGCCTTTTCCATGCTCCTGGCAAAGAACCCCCGCACTGTGGCAGAAATCATTACGTTATGCCAAAGTTACGACGAGCTGCGGCGGCAGCGCTTGATGACCCGTCGACCGCCACCACGTGATGCTGATCTCTCGGCCTTGTCAGCACTTCCTGACCACGCAACTTTGCTCGCCGAAATCAAGTCGTTCGTGCGTGAGGAAGTTGCCCGCCAGGTCTCTTTACTGGTTTTGCTTCCCCACAACATGCTCAACAGCCATCAAGTACACTTCTACCTCCGCTCCGCCGAGCCATTCAGCAGGAAATCGCGGAGGTCGTCCCTGAATACCACCAGCCACCTCCTGCATCTGCGCCACACAGCTACGCCCAAGTTGTCGCCAGGCCGCCCCCCACCGATTTCTGTCGCTATTCCCCTAAATTACACCGAAACCGTCACGAGGCCCCAGGCCTTTGGAGAAACTGTCTCACCTACATACGCCGGCGTCACCCACGTGCCCCGAGTATCGCCTAACATGCACTCATATCAGCAGCCGGCTCGCCAATCGCGTTCTGCGACATGGATGGGACCCGCAAACCGATGGCGTACTGCTGACAATCGCCCCATCTGCTTTGCTTGTGGTTGCGTCGGTCATGTTGCACGCTATTGCAATCGTGTGCAGCAACCGCAGGTCACCTCCAACTTTCCCAGCCAGTCAGGCCGCTCTTATGACCAACCACCGCCTATGTCACCGTCGTCCCACTCCGTTCTATCTACCCGCCGTTCACCATCTTCACGACGTCGCTCACTGTCGCCGATGCGGCCACGTCCACTCGAGGGCGACCAGGAAAACTCGTCGCAAACCACGAGGCAAGGGCTGCGACGCTGTCGAACTGCGGAAGCCCTCAGGAAAGCCCGTCGAACGTGATAGACGTGCTTGTGGATGGTGTTCGTGCATCTGCCCTTGTAGATATGGGAGCCACCGTATCCGTAATGGACGCAAAACTTAGCCGATTACTGCGCAAAGTGACCACGCCGCTTTGCGGGCTCTCCCTCCGTACAGCCAGCGCCCAAAGCATTCACTCTACAGCGATGTGCACAGCCCGCCTTATGATTCAGGACGTGATGTATGCGGTCGAATTCATCATAATTTCTTCATACTCTCACGACGTTATTCTAGGATGGGATTTTCTCTCCCGCCGCGACGCCGTCATTCATTGCGCACCAGCAGAAATAGAATTAACGCAATTTTCTTCTTTGACGCCGGCCGACAGTCCATCAGCTTCAAGCAAATTACTCGTCAGAGACGACACTCAAGTGCCTGCAAACTCGTCCGTGGCGGTGTCGCTCTACTGCGCAAGCCTTTCTGACACCGCTGCACTCCTCTCGTCATCTCATCGTGTTTTCATAAGAAAATGTTTGCTGGTTCCTTTCGCTACCGTGCAACTCACTCACGGCAGCACCACTATTTTTGCTGTGAACTCATCTCCGTACAGCGTTACGTTGGTGCGGGGGAATGTCACGGCAGCGTGGAACCCATCGAAGACGCGCAAGTTATGGATCAACCCGATGACATGCACTGCTCAAGTTCCTGTACGCTTAGTGCTGTTTGGACATCTGCTTCATCATCCGATGATGTATTCGGTCCCTCCATACCCGACGACCTTACACCGGGCCAGCGTTCCCAGCTGTTGGGCCTGTTGGAAGAATTCCGCTCTTCTTTCGATGTCTCTCAACCTTCTCTCGGCCGCACATCCACCGTTACGCATCGCATCGACACAGGCGCACAGCCACCGCTGCGGCAACGTCCATATCGCGTATCTCCTACAGAACGCCGTGTAATCAACGAGCAAGTCAACGACATGCTTCGCCGCGATGTTATTCGCCCCTCTAGCAGCCCCTGGGCATCTCCTGTCGTTCTCGTCACGAAGAAGGACGGTTCCGTGCGGTTCTGTGTGGACTACCGACGCCTCAACAAGATCACTCGTAAGGACGTGTACCCACTACCACGGGTAGATGACGCGATTGACAGCCTGCAAGGAGCAGAATTCTTTTCATCCCTCGATTTGCGCTCAGGGTACTGGCAAGTACCTATGGCTGAGGACGCTCGACCGAAGACCGCTTTTGTCACCCCCGACGGCTTGTACGAATTCAACGTCATGCCGTTTGGGCTGTGCAATGCGCCCGCCACCTTTGAGCGCATGATGGATACTGTTCTGCGTGACCTGAAATGGCACACATGTCTGTGCTACCTCGATGACGTCGTCGTTTTCGCTCCTGACTTATCGACGCATCTTCAACGCCTTCGGCATGTTTTAACGCGTCTGAGCGACGCCAGTCTGCAGCTCAACCTAAAGAACTGCCGATTTGCAGCTCGGCAGCTGACAATACTCGGCTACGTCGTGTCCAAGGACGGAGTTCTCCCTGATCCAGCCAAGCTTCGGGCCGTGACCGAGTTCCCCAAGCCGACATCCGTGAAGGAACTGCGCAGTTTCGTAGGACTGTGTTCCTACTTTCGGCGCTTCATTCGAAACTTCGCGACTATGATATCGCCGCTGACGAAGCTTCTCGGAAGTAACGGGCCTCTCCATTCGTGGTCATCACAGTGCGACGACGCTTTCAGAACACTTCGTCGTTTGTTGACGTCGCCTCCCATACTCCGCCACTACGACCCTACGGCCCCTACAGAGGTACACACGGATGCCAGTGGTGTCGGCCTCGGCGCTGTCCTTGCGCAGCGCAAACCAGGGTTCCCGGAATATGTCGTGGCGTACGCGAGCCGTACGCTTACTAAAGCCGAGACTAATTACACAGTCACCGAGAAAGAATGTTTGGCAATCGTCTGGGCCCTTGCAAAGTTCCGACCTTATTTGTATGGTCGCCCATTTGATGTCGTCACCGACCACCACACACTATGCTGGTTGTCGTCATTGAAAGATCCCTCAGGCCGTGTCGCCCGGTGGGCACTTCGCCTGCAAGACTATGATATCCGCGTGCTGTACCGCAATGGAAGGCAACATGCTGACGCCGACGCCCTGTCGCGCTCTCCCTCACCTGACGACAATGCCAACAACTCAGCGTCTCACCTTGCCATTTCTTCGATTAGCATTCACACCATTGCTACTGAACAGCGCAAGGCTCAATGGATTGCCTCACTGATAGACTTGCTGACTGATCCATCCACTCCATCCACTCGCGCGTTGCGTCGTCAAGCCCACCATTTCGCCATTCGCGACGACCTCCTACACAGGCGCAATTACAACGGTGACGGCCGCCAGTGGCTATTAGTCATACCTCGCAGTCTGCGCTCTGACATATGCGAATTCTTTCATTCTGATCCGCAATGTGTGCACTCCGGGGTATCGAAGACTTACCACCGTATTCGCCAACGGTACTTTTGGCGCGGCATGTACCGCTACGTGCAGAAATTCGTTCGCTCCTGCATAGAATGTCAGCTCCGAAAAGCTTTAACGCACCTGTCGCCGGTAGGTCTGCAACCTCTACCTTGCCCTGCCAGGTCCTTTGGGCGCGTTGGCATCGATTTGTATGGGCCACTTCCACTAACGTCGGCTGGTAACCGTTGGGCCATTGTCGCTGTGGACCACCTCACGCGATACGCCGAAACGGCCGCCCTTCCCGCGGCTACAGCGAGCGATGTGGCCTCCTTTCTGCTCCAACGATTCATTCTGCGACACGGTCCACCCCAGGAACTGCTCAGTGACCGAAGCCGTGTCTTCCTGTCTGAAGTTGTTGAAGCCATTCTCAAAGAGTGCAACGTTGTTCACCGCGAAACTGCTGCTTACCACCCGCAGACGAATGGCCTCACCGAACGCTTCAACCATACGCTCGGCGACATGCTCTCCAAGTACGTCGCCGCCGATCACACAAATTGGGATTCCATTCTACCCTTCGTCACCTACGCATATAATACCGCCCCTCAGAGCACTACTGGCTTTTCACCTTTCTTTTTATTATATGGAAGGCACCCGTCACACACCATCGACACGATACTTCTGTACAGGCCAGATCCGTCTGAGTGGGCACCTATTTCTGCTACAGCCAAGCTTGCTGAAGAGTGTCGAGAGCTTGCAAAGACCTTTACTGCGCATGATCAAGAGCGGCAAAAAAGCATTCGCGCTGACGCCAGCACTACTGCGCCCACATTCCTCCCTGCAGCGCTCGTCTGGCTCTCAATCCCTACTACTGCAACTGGCCTATCTTCAAAACTATTGCCCAAATACGAAGGCCCCTACCGTGTCGTCAAATGCACTTCCCCAGTCAACTACTTGATTGAACCCATCGAACCATCTTCGGACATGCGCCGTCGAGGACGTGACATTGTTAACGTGAAGCGCCTCAAGGCCTACCATGACCCACTCATTATGACCAGCGGTTAGGTCGCCAGGCGGCTCCCTTTTCGTACCCGGGGTAGTTGTGGTAAAGCCTTTGAACAGTGGGTCGTCCTCTCCAGCGCCTTCTAGTGGGTCACCCTTTTCATAAGAAGAAGAGCAGCTCATGCAGAGAGTCGGTCTCCGCATTGACTGTCGCTGTCATGAATCATCGCGAAGTGTCCGCCAATAAACGTCTTAACAATATATATATATATATATATATATATATATATATATATATATATATATATTTATATATATGAAAAAGAAGGTGTCCTTAGATCCAGTGAAAAAATACCAAGAAGTGGAGGAGGGGCAAAACGAAAACTTTTTATTTTTTCTACGTTTCAGCCGCGGACCGGCCTTCATCAGGGAAAACACGTTACAAAAATGCGCTTTTCTTAAGTAGGCATGGTATATCAAGGGCCCCTGACACGTGAACTATCACTTTCATGCACTATGTACTGTGATGCGGTATATATATATATATATATATATATATATATATATATATATATATATGTGTGTGTGTGTGTGTGTGTGTGTGTGTGTGTGTGTGTGTGTGTGTGTGTGTGTGTGTGTGTGTGTGTGTGTGTGTGTGTGTGTTTGTGTGGGGGGGGACGAAAGGAGCACACATAAAGGGCTCGTTTAATTTTTTAAATTGTTAGGGAATACTAATGACATCTAACGAGAATTGTCATTAAAAGTACTTTTGGTGTAAATGTGAAGAACGAACAGTGGGCGAAAAGATAAGTTGCCATGCACAGGACCAAACCCTCTGTTTTCGAATAACACGTTCGATGTTGTGGAAACTGAGCTGCCACGGCGGCTATCCCAACGCCCAGTTTGTGGAGTATATATGTGCATTCGAAGGCCGCACGTATGCGGGCTGGGCGCAAGTAAGGACCCGAGTACGGTGCTTGAAGCTGGGCCCGTAGCCTCAAGTACGGGCCCAGCCCAGGCTTGACGCTTCCAGCCAAGGCCTCCAGTTGCAAGACTGAGCCCAGCCCGGGCCAGCGGGGAAACGCTTCGGACGCAGTACGCGGGCCGGGCCAGCCTTTCAGCTCAGCAGTGCCGTCTGTGATGACGTTTATTCGAGCAGAGAAGTCTCAACGAGGTCGCGACGGAAATTGGGCGTACGGCAAGTCTGGCAAAGGCGGCACAAACTCTCGCGCATGCAGAGCACGGGGCTTTTCGTTGTCTTCCGAAGTCACATACGCGTTGGTGCGTATGCTCCACTACAATACCCCCGAGGTGAAGGGTAGCCATCCTGGCGACTCAGGAAGTAGGCACAATGAGGGGGTCGTAGTAGGACTTGAGACGTTCGACGTGTACAGTCTCGCGTCCTCGACGGCGCAGATCTGGTGATTGTGTTAATGACTCGATGAAGTAATTCACCGGGGAGGTCGCGTCAATGACACGATACGGACCATGGTACCGGGCCAGAAGTTTAGAAGACAGGCCAGGAACGTGCGGGGCACCTGAAGCCACACAAGGGAGCCAGCATGAAACGTAGGAGCTATGCGGTGAGCGTCGTCGTGTCGAGTCTTTTGTAGACCTTAAGCCTCACTTGTCAGAGACCGAGCCAACTTACGGCAGTCTTCAGCGTATCTGGCGACTTCCGAAATCAGGGAGCACTCAGATGAATCAGGGCGGTACGGTAGTATAGTGCCGAGTGGGTGGGAAGGTTGGCGGCCGTATAATAGAAATAACGGGAAAAACCGGTAGTCGCTTGCGTCGCGGTGTTGTAAGCGAAGGTAACAAAGGGTAATACAGCGTCCCAGTTAGTGTGGTCGGAGGAGGTGTACATCCTCAGCATGTCGCCAAGTGTGCGGTTGAACCGCTCAGTAAGACCATTTGTCTGTGGATGGTATGCGGTAGATTTCCGGTGGATAATGTTGCATTCAGCGAGGATAGCTTGGATGACCTCCGACAGGAACACTCGACCCCTATCACTGAGTAGTTCCCGCGGAGCAAGATGGCGTAGAATGAAGCTGCGGAGAATGAAAAGTGCAACTTCGTGCTGGTAGAGCTGCAGTCTCAGCGTAGCGTGTCAGATGATCGACTCCGACAATAATCCACCGGTTTCCAGAGCTACTATATGGGAGGGGGCCATAGAGGTCTATACCCACGCGGTCGAATGGGCGAGCTGGGCACGGGAGCGGCTGTAACATGCCAGTAAGGTGTCGCGGAGGTGTCTTGTTCTGTTGGCAAGTGGTGCAAGACTGAACGTATTTCTGCACAAAACGATACATTCCTCGCCAGTAATATCGTTGGCGCAGCCTTTCGTAGGTTTTCAAGACACCTGCGTGAGCACTTTGGGGATATGCATGGAAATTCATGCAGATGTCAGAGCGCATATGAGTTGGGACAGCAAGGAGCCACTTCCGACCACCAGGCATGTAGTTGCGGCGGTACAGAATGTTGTCTCGTAAGGAAAAGTGGGCTGCTTGCCGGCGTAGCGCTCTCGTGGAAGGGACAGCAGACGGATCGGTAAGGAAGTCGACTAACAAGGCAAGGTGTGGGTCTTTACGCTACTCCGAAAGCATGTCAGTGGTGTCGAGTGCTTACAAGGTGGTAAAAGGGGGTGACAGAGAAGCCACATCTGGTGTTAATGGCGATCGGGAAAGTGTATCGGCGTCCACATGCTTGCGACCGGAACGATATACGACACTGATGTCGTATTCCTGCAATCGAAGTGCCCAACGCCCCAGTCGTCCGGACTGGTCTTTCAAGGTGGACAGCCAACATAGAGCGTGGTGGTCTGTGACCACGTCGAAAGGACGGCCGTAAAGGTACGGGCGAAACTTCGTAAGCGCCCAGATGATGGCCAAACACTCCTTCTCTGTCACGGAGTAATTCAATTCAGCCAAGAGCGCGGCTTGCATAAGCGACTACGTATTCGGTTTGGGTGCTTTTCCGTTGTGCCAAAACTGCGCCAAGACCAACGCCACTTGCATCAGTGTGAATTTCTGTGGCAGCAGTGGGGTCGTAGTGGCGAAGAATAGGTGGCGAGGTCAGCAGGCGGCGTAGCTGGTGAAATGCGTCGTCACATGCAGGTGATTACGCAGATATACCTTTGCTGTTGGAAAGCAGATTAGTAAGAGGTGCGATGATGGACGCGAATTTGCGCACGAAGCGACGAAAGTAAGAGCAAAGACCAACGAAACTTCTTAGAGCTTTCAGTGATGTGGGCATTGGGAAGTCAGCGACAGCTCGAAGCTTATCGGGATCCGGAAGAACACCGTCTCTTGTGATGACGTGTCCCAAGATGGTTAGTTTTTGGGCTGCGAAGTGGCACTTCTTGGTGTTCAGTTGTAGGGCTGCAGAAGCTAGACACGTCAGAATCTCGTGGAGACGACGAAGATGTGTCGGGAAATCAGCTGAAAATACTACGGTGTCATCTAGGTAACACAAGCAAGTCTTCCACTTGTGGGCCCGCAATATGGTACCTATCATGCGCTTAAACGTCGCAGGCGCGTTTCAGAGCCCAAATGGCATGACTTTGAACTCATATAGGCTATCCGGCGTTACAAATTCTGTTTAGGGTGATCACATTCAGCCATTGGCACCTGCCAATACCCAGAACGCAGGTCCAAGGATGTGAAGTACTCGGCGCCTTGTAAACAGTCAAGAGCATGGTCTATTCGTGGTAGCGGGTAGACATCTTTCTTTGTAATCTTGTTTAAGCAACGATAGTTCACGCAAAATCGAACGGGGCCATCTTTTTTCTTTACCAGAACCACGGGTGACGACCAAGCGTTTTGAGAAGGCTGTATGACTCCACGTTTAAGCTTGTCATCTACTTGCTCCGTAATGACGCGGCGCTCTTCGGCAGAAACGCGGTAAGGACGCTGTCGCAGAGGCGAATGTGAGCCGGTGTCAATAGTATGAGTGACAGTCGTGGTGCGGCCCAAAGCAGGTTTCTGAAAGTCGAAAGAAGAGCGAAACTTGTTAAGGAGAGCAACAAGTTGGCTGCGATGCGAGGGGGGAAGGTCTGCGTCAATAGCATTGTCGAAGGCTGGCGAGCTTGATGGCTCAGACGCCTGAGCGATTGCGGCAATGTGACATGGAGATTCGTCGGGAAGAATAATATCATCGATAAGATTGGCAGGTTGTACATATCCTAAGGTTTCACCACGGAGTAAGCCAATGGGGTAGTTGCAGTGGTTGGTAACCAGCATTACGGTTAAACCAGACGCAATTGTAAGAACGGCAAATGGGAGCACGATGCCCTTGCGTTCAGTAAAAACAGGGGATGGCACCACCGTGGCGTCAGGTTGCGCCACACATGAAAGGCTAATAGGGACTGAAGCTTCCGGAGTTAAGGTGATGCCGTCGTCAGCGTTGAGTTTGCAGAGCAGTGGTGAATGGTCGAGCGATGGAAATTCACAACTTGGCACTAGGGACACTTCCGCACGGCAACAATCGATGATAGCTTCATGACCTGATAAGAAATCCCAACCCAGGATGAGGTCATGAGAGCAAGATGGTAGTACAAAAAATTGGACGATGTACAAAACGTCTTGGATGACGACGCGCGCCGTACACACAGCCGAGGGATGAATGCGTTGCGCGCTAGCCGTGGACAGCACGATGCCACAGAGAGATGTGGTCACTTTCTTCACTTTGTGACAAAATTTGTCGTTCATCACAGAAACGGCGGCCCCAGCATCAAATAACGCTTGTGTGGCGACTCCCTCAACATTGACATCAACAACATTTTGAGGCGAAAATGGAGACCTTGGTAATTGCGCAGAAGTTGCAGTTCTTGCCTCTGGAACTGCACTGTTTAGTTTCCCTCCTCAAGAGGTGGTCTACGACGCATAGGAGATGGCGATCGGCGACGAGGAGATAGGAAACGAGAAGTTGATGGGCGACGATCCGAGTCAGAGTGCCTCTGTTCGTATGCAGAGGTGGTGGCCTGCTGCGACGCATAGGTAGGAGTTCCAAAGGAGGCGTACGCAGGTGTGGGACGGCGGCGGCAGTAGCGTGCAATGTGGCCAGCGATGTCACACCCGAAGCAGATAGGGTGGTTGTCATGGGTGCGCCACTCATTAGATGGACGGCAAAAGCGAAGTGAGGGCCTGTAAACCGGAGGCGCTGCCGGAGGAGGTGGAGCCGATAAGGATACTGGATGCGGTGGGGGCCGCGCAACCACAGCTGCGTAGCTGAGAGGTGAAGATGGTGCAGGTGGTGCGTAGCTAACAGCTGAGAGATTAGATGCTGCTGAAGTGCTTGCGTAAGGGACCTGCACTGTAGGTAGGACATCGCAAATTTCAGTGCGTATGGCCTGCTGCAGTGTCGAAGGCAGACTTGCGGTGGGTGCGTCGCTATTCGGCAGCAGGGAGAGCTGTCGGGCGACTTCCTCCCTGATGAATTCTTCGATCTGGTTGGACAGACCTTCTTGGCGAACGTTGGCATTTGCGAGTGTGACAGCCGAGATCGAATCCGGTGGTGAGACACTCTGTCGGGCGATGGAACGCTGACGGCGTAATTCATCGAAGCTCTGGCACAGGCTTACGAGGATTGCCACCGAGGTCGGGCTTTTCGCTAGCAACATCTGGAATGCGCCATCCTCAATGCCCTTGAGAATCTGCCAAATTTTCTCTTCTTCGGGCATAGATGAGTTAACACGCCTGCAGAGGTCGAGCACATCCTCAATGTAACTCGTAAACGTTTCGCTAGGCTGCTGGGCTCTGTGGCGCAGACGCTGGCAGCGCGGAGCTTGCGGACCTCTGGTTGACCGAACGCTTCAGTTACGAGGGTCTTAAAGGAGGACCAGTTGGCGATGGCGGTTTCGCGATTGGTAAACCAAAGCTTAGCTACGTCTGCCAAGTAAAAGATAACGTAGGCGAGCTTAGAGTCGTCGTCCCACTTGTTGCTGGTGCTTACGCGTTCGTACAAGGAGAGCCAGTCTTCGACGTCTTGCTCACCATTTCCGCTGAAGATTGGTGGGTCCCGCTGGCGAGTAGCGCCGGGGCAGGTAGACGGGGCAGCCGATGGTGCTAGCTGGGCTGGGACGGGCTGGTTGGCGACTGCGTCAGTCATGTTTCGTGGTGGTCTTTCAGGCAACTTGCGAGAGCGGAGCTCCAGGTCTGCTTGGGGATTTCAGTAGCCTCCACCAAATGTGATGACGTTTATTCGAGCAGAGAAGTCACAACGAGGTCGCGACGGAAAGTGGGCGTACGGCTAGTCTGGCAAAGGCGGCACAAACTCTCGCGCAAGCAGATTTGTTTTGTTTTGTTTCCCTGGGAGGTTGGCTCATACTCACTCAGGGGGATTGGCCAAGAAAGTGTAGTGCAGTTTTTTTGGGATGATTTTAACTATGTGTAATGAATTGGTATTATAATAAGACTAATGTAAAAATAAAAACCACATAAAAAGAGCAAACGAAAAAAAAATCAAGTAAAGCAATTTTGAGATTTGAGGTGTTATGATTACCACTCAGCTTCGTTTACTTCACTCTGCCCGGGGGAGTAATAAATAATTTTTTTGATTGAAGATCACAAAGGTATACGCTTGGTTGCCTGAATATAATCGCAAACGGCATTGAAAACATCCCTGTGGCAATGTCCCAAAGCTGAGGCGCCAAAGGATGTTGTCTGACCAGCTCTGTGTAGATACAGGTTTAGGGGGGGGGGGGACACGACATCAGAGCACGGGGCTTTTCGTTGTCTTCCGAAGGCGCATACGCGTTGGTGCGTGTGCTCCACTACACGTCGAACAATATTGCGCTGCCATTAGCATCACAGTATACTTACCCCGAAGAGCATAATGAATCACTCTGTACGTTAAAAATATCAAAATCTGGACCTGATCGCTGGCTCGAAACTGAATTAGAAGCTTTTACGAAAGGGTTCTGACGATTTCCTTTCTAAGTTCATTGAGGTTGTTGTATAACATCTTCCAATTGTTCACAGACCTACTGACGCATTGCGCATAAGGCATATGCACTTAATTGTAAGGTTTGAATATGAGCGTCACTATAGAATTTCTCGAATCCGCCAAGAACGGGTGCTATTACACGGAGTTAATGCACCCTTCAAGCACTTTCTCTTTGCACACGTCCCGATCAGCGCGCTGGAAGTTGCACAGGGAGAGATGGCGCATGATCGCTGACTCCAGTTGTGAAATCCTGCATGCTACCGTCCCTCCCGGAAAAATTCAGCAGGCTACGGAGCGCAACGCCGACAAGTGGTGGCACTCCACGGTGAAATAAAATGTGTCTTATCGAAGCGCTGCTTTTTATTTGTATCGGCTATTAGCCAACAGCATTCTACCAGCTGTCTGGTGTCACACAGTGGGTGTCAGGCGAATACGACGCATGTGAAGAAGGGCCTCTCTACGAAAAGGAGCCGTCTGAGAGAATGGAAAGTTCGTACACAGCGTTCACCTCTCCCTGCCACGCACAACTGCAAGATTTGGCTGATACGTTAACAGCAATGTCCGATATCCTCAGGTTGTGTTTTCTTACCAAGCAGGAGGGCGTTATGACCCTTTGATTCTTAGCTTTTAAACACGAACGGCTCAGGGTGGCCTACCGAGGCGCCCCTTACCTAATCGGTTTGTGGCGACGCCTAGTGGCGTAGAGATCAACAAGACAAGCCCGGCACGTGACCTCCGGGTTTGTTTTGTCCCCTGGTCATCACCTGATCCTTGCTTCATCTGTCTTTAACCACTACTGATATAGGGTTCAATGATATATGAGACCTGCATGTAAGTTTCAGGGCACATGTCACGGTGTTATCACCGGTCGAGAGTTGGAACAGCATAGACGCCCATTTTTGAGGCTGATTGTGTCCTCAGTAGAAATCTTCTGTATGCAAAGACGGCTCTGAGTGATATTTGAGCTCAGTAAATGCTAATGAAGTTTTTATTTTATAAAATACTTATGCAGTAAATTTTCGCATGCCATCCCGACTGACATGGACACTAGTGGGATGTCGTGCTGCTGTGTGAATTCTGGTAACTTCACACACCAGCATGGCTAGCAGTGATGACGTCAGGGAGCAAACGTACAATATGACCGCTTTATGTTCACCAAGAAAGTGGAAGGACCGTATAGATAGTTTACGATATCCGGTACAAACACGTCACAGGAAGCTCATTGTGTGTGGCGACCGCTGAGTACAGTAGACAGCGTATCGAGTGCTTCAAATTTGTAATTATTCTTTCAGAATGCACTCACGTTACCAGTAAATTTTATAGACTCTTCATAGCTTCGCTTTTCATCATCGTCATGATCATCATCAGCATTTATTTATTTATTCTCAATGGCCCCTAATGGGGCAATACATATATTTGGGGAAGGGGTAGCAATAGGTAATTCTTGGTTACAAGAGAGCGTCACATAAATACTATTTTGAAGCAAAAAAACAGAGCAAAAACACACTAAAAAACAACAAGAAAAATAAAAGGAAGGAAAACATGATTGTTACAAGGCAGATAAACGCGTGAAAAAAACAGGGCTGCTATTCGGCCTGCTGACAGTAGTGCTGTAACAGTAAATCTTTAAATTTAACATAACTTATTTAGCTAGCAATATCATCAGTTAGTACATTTCAGTCTGATATGGCGGTTGGTAGAAATGATTTCTTGAACGCGTTAGTTGAACCATGAATGCGTTAAACACTGTGATAATTAAACAGACGTTATGATCATCTCATGGGTGGTACGATTAGTATTTCCGCATAGTTGTGGAAAGTTATAAAAAAGCTTATGAAAAAAGCAAAGACTTGGTATTTTGCGATGGGATGTCAGATGTGTTAGACCAATCGGAGTTTTTTAGTGACGCTCAGTCTGCAATCATATTTTAAAGTTATAAAACTAGCATCTCACACTTCTATTACCTGCTACTCCTGGATTAGGTACTCTTGATGAATGTTGCAGATAGGGGATGCGCATACAATTTTGATGCGTATGAAAGTTTCGTATGCATTTAGTCTAACTCTGGGTGAAGCAAACGTAAGTGAGCGTCAGATGAAACCTAGTGATCTAGAAACGCTTGCAGAAAGCGATGTGATGTGTTTAAACCAACTTAATTTATCTGAGTTTTCTACGCCAAGATACCTTTAAGATTCCATCTGTGTTCGCATGGAATTGTTTATCGTGTATGGTAAGGGAAGGTGATGTTGCTGATGGGTAACGTACGTGCATAAACTTCGCAGGTTAAATCATCCTGCGGTAGTAATGCCTGGTCAATAATAGTAGAGATACGTCGGTAGAGAACCCAGTTATCCGCAAACAAATGGATGGTTGATAAAATTTCAGCAGGACATTCATTGATGAAGATTAGGAACAGAAGTGGGCCGAGAACTATGTCCTGTTGGACTCCGGAGATAACATTAGTAGCGACCGATGGATGGCCTTCGGTGACGGTGTAATGGGAGCAATCAGTTAAAAAGCAGTCAATCCATGACGAAATCAGGGGTCTATTCAAACGCAAGGAAGTTTAGCCCTGAGATTCTGGTGAAGAACGTGGTCAAACGCCTAAGAAAAATCGAGGTAAACGGCATCGGTTGCAAAGGTTAAGTGTAGATTTCACTGCAAATCAGTCATGAATAGAACTAGTTGAGATTCGCATGAATAGCCGGACCTAAATCTGTATTTATTGGGTAATAAAAATGAATTATTGACCAGGTGTTTTGTATTGACCAAGTGAGATTTGATTATATGTTCAACAAGTTTGCATGCAGAACGTTTTAGTGAGATAGGATGGTTATTTTATGCATCAGAGCGGCTTCCTGCCTTGTAAAGGGGTACAACCCCGCTAACCTTCCACTCAGATGGGATTTCGCCGCTGGAAATAGATGGCATGAAGTTGATTGGTAGGAAGCGACTAGACACTACTTTTCTGCCTTTAAAAATTCTTGCAGATACGTATGTTGTCAGGTCCAGGGACACTGAATATCTGTAAGCTATCAATTAGCTTATAGATTCCTTCTGCCGTATTACTAACTGAAAGCATTTGAGGAAAAGTTTGATCGTGTGGTACAGGAATATTTGCATCCACTTCCTGAGTGAGACCTAAAGGAAGTAGACATTCATAACAATAGAGCAAAACTCCTTCGGAACGACAGAACTATCTTCACTTACTAAAGAGATGTTATTTGAGACACTGTGGTTGGGAGTTGGTAAAGTCCAGACCTTTTTTTGGATTAGTTCGGAGGATGTCACGAATGTCTGGGCTATGGAAGCGCCGTTTAGCACTCCTCAGCAATTCAGCATATTCACCTAAACACTCTAAGTACTTTGCTATATTAACACAAAAGAAGGGTGCTTTGTTTTCCTGAATAATCGCTTTTTGTGTTGCACAATCTTTCTATGAATTTGTAAACCATAATTTCCCAGCATCACCACAAAAGCAAACTAAAGGTACATATGACTCTATAAGCAAGATATTCTTTTCTTTATACGAAGACCAGTTTTTATTAATAGACCTTTTAGGATATTATTGTTCATAGTGTTGAAGAAATACGGTCCTTTCTTCAGTGAATATGAAAAAAATTGCTTTCTTGTAGTCATGAATGTTTTACTGAACGCTGTCGGGAAGTAATGGAAATATTACTAAATTATGGTCGCTAAAGCCAACGATCGGTTATAATAATTGGATTAGCTCGGGATATGGCACAAGGACGACATCAAGAGTATTAGTGCCACGAGTTGGTGCTCCTACAGATCGAGCAAGGTTAAAGGAAAAAGCAACCCCCCCCCCCCCCCCCTCAAAGCAAAAACCTCTAGAATGACGCGAAGGTGCAGCGATATTGACCCAGTCGATGTCTGTAAACTTAAAATCACCGCAAACCGTGAGGTTAGCGCTGGGAAACTGGTTCTGCATATCAAGTGGAATGCAACTGAGGTTGTTAATGAAAGAGTGATCAGAATCAGGTGGCCGGTAACAAACATTGATAATATAGATGTGAAAGAAGCAAATGAAATGTTCGCAGAAAGAATTTTGTTTTCAGTCATAATTGCAACAGAAGCAGAAATCAGGGCACCCTTAACTAGAACCACCATTTGACGCACGCACACACAAATCAACCTAAATCACCCTGCCTTTCTCGTTGTAGTCGCGATGGGCTGCGCCGTTAAGCAATTGAGTTGTGTGAAGAAGTGTATTTACAATGTATTGTTTTGGACAGTGTTTTTTAACTTGGGGTTCTCGAAGCACTGGAGGTCCGCGAAGCCATTGTTCGGTGGTTCGCAAAACTCATTTTTAAAAAATAAATAAAAGGGGTGAGAATCACGTTCTTCGGAGGCACACTGTGTGCCGTAACACCGCCTCTTTCTTGCTTCTGCTAAGCTTCACCGCACAACATTTGTACACTGCGGTGGCGCTGATTTAAGCTCTTCCTTCTCCACGAGGTGGCTGTAAAGCATTTGTAGTAGTTTTCTAAAACATATGCACGCGGAAATATTTTAGGGACGAAGCTCCCAAAGCCGTCGGTGTGTCCATGCATGTCTGTGACTGGTCTGTAACCGCTTAGTTGTATGACTGACTCAGCAGGTAGCGCTAGTGTGTGTCACAGACAGACAGACAGACAGACAGACAGACAGACAGACAGACAGACAGACAGACAGACAGACAGACAGACAGACAGACAGACAGACAGACAGACAGACAGACAGACAGACAGACGGACGGACGGATAAGCAGGCGGGTGCCGGGCAGGCAGGCAGGCAGGCAGGCAGGCAGATGCATGGACGTACTCACAAAGCACGAACGGATGGACGGACGTTTCGCCCCACTCATCATCATTCACTCCCTGGATATGCTGTGATTTTTTCCAGCCTTGCATTTTTCAACAGCATAAATCTATCTCCAGAAGGAAGTTGAATATCAGACCGCGACGCTTACTGACAAGCTATAGTGAGATCCAATCGGCATGGTAGCACCTCAGTTCGGCTCTTTGCCAGGAACAAATAAAAGGCACCTATTTCAAGCTGAATGTTGTGCTAATTTATGACACTTCTTCCCTTCTTTTATCTCTCCCTGACCGTCACCACTTCCATCTGTACACAAGGGATCCCTCACAGGAACGCCCTTGACTGAGGACCACCATTGTATGCGCCGTTTCGCTCTCTCAATCATGCATTGGCTTGTCGTGTCTGATGATGCATTGTCGTGTCTGTACTAGGTACATGGATGACGCTCCAATTATCGGCACAGTGGAAGGGTACAGCTTGAAGGGAGCGTTGAGTAATGCAATAAAGAAAGAAAAAAAGCAAACCAGTAGGCACGTTACAAGCTTCGCTTAATTTCAGTTTCTCCATAGGACAGGGGCTTCTGAAGCTTTTTTTTTCTGAAAGTACAATGGTAAAAAATGAAAATGAAAGTATCACTTCGGAGCTAACAAGCTAGAAAGCGCACGACGGCCCTTTATAGATTCGAGGTGCAAGTAACCACTTTCGGTGGAGGTGCCATGTTTTCCGGGCGCGCCCATGCATAGTTCACACCCGGTATGCCGGTACACGCAAATCATTTTGTGTATAGCGGTGTGCTGGACGAATTATGAACCTTCAACAATTATTAGGATGAAAGAAATCGGGTGTAGCTTGTACTAGGGGAGAAAGGTTGAATGCTCAGCATAGCTGATCGGTTTGTAGCTGGTCCTAAACTAAGTGATACCAGCCTTTACGAAGTGATACCAAGTGATATGAAGTTATGCGAAGTAATGTGAAGTAATACGAACTTCCAGTCGAGTCCATAAGAGTCACCTCACGCCGTTTCCACCGTGCTACGTCGTCAAATACATTAAAAGAGTCTAGTCCAGCAGTTTTGCTTGACAGCATGCCGTGATTCCCGGCCGGTGGCTTCCTTATCGGCAGTACGAACCTACTTCGGTCTTTTCGTGTCTGCGCTATATCAAGATGCTTTAGTCTACACCTGGTTCTGCTTCCCCGTGTCGTTTTTTCGCGGAACGAAGGCCCAACAAAAGGGCTCTTGATCATTTGGCTGCGAAGTCACTTCTGGCGTGTATAGTGCGTGGTGTTCAGCACTGGAGGTAAATCTGGCGCTAGTGTCTATAGCAGCTGCATTGCATGGCGCTTCAGCGAGCATGGAATGATAGTTAGTACACGGATTTGTCTAGTTTTTGTTTTTCTCGCTCCATTCGGCTTCGAGTGGCTTGAAGCTGCTTTGTCACAAAACGACAATCAGCGAAAGTTTTGCAGTTGAACTCCACCACCACCACCTTTTAGGCTGACCAATTCAAAACAGGTCACAAAGTTTACAGCGATAGATATTTCACTTGAAACAAAACTAAAATATTCCAATTAAGAAAGCCCCCAAAGCGTTAGAAGCTCGCAAGCACGAAGACTGATTGGTATGTGGGGTTTAACGTCCCAAAAGCATCTCGTGGGGTTTAACGTCCCAAAAGCATTATGAGAGACGCTGTAGTGGAGGACTCCGGAAATTTCGACCACCTCGGGTTCTTTAACGTGCACCCAAAACTGAGCACATGGGCCTACAGTATTTTCGCCTTCATGTAAAATGCAGCCGCTGCAACCGGCATTCGATCCCACGGCCTGCGGGTCAGCAGCCGAGTACCTTAGCCATTAGACCACCGCGGCGGGGCTAGCATGAAGATTATAATAGGTGAATCCGTGTACTAATATCATCCCTATGGCCACTGGAAGAGCGCAGTGCCAGAGTCCCCTCTACTTTCTAGGAAACTCTATGGTGTCTAGGTGGGCGCGCTGATGGCGGAACAGTACGAGCTAGCGAAGCAGGCGCAACATGAGGCACATGGCTGTGCAGCTGGTTGCTATATTGCGTGGTGACGCTATCGCAGCGCGGAGATCCTTTCGCTCGCTTTGGACAGATAACGGCCGGCTTCAACAGTTCCCTTGTTAAACGTTATTGTACATGAGTGTAATGGGTGTTTCACAAGCCGAGGTTTTTACAGAGTGCATGAGTGTGCATGCCTTATCGCACGTTTGGGTCTTGCACCAGTACATATGCATGAGCTAAGCTAGGCACATGCTGCTCTGAAGAAGCCAATGTCCATTAGCTACAGTGACAGCTTCTGATCATTCATTTTTCATATTTTGAGGCGTCTATCTTCTCCTGCACATGTGCCTTGCCTGGGTCGCATGGTAAGGAAGTATGTGTTGTTTTTGCTGTGTCAAAGTTGTCAGCACAAAAGCGGAAAATGGTATACTGCACGGAGTACTAAGTGCAAGCTTTCATCGAATTTGGTAGTTATGATGAATACTTCGCCCAAGAGTCTAAAAAGTTTATGCAGTTTCTGTGCAGCTTTCCAATATCCACCAAAATATTTTGTTTCTTCTTTGAGGTGTTCGGCGTAAAGTGCAGGGTGAATGGCGAGCTTTGCTTGAGTGATGAAAGGCTGTTTTCATTTCCTTTCTAAGAAGCATGTGGGGTAAGACAATATCGATACATCGAAAGGTAGACCACACGTCTATGGCATGTCTGATGGCACTGGATATGGCGATTCTTATTTTATTGGTCAGCTGACAGCTCGTAAAAAGAGACCACGTGCTACTTGACACCCTCTAGCGAAAAATTGGCGCGGCTTTTACTAAGTCGCGCAAGGCTGGGCCAGAGCAGAGCTAGGGGGCAGGGCCTGGCCTTAGCTGGGCTTTTTTCGCCTACCCATTTACCAACCTTCATCATCATCATCATCATCATCATCTTCATCATCAGTATGAATACGCCCACTGCAGGACAAAGGCCTCTCACACGATCCGCCTATCAACCCCGCCTTGTGCGTTCTTCTGTCACCTGCGAACTTTATAATCTAATCGGTCCACCTGACTTTCTACCCCGCCTTCGTGCGTTTGCCTTGTCTGGGAATCAAGTCGGTTATCCTTCCTACGTGCTACATGGCCGGCCCATGTCCCGTTTATTTTTTATTTCAACTATAAAATCCTCAACCTCTGTTTGTTTCCTAACGCGCTATGCTCTCATCCTGTCTCATAAGGTAAAATTTATTATATTCCTTTTGATCGCTCGGTGCGTCATCCTCAATTTAACTTGAACCCTCTTTTTAAAACTACAAGTATCGGCTCCATAGGTAAGTACCGGCAAGAGGCAGCTGTTACATATATTCCTGTTGAGGGTTAGTGACAGATTACCATTCATGATTTGAGAATGCTTGCCGATTGTGATCCACACCACCCTTATTCTCCTAGTTATTTCACTCTCATGGTTTGGCTCCGCGGTTACTACCTGTAATAAGTAAACATATTCCTTCAACTTCCATCATCGCACAGCACTGTTTCCGCAAAGTGCTTTTTTTGCCGAGACTGTTACACGTTCTTTATTTTTGTCCAACCATTTCCATACCTACTCTTGTACTTTCCGTGATTAGTTCAGTAATGATGAGTTGTAATTTGTCCCCTGAGTTACTCATCAAGGCAATTCCATCAGCAAATTGTAGGCTACTAAAATACTCTCTATTAACCATTATTCCTTATTATTCTCTATCTAGGGCTCTGGAAACCTCCCATAAACACGTGGTGAATAGCATTGAAGATATCGTGTCTCTGTGCCTTACAACCTTCTTTATTGGGATTCTGTCGCTTTCTTTATTCAGCACAATGGTGGCTGTGGATCCGCTGCTTATTTATTCGAGTATGTTTATGTAGCATTTGTTGATTCCCTGAATCCGTAATGCCTGTGTCACAGCTGATATGTCGACAGAGTCAAGTGCCATCTCGTAATCTATAGAGGCTATGTATAGGGTTTGGTTGTATTGATTGATAGTATACCTATTGATAGTATGATTATGGTCTGTTGTGGAGTAGCTTGTACGAAATCCTGCTCGGTCCTTTGGTTGATTGAACTGTAATGTCACCTAATTCTATTAGCTATTATTTTTGTCAATCGTTTGTAGAAAACGGACAATAAGCTGATCAGCCTGCAATTTTTCATGTGCTTGATGTCTCCTTTTTTTGTAGATTAAGAATATGTTGGCGTTCTTCCGATAGTCTGGTACTCTTCCCGTCTATAGACACTTCGTACATAAGGTGGCCAGTTTTTCTAACACAGTTGCTTCGTCATCTTTTAGCAGGTCCGTTGTTACCTCATCCTCACCAGTGTCTTTGCCTCTTTGCATTCCTTCTAGGGTTTTCCTTATCTGCACTCCAGTTGCTGGTAGAATGTCGAATTCCTCTAGGCTATAATTGCTTCTTACTAGATCATCATGCTTGTTTCGGGTTCTGTACAGCTCTCTGCAGAACTCCTATGGTGGTTTTGGGACGTTAAACCTCACATATCAATCAACTCCTCAGCCGCCCCAACTATTGTATCAATTTTGGTTACGACATTGCTTTCCTTGTCCTTTTATGCATACATCCAATTTTCGCCTATGCAGAAGTTTGCCTTCGCAGCTTCTAGGCTTCTGCCACTTTTTACAGCCATGATCGATTCTCTCCATTTCGTACCTTCTGATGTCGGAACCCTTACGCCTTACTATACTGCCATATACATAGCTATGCTTGCAATATTTTACTAAATATTTGGGGGAAGTATTTCTCTAACTTTCTATGTCTTTTTATCTTTTTCTACCTATGACGATTTGGTCCTCTTTCTTTCTTTTTTCCGTCTTTGTTCGCTTGATCTTTTTTCCCCTATTTCTTTTTTCTTCTATATCTAACATAACTTCGTGCCGATTCATGACGATGATGGTCTTTTTTTTTCTCTACGGCACACTGAAACCGTACACAACTCCACTGTAAAAAAAAAAGAAGATAGTGTTGCCCCATAGTTTACACCCTGCCACGATTAACACTGCTTACACTCCCAGTGTTACGTATGCAGAATTAACGTTCCGTGGCTTTTTTGTCAGGACAGGGACACTTTATCTGACGGTTAGTCACTCTAAATCTTCCCGATCTTTCATTTGCATCTCTCTCTCTATGTATGTATGTATGTATGTATGTATGTATGTATGTATGTATGTATGTATGTATGTATGTATGTATGTATGTATGTATGTATGTATGTATGTATGTATATATGTATGTGTGTATGTATATATGTATGTATGTATGTATGTATGTATGTATGTATGTATGTATGTATGTATGTATGTATGTATGTATGTATGTATGTATGTATGTATGTATGTATGTATGTATGTATGTACGTGTGTGTGTGTGTTAGTGCGCGAGACAGAGCGAGAGATTGCTTGCAAATGTGCGCTCCCAACACCGCCAGTGAAACGGCCTCAATCTCGAACATTACGACATTAAAGTCGAAGTCGAAATGTGAGTCACCTGCAACCAACCGGCTTCGAATCTGCTCGCTGTACGAACAGATAAATCAGTATAGCTAAATCCAGATCAGCATTTTTCTGAGCAATTAACCCCCCATCTAAAAAATCTATCGTTTTGAATGCACCGACGCTCTAGCTGCCGCGTTCTCCAGATACGCTGGTCCTCCCGGCACCTACATAGCGGTCCCCTGCGCCCGTAGCGGCTACGTCAGATCTGCCAACGGCATTGAACGGGGACAACAAAGAAAAAAAAGTAATCAAACAAGCCCGGTGGCGGGCGACCTGAAAGAGAAGCGTTCAACCCGTTCGGCGGGCCAGCCCGACAACCTTGACACCGAGCCCAGGGATGAGGACCGCAAACTTCGTGGAATCGCGTCTCCCCCTTTCACCTTTTTACCGTTTATTTTTCTCGACCATGGCCCCACTTTTATTTACTACTTTATTTTCGTTCTTTTTTCTCGTTGTCTCATTACAGTGTCCTTGGTGATGCCCCGAGGTGCTCGCTAATGGCTCGCCTGTTTCACTTCTGATTTCCTGCGCCCGCCTACCAACACAGTCTCCCGAGCAGACATGGCTTCGATGTCGAAGGCGTTCGCGTTGCATACCTTTGTTGCAAGAGGGAACCGTTTTAGGGGTGTGCGTAAAATGGTTTCCCAAGGCCAATTCAAGAGTCGTATGTGTCGTTTCGCTTACTTTTTACGCAATCCTTACGCTTTATATTTGCATAAGAATACCGATGCTTCTGGACCACGGTGTCGGCATCGACGGAGCTTGCTCTACCTAAAAGCTAGCTCTGCTGGTTTCTTAATCGTCTTGCTCGTGCTGGCTGCATAAACTTAGAAAACTACTTTAGCCCTACGAAAGACGAAGAGAGACGAAGCGCTGTGTCCTGTCATGTCTCTTTGCATTTCTTCGTAACGTTGAAATGGTTTTCAAGATGTGAGTCAATCACAGAGGACCCAAGAGTGCCCTCTGTGACACCTTTCTTTAATCGTTGAAACGGGGAGGGTCTTCAGCGAATGTCAAGGGAAAGAAAATACTAATTTGAAATTGAAGAGAACTAGGTATTACGAAATAACACAATGCATCGTCGTACGAGAAAATCACCAGACACAAGTTATGACCACCGGGATACTGTACATGAAAGATCTTCATTATGACACAAAACAGGCGAAGGATCATGGCAAAAATCTCATTAGGTTTACTGTTTTCACAGTTGTTAAACAGAGATCATACTCTTCCTGTGTACCGTAAGGTTGTTAACTGTATAACAATTATGTCAAGAAATTAAGTTGTCAGCCCATGACTTTTTGTCGTACCTCTGTAGTACAGTGATTATAGTGCTCACCTGTGGTTCCCAGAGTCACGGGTGCGTTACTGGCCGTGGGGGTCGCATTTCAGTGGAGGTCAAATGCTAGATGCAATGTGTACTTTTCAATGTCAACGCACGTTGAAAAACACCTGATAGTCGACATTTCCGAAGCCCTCGACTACAGCGCTCCTCAGTACGTGGGGTGTTATGTGCCGAATCAATTATGTGCGATTGTTATTTACTATAATTTTCAACGCATGTTACATTTATTAGGAACATCACGCCCGATCAATTACAATACGCACATGCGTTTTTTTATGAGAGCTTACTCAGTCCTCGAGGATGGAAACAACACCCGGTATTCCGGTGGTCTCTAAATCGCTGAGGAATCAGGAAATAAAGCACTCAAAAGTTTAGAAGAGCGACTAGAGGTGATTAGACAATCGTGTTTAGGGATATTTGCGTCAGTTTTGGGGCAGTTGAATAAACCATCCTCGAATGACTGCCGAACGTTGTCCGTAATGTTAGAAACACGTCTCTTAGACACTGCACCACTTCGCTGCAACAATTGTTCAGAGCAGCAGTCAGCAACCTATTGAGCTGTAGGGTTGAGTCGCATGAAGCCGATACAGCGGGGGCCAAACGGTGAATTGAGGGCAGGGAAGAGGCTTCAAGGTAAAGAGAAAACATTCGGTGAATCGACAATGATATTAAAGAAAAGTGGAATGGTAAATATGCTTATTTTGAGTACACTTGTCACAATGTCGGAATTTATAAAAATGGGTTCACGAAAAAAAAGGCCGTTTCGGTGCTACTTCTTATATTGAATATTTTTAGAAAACTCACAAATATCTAAAACCTGGTTGCTCACTTACAGACACAGAAAGTCGTGGCGATTTTTATTGGTGTTTGAAGGTAAGTCGGAAGCTGATGATTGGTTAGATATGAGTAAAAGAAGGGTGGGGGGAAGGGGAGAGAAGTTTTTGACGTTTGGCGGGTGGCAGCATAATACCACTCTTAGTCATGCTGCATGAAATGGGATATTTATAGCTAGCACACTACACATTTTCGCGCAGTTTGTGGGCAATATTTGGTAGTTTAAGCGGTGCCTGATTAAGAGTGTACCCTGGGGGGCCCCATGTGGGTCGCGGGCCGCTGTTTGCCTACTCCTGGTTTAGAGGGACCTGATGATTTATAGTATTATAATGCATTTTCCTTTGATTTCTTCCGTAGTAAGCAATGCAAAAAGTCTCATCTATTTTTAGGGGTTTTATTTCAGCGTAGTCGTTGTCAACAAACGGCGGTAGCTGTTTCGTTTACCTTAATCTATATAAAGAACAAAATGTTCTGCATAGATAGATAGATAGATAGATAGATAGATAGATAGATAGATAGATAGATAGATAGATAGATAGATAGATAGATAGATAGATAGATAGATAGATAGATAGATAGATAGATAGATAGATAGATAGATAGATAGATAGATAGATAGATAGATAGATAGATAGATAGATAGATAGATAGATAGATAGATAGATAGATAGATAGATAGATAGATAGATAGATAGATAGATAGATAGATAGATAGATAGATAGATAGATAGATAGATAGATAGATAGATACGCTAAGTTTACCTCCATTACGCAAAGAAATGCTTCGCTTTTAACAAGTAAGCCCTACCTACAACCTTGTTCCTGGTTAATACATGGCATCTCTCGTGTGCCTAAAGACGTAAATCAAAGGCATGATGTTCGCATCTGGCATTTTTATCCAATAGCTGAGTGAACCCCCACATAAGAGATGGATGGATGAAAAACTTTATTAGGGTGTTGAAGGGTTCCACCCCCGTTTTATAGGGGTAAATAGGATTGCGGGCTGCTCCCACTATTGGGACGGGGAGGCGTAGCCTCACCGCGGCATCGTTCTCATGCAAGTGACGCTCGATGTTTTTTAAAACAGATGCAGACGTGGGTTCAGGAAAAGTACTTGTGAAACGACTGAATCACTGCGTAAAACGGTTCGAGAGGGTATTTCTGCTACTGAAATGGACGTCACTTTATGAGTGTTGAAATAATTCACCGCATTGGAACAAATAAGCGTGCGGAAAGAACAGAATGGTTATTCTACGGCTTTGCAACTTTCAAGAAAGACGCTGAATTCTACAAAAATGCGCACTAGTTGAAAGACTCTGGCTTATTAATCAGTGGTGACAATTATAAGCAGGCGCGGGGAAAAAAGAAACACTTATGGGAATATGCAAAATAAAAAAAGATGGTCACACAGGTAACATGCTTTTGATAAGCTTACCATTGGCTGTAAAACTTAAGCTTGGGATGGTGATGCGCAGAATGTCGCAGAAAAAGGCGTTCGTGACACGCTATCAAAAAAAAAAGTTAGACAGAAGCCCCAAAGTGCCCAAGATAATGCCTTGCTGATTATGCAGTGCCGCAGTGCTCAGAATAAAGCTGATAATCTGGGTCGCCCTATCTAGTCAGTGATCGCTGACATAGCCATTGGGTCAGAATCTTGGCTTAACGAAGTAGATTTGAACTCTAAATGTTTCCTTGCAACTTTTAAACATATCGAAAGGCCGATCAACGCATGCATGGTGGTGGTGCTTTCATTTTGTGGGGCATTCCTTGATGTCTGAAGAAATCTATATTGACAACAAGGAAACTAAATCTGTGTGGTACCGCACAGTGCAAATTGTTCTAGTTTTATTGTTGGTGCTTTATATCGGCCTCCTTTTCCCATTGAATCCAATAATATGCGTCAGTTGAGAAAAATTGCCTGCACTTTTTGTAAAGAATGCGTCGTTCTTGCTGGTGACTAATTTGCCGGATGTCAAGTGAAATAATGGTAGCTCTGTTTTAAAATGCAGTGACATATTGTGAGCTGAAAACGTTCACTGACGTGCTCGGTCTCGTGCAGTGCGTTTCAGGCCCTACGCAAGGTAGGAACATTCTGGATTTGTTGTCTGTAATACCCTTGAAGTTACTAACGAGAAACACGTTATTTCCGGTATTAGTGATGACAACGCTGTCTTCACAAAGTTGACCAGGTCTCATGTAAATGCAAAGAGATGTGAATTTAGGAGAATCTTCTGTTACTGTAAAGCAAGTCATGGGGAAATATAAGCGGGATTAGAGCATCGCTTTCGGTCATTTGAATGTAGTGCAGACGAAGCATCTGCTCAGCAGCCATGACTAGTGTTCAAAGAACGCATTAGTAAGCTCATTCGGCGCCATTTCCCGATCGTCTCGTGCAATAAACTAAGCGACAAGAAAAAAAAAAACATTGAATTAATGGGCATCTTACTCAGCTTATCAGAAAGCGCGAGAGGGCGTACTCTCGATACTGAAGGGCCTTCTCTCGCTGTTTAGTGCACATTCACTAAACGTTGTCACATAAGGCAGTGCAAGCGGACACTCTAAAAGGATCTATTAGGCTTTTTTGTTATGCTATGTGTGTGAACGCGAACTCACCCCGTTTACCTTTTTCACGTTAATCTTTGTGGCCCTGTGCGCGGTATATATAGTCCGTGGTTTTATTTGTTATATTCTGATACCTAAGCGACGACCCTGTGTGGTATTTATATAAGCAACTTCGTAATGTCGCTCTTCACTGAACAAACATTACTGGGACAAACTGCAGTCATTTGTATCGGTCAAAGGGTGCAATAAAGAAGAACTTGCCCCTCTCCAAGTCACAGCAGTAGTTCCCTCCAAGACACCTCTTATGGCGATACAACTTGAGTTTGCGCCCTTCCGACGCCCATAACTGCAATTCGAGTATGATTATCTCAAATGTAGTAATTTTTGATACTTTGATTGTCTAGTATATGCCTTCAATGGCTGATAGATTGCCGAAGCAGCAAGTTAAACAGCTGTTCTGCAGTGATTATCTCATAGGTAGTTTGCGAATGCCAAAGTGGCGGAAATCAGCCATTATCACTCATTTCCTCATGTTCCCGCCCCTATCGTTGCAATGAAGAAGAAATATCCTAAGGCGAAGCGCAGGCATGCCCTTCTCTTCAAGATAGTTTTGAAAGATATATTTTTTTCTCGGGCAGACAAAGCACATTTATAGGCACAGTGCAGTACTTCTCCGTTGCGCAGCACTCGATCTCCCCAGGGGAGAAAAATATTCGTCTGTAACACAGTATGCTCAGAGAATCTGAATTCAGATTATTCGGCACAAGCGGGATTGCCACGGAGTTGTTGTGTGGCAGGTTGAAAAGTCCACTTGGTTGCAGGACCAAATAACGCGACGGTGATGCGATATCGATTGGCGGCCTCGACTGCGCATTCTACAGTGTTGCCTGCGTCGTACACCACCACGCCGTCCATGAGACACCGCGCCATTTTGGAGGCCATGTGTACATGCTTGAAAGTGCGGATGAAGGCATGCTTATTGAAATATTTAAAGAAACTACCTGAACAAATTTGTATCGCACGGTGGAAGCTCGGATGGCGAGCGAAAAGCCTCAGACAGAGTATCACTTTATTACCAGCTATGCGGTACGTGGCATCGCCGTGCTCGTTGGTAATCCCGGAGGTTTCTCGGCCCTGTGGACGGGGCCGGAACCAAAACAAATGGATCCTAGCGAGGCTGCACGTTGGACAACGTTTCTGCCAGAAGCTGTGCGCAGTGAATTGTGCGTAAGAAGTAGAATGCAGGGCGTTGGCCGAAGTGAACTGTTATAGAATTGATAATAGAATAATAAGCTCGCGATGCAATGTGCAATCGAAGCTGTTTTGAAGCCTCAGTGTGGTGCAGCGCTAGAACTCGACGGCTTTACGAGCGAAGGGAAGGAAGACTTAGAGGAGTATTAATAGTTCAGTACAGTTTGGTTTTATTACCCCGATGGCTCAGTTTCTGCGAGTCATTGCACAAGGATTGTACTTATATTACAACGCGAACATTGTTTGCAATACTGAAAGGTATCTCTAACATGGTCCCGAAAAACAGATGATGAAGCCATGGTGACGATGTACTGAGGCACGCCGTTCCTCTTTCTATCAACTCGAAAACGAAGGGACGCAGAAAGAGTCAATGTGCACGATGCCGCTGTGAAATTGTTCACAGCCGAGGCAATGGCCGGATTCCGCTGATTGTATTTTTGAAAGAAAACTGAAAGGTTGTTATGACTGTTGAGATTAATCGACAACTGGTAGATTTGTTTTTTTTCTGTTTGTGGAGATACAAGATTTTTGGAACTTGCTGATTTTCCGGTGCACTTCCAAAGCACAGACACCTCGACCATTTTCCGCCGTTAATCCAGCCAGTTCTTCTGTGGCACGATGTGTTGATAAACAACGTTGGCTTTCGCAGAAACACGTCACAACATTGTGCAGAGTATGTAAATCCATTGTTCCCCAACTGACGCAAATAGAGCAACTTCACAGATCGGAAACCCCCCTCTTCACTGAAGCCCTTGTCACATCCTGTTTTCTCCATCCACTTTCGCCATGCACGCTACTGTGTTTATGCAGGTGTTGACGCGGTATCGCAGGCGCGCGGCAAGCACCTGAGAGTGTTGCTTGCCGTTGCCACAAATTGCGTCGAGCTGGTTAGCAACCTGTTTGTCGCGACTGTGACCGCCTGCATCCGAGGTTCACGGCCACCCCGCACGTATGCATCCGCAAATCCTGCAGGCAACCAAATTGGTTTTTTTTTTCTTTTCTACCTCTTTGCTGTTGCGCGTCGTTCAGTACCGTGCCACTATGCACGGGACTGGAGTGTTCGCTTATACCGACCGCAGCGCGCGCAGCATGATGCTGCAGTACATCACGCAAGGTCACACTGCATGGAACGCCGGCTCGTAGTGGCTGCGTGAAAAGAACATTTACAGCTTTCTAGTTTGGTTTAGCTCACGTTTGTGCGTCTTCCTTCGTGTAGGAATGCAAATGGGAAGTCTGTGTTTATACACGCTTGTTTAGGTCGCTACATGCAAGTGCGCACATCCATGCATGCATGCGGACAGGTGCGTGCGCCCGTGTGTGTCGAATTCATTTTTTTCTCCCGAGTGCACAAATAACTAACAAAGGGCGATAGGCGTGCTCAAGTCAATTTATTAAAATGGAAATGAATTGGAGAACCATTTCAAAATTGATTCGAAAAAAAAACAACAAATTGTTTAACAACAATCTAATGAGTGTGCTCTATTTCTTGATGCAGCAGCTGTGTACATTCTCAATTGTAACACATGAATACATACCCTCTTCTCGCTTCAGATGCTTTTTTTCTGATTTCTTTTCATAATATTTGCTGTACCTTGATTAGTCATCCAAATATCCTGATTAATATTACCGAATCTCTTTGTATTAGGCTTTTCTTATCTTAATTTTATGCCGCTGCTTCCGACCCATTTATTTTTAGGTAGCGGAAGCTAGTGAAGTTGTTTTAGTGCAGCTTTTAGTCCCGCTATGCTTGATATACACATGAAAAAAATTCAATTCAATTTAACTAAATGTAATTTGGAAAGAGCATGTGAAAAATTATCGGTGGTGTACTTTTCTTGATGAATTCGGAGTGTGTGTGTGTGTGTGTGTGTGTGTGTGTGTGTGTGTGTGTGTGTGTGTGTGTGTGTGTGTGTGTGTGTGTGCGTGCATGCGTGCCCAATTTTTTTCTCGGAACTACTTAAAATAGCGCCATGACTCCGAAGGAACAATGCGTCCAAGTGGCATAGAAGACCATGTCCGTCTGTCCGTCCGTCCGTCCGTCCATCCGTCTGTCTGTCTGTCCGTCCGTCCGTCCGTCCGTCCGTCCGTCTGTCTGTCTGTCTGTCTGTCTGTCTCCTCGTTAAAGCTAGAAGGAGTCGACTTGACATGGTCATAAATGCTCAGGTGATGCTTGCTATCTCAATTCTCTATTTTGCACTCGTGCGGTGGAGGTAGGGCTAGTACATTTTTATCGTACTCGCCGCTCAAGCAGCCCTTTTTGTTCATTACTTTTTGTTGTTGCCCTTGTTGAGCATCGTATTTTACATACATTTCATCTGACGCTAACTAACTTCACTTTGTGGTGATCGGAGCGTGGCCCCGTCCTTTGTCAAGTTGAAAAGTGTCCTCGTGCTAGCGCGTGTCAAGTGCATTCTGTCTAATTGCAGCTACGTCATAATTTGCATGAACATATAAAGTGACCGATAGAACAAAGCAGCTGATGCTCATTACTTTGCTTGTTAACAGCGATTTGCATGAATATTATCGCATATTTATTTTTTATGAAATTGCGCATCGAAATATCATAATGTTAGCATTCATATGGTTCATCTTTATTTAAAGCTTGCTTGTTTTTAAGTCCACTAATATGTCATCATTCTGCAGCGGCGGGCTTTTTCTTCTACGGACGCACACGTCACGCTAGAACGCGTTCAGCGTTTGTTACCTGTAAAAATATGGCTCTGTATTAAAGAAAGTGCACGCTAGGACACGTGTCGATTGTCGTCGCGGGTATGGGTATATATAGTGACCCAATATGGCGCGCATGTTGCTAAAACCTCGGCGCAGACTGTACTGCCCATCTTAGCATACCCCCCCCCCCCCCAGACATGCTCTGCGGTGAAGGAGCGCCTACCCCGTGTGGTTACGTCGTCAAGAACTTTGATTATCTCACGTCGTCAGCGTTTCGGGAGTGCACGAAGTGAATACGGTCGGTATCCGCGATGACGCTATGCGTCAGCTGTGTACTGCGCATCACATGGACCCGACGGGAAGATGACGACGGTTCGTATGCGTTCGAGACACGCGCCACCACAGTACGCGCCTCAGCCATGGGCAACAGCGACGTTTTAAGAGCGTATTCGGCCGGCCTTGACTCCGTTGCTTGGTGGCTGCGCCGCAGTGCCAGAGGAGAAAACGTCACGTCGGCGGTGCTATGTTTTGTTGACCGCAATCCGAGTGCGGATGTGACGCGGTGCAGGCGTTGGCCTTTAGGGCTGCTGCCGTTCACCCACCAGGACTCCTTCTTCCAAGTCCTCCTCACTTTCAGCCTAGTTTCGCAGCTGACTCCGATGTCTGGAGACCAAGTCATGCACGCTCGACTGAATGCCATGCCTCTCGCCTCATGCCGCAAGCTTCCTTCTCCGGCAATCACTGGTGCTCACGGCAGTTAACAGTGCGCGTGCCGCTTAAACGTACCACCAAGTGGAGCACCTAAGCTTGTCTATAGCATTATACTCTGTCGAATTCGCAATCCTGAGAGCTGAGATTGGTTCGCAGGGCTATCGCGGCTTCTACGATTGGGTCATAGCTGCGGGGTGGCCACGAACATTGCACGACCTGGCTCGAACTTCCGCGAGTCATACGGGCAGTCATGCTCTGTCCATTAAACGGACACTGTACACTCTGAAAGATTCATTAGGCTGTGAGCAATCCAAGTTAATGTGCCCGCCTAATTTCAATATTCAAAAAGCAAGTTTAATTTGCTTAGGCAAGCTCGCAGCAAGAGAAACGCAAAATTATTCGGAGATGCGAGGCCGTCGTTGGCTCAAGAGGTTGTAGAGCTGCATGACTGCCTGCTTTTCCATTAACAAGAGCAGGTATTCGTGCAGCGTTTGCGAAATAAATCAGCAAAAAAGACGGGACGAAAGACGCAGTACAACAGGACCACTACTGATGACGCAGCAACTTTCCCAAACAAAAGCATGCATTCCTGCAGCACTTTTTTTGTCGGCCGCGAACAGCTCGAGATAGCGTTTAAAGGAACACTAAAGTCAAATAACAATTTACGTCAGAGTGAAAGCTGAATGTATGACAACATCTGAAACGACAATACTATCAACAGCAGTGCCCCACTTGCCGAGAAGTTAAGGTAAATGCACAAGAACACATGTGCCACAGTAGGACATTCTCAAAATTATACCGATGATGTCAGACAAACCACCTACAAATAATCACTAGTAGTATATGTAGCAGCACTACATAAAGAACCTTCCATGAGAGACGCAATAAAATGCTACTTGTTCATTTCTGTTGGATTCATCGAAAAAAAAAACGCCGGACGTTGCTATAAAGAATGGCGCAAGTGGTTCAAAAATTGAATTTTTGAATGGTTACACTGGGCGGGTGGTTCCATTTAGCGGAGCCCAGCTGAACCAAAATACGTCTGCCATCTCGGAGCCAATGGCAAGAAATTCATCAATGATCGTTGTTACTGCTGTGGCTCCCACTGCTTTCATTCTGTATACTAGTGTCGGTGACCACGCAGTTAAGCCTGGCAATGTTGTGCGCGGCGACAGTGACGTGTTCGGTCCGCTTCTTGAGGCGGGTAATTTGAAGCTCGCTAACCTGACGCGGGCCACTAAAACGTGATTTATTTCCAAATAAACTATTTTTGGCACAAAGTGACGCTACTAGGTTTCTGGACAGCTATTTCTACAATCAACGTTGACCTAATAGTTGCATTTAGTGTCCCTTTAAGTATGAAGTTTTTTTACTACATTTTTCCCAATGTCCCCGTTAATCCATTGGGCATTGTAAAAGAAGTCTGTTCGTTGTCAAAAAGGACCAAATACTCTGTTAAAGGTTACCTGTTTTCATGGCTCTGAAAGCGATTTCTTGGTCACCCTCACCTGAGTCTTATTAAAGCTGACGTCTCGGGCCAAATTGTTTGGTGTCACAAGATCTTAGCAATTTTTTTCGTGTTGATTTACTGTGTTATATAGGCGCTTCGTGGCCGCAAAACTTGCGTGGTACAGCTGGCATTACTGCCATGACTGAGTCATAAGGCCATTTACAGGGACACAGAACAATTCACGGCTTTCAGCAGAAAAATAGCAGAGGGTCTATCGTGCCTTCACATATATAAAAAATTAACTCTAATATAGCATTTTAGAGCAAAACGATCCCCAGAAGCCGCCGGAAAACCCTGTGCACCACTGGCTACCGCCAGTTCGCCATGGCATGTGTGACGTCATCTTTTGCATGGAGTGGAGTCGTTGTCTTCCACGAAAGTGTCACTTACTTCTAATAATTCGGTTTCAATGCTAAGCTAAATAACACACACACACACACGCGCGCGCGCGCGCGCACACACACACACATTACACGGATGAACACCTCCGAACCTTGACCACCTAGCACTCGTTCAATGCACTCTAGTATATTGGTTAAAACCGTGTACCTTATTCATACTTTGTGGGTTCTTTTCTTGCGAAGCTCTTAAAGCCATTTGTCTGTCCCCCTTAGTTCGTATGTGACAGTTCGATGACTCACTCAGCAGGTGGGAATGGGCGGATGGATGAACAGACAGATTGTTCACGGTTTACCGATAAAATTTTCTGAAGCTTTGACCCACTGATCACCATTCGCTTTGTAGATATGCTGTGAATTTTTTTCTTCTTGACAACACCTTGGCTACGTGGCCTAGTGATGTAGCATGTACGTAACCTTCGATATCATCGCAACATGGCACATATTATGGATATGTTTGGTTTCGAGTACTTGTTAGTCTACTATCGGAGAGCATAAAGCCATCCCGTGGCCCTCACACTTGATAAGGCCGTGTCAACAAAAAATTATGGCGTGAGTCTGCCACATCGCAGAGTTCATGACAGAACGACACAACGAGTGGGGATGCACGGCTGACGGACGTATAACGTGCTTAGAGAAATTTATTCTCACGAACTGTGAACATCAATTGCGATCCAACAGAGCATTGCGACAGAGCGCAACATGCACAGAGACGGCAAACATTGTTACAAAAAGATATGCCTGCGTTTATAAAAAGTTATTTGCTAATGATTTAGAGTACTTCGTACTCTGCTGTGGGATGTGAGGAAATTTCCTCACCTCCCCAAAGGGAATCGTGAGGAAATGCGAGTGCATTTCTCGCCCCGAGAGAGGGTACCGTTTCTGTCAAACATTCGCCTTCACCGAATTCTGCCACCACCTTGAGAGGCGCCCAGCTAGCGAACGGTCGAAAGTGAGGAGCGAGCAGAGTTGGGCGCCAGCATTCTCGGCTTGGCGTTGGCGTTTCACAGCGGCGTTTCGAGTACACAATAACGAATGTTCTTGAGAGGCGCCTAGCCAGCAAACGGTCCAGAGTGAGGCGCTCGTAAACGGGAGAGTGAGCGCAGGGAGGAAAAATAGCAAGCAGCGATAAAAAGAGTGAAAAAAACTGTACCTACGCTTTCCTACACTCTCTCACACCACATGATCAGGTTGGTGAGGATGATAATGAGCGCGCGCGCCCGCAGCTGTTGCTATAGGTGAGGCAGTGAGAGTGGAGAAATAACACCTGCCGGCATTCGGACGCCACCGTGGACAACGCCGGATGCCTGACATCACCCGACTAAGAAATGCAGTCGAATTTAAAAGCCGTCCCGTGGACCTGACATTTCATGAGGCCCTGAACAACAAAAGATGGGTGACCAGTGGGGCAGGTGCAGGCACAGCTGTCATCTGCTGCGCCTGTACAATTTGAAAAAAGGGAATTTTTATTGTATACTTACCTTGTACGTGCACAAATGAACCATGGAAAGCAAGTAAAGACAGTGTATGGATCTAACAATTGAGCACCAAAATCCTATTTATCACTGTGTATCCGAATGTTACCAGTTGAAGAAAACTTGAAATGGATCGAGTTAATCACACTTCAGAGAATGCATGCATGCGTACTAGAGTGGGAGCATGGCTAGTACGTAACAACTGGAAACACCAGCTGTCTCTCCCTTACTCTGAAGAAACGTGTGTGCCATCGCCGAAGGAAAGCCTCTTGGCCGTATGTTTCCAGCTGCTCATCGAGGTAATTCCACACAATGAGCCTCATTCTTTGGAGGGCAGTATAGGCGCCTCTACGAGCCTTGTGTCGTACTTCCGCTAAACAGCGTCGCCGCCACAGTACGTACAAGGTCACTGTAAAAGCCATTCTTGTAAACAGCTCAAGCTCTGTTTCCACGAGCACTGTTCGAAAGCCAAAGGGACGTTGTACCCTATGCCAGACGCCTTTCGCCACCAAGCACTTAAACACAACGTGTTGGGCCGTCTCTCTTATGCCGAAGTTTGGACAGTGGTCATTTGGAGTGACTCCCCAATGGGCTAATCGGTCACGCGTAGGAAATTCTCTCCATCTTCTCAACCAGTCAAACTCGCGCACCTCGTGAGGTGCACTACTGTAACGCCATCGTTTCCATTTTTTAGTGCAGCAGGCTTTTTCTTCCTTTTTGCTCAGTGTGCTACTTGTCACCATTTCACTTATTTCCTGTGATGAAACACGTTCATGACTGCATAAACCTATCGATCCAACTGTTTTTAACCACTGGCAACTCTGTAAAACTTAAGCGGAATTTCTACGCGTGGTCCGACGTACTTGTCGCGAAAGTTCCTTTTTCTGTACTGCTCCAGTGCATCAAGAGTTTGTAACCGGGGTAAGAGCTTCTGTGTTGTTGTTTTTTTAGCCAGTGCTCTCGTGAACGTTGGTATCTCTGGGAGACCCAGGCCTCCCAAGCTTGTGGGAAGCAGAAAAAAATTTCCTTTGAACCTTTGCTGGTTTTTCTCTCCAGAGGAAGGTTCCCACAATGAAGGTGAGGTGCCCTGTTACACGGTGAGCTTGAAGGGCAATGTGTGCTATGTAGAACGCAACAGTTCATGCCTCCCCGCAGGGGCGCCTGCGCAAGTAGGCGTTTGGTGTGTAGCGACACCACGGACCCGAGCTAACGGGGGAGTTTCTACTTCCTCCCACGCCTAGCCATGCGGGGCTTTGCCGTGCCCGGGGAAAAGGGGATACTGGGAGTTGAGCTGACGCTGGGTGATTGGACCTTTAAGGCCCCCCGGCAGAGGCAACACACAGCCCTTTAACCCCGGCTTCACGTAGACGGCACAGGGAAAATCGGCAGTCGCCTTTTCCTATCTCTCTCTCCCTACATCTTCGTCTTTCTTACTTTTTGAGCTTTCCTGTCTACTTCTCTTTTCTGTTTACTTCGAATTTTCCTGGCGGCAAGGGTTAACCCTGTGCAAATAGCCTACCTTGGTCTAGGCGCATTGGGTTATGGCAGTGTTGTACGGCTGACGTCTGCAAGCTTTCAGCACCTGCAAACTTGCAGCGTCCCCTTGTTGGGCTCCGTGGTGGGTGGCCGCCAACGCTGCTGAACAAAAATAAGACTGGCATGCATGGAGCATTCCCTCAACTGTCTGATCGTACCGGCCTAAAGCGGGTACTCACCGACGACATAAATTTCTTTAACCAGCCAATAGAAACTTTTCCCCACTTCCACGTCATTCACTGTGAAAAAACCGGAAAGCAAGCCAGAACCGTATCTCCTTTTGTAGTTGCCAGGTGTCTTACTGAAACTCTCGGGGCTGGATACAAAGTAACCAAAATGGCTAGCGGAGACCTTCGTCTCGAAATTCGGGACAAAGCACAATTTGTAAAGCTAGACAGCCTCTCAACGTTTGGTGACGTACCAATCACTGTAACACCACACACATCCATTAACATCACTCGCGGAGTGGTATCTGATGCAGACTTACTTGAACTCACCGAAACTGAACTTTTGGCAGGGTGGAAGAGCGAAAATGTCAATCATGTACAGAGAATAATCATCAGAAGAGATAATAAGGAAATACCAACGAAACACTTGATACTCACGTTTGCATCCAGTAAACTACCAGACTCCATTCAAACAGGGTACAAAAAGACATCTATCAGGCCGTATATACCAAACCCTCGTCGTTGCTTCCAATGCCAGAGGTATGGCCATGGCTCTAAAACCTGTCGTGGTCGCCAGACTTGTGCACAATGTGGAGTCCTAGGCCACGTGTCTGAGAACTGCAAACAACCGCCGCCCTGTGTAAACTGCGAAGGAAACCATGCCGCATATTCACGCTCCTGCACATACTGGAAAAAAGAAGAAATAATTACATTGAAGGTGAAGGAGAACATTACGTTTAAGGAAGCACGGTGAAGAGTCGCTCCATTTTATGGACCTACATACGATGATGCGGCGCGTCAGGGGGCACCACCGCACCAGCCCTCGCCACTCCTTCGGCCCGCGCATACCGAGCCTGCGGTTGTGGCACCTGCCCCCAAGGCGGCTGTAGCCCAGGCTACACCGCCTACTCCCAAACAGAGACCGGAGACTCCAGAGTCTTCGGGTCTCAAGGCATCCCCTCACCAGGTGAGGCCCGAAATCCGAACTAACAGCCCGCACGTGCGGGCATCCAGTGCCTCCGAGGAGGCAATGGATACGTCGGCACCCTTGGTGCTGAAAGAGCGGCGTGGCTCCTTGGAGCGCGCCAAGAAAACAAAAAAGCAAATAACAGGGCCTGGTGACGGCCCTGTTAAGTGAACTCAAACTCCCCGTCTGAACAGCCACTCGCTTCTCGTACACACAGCATTATTTTACATTCACCATGAACACTCAAATTATACAATGGAACGTCAGAGGCCTTCTCAGAAACCTTGACGACATCCAAGAACTCTTACACGAACACTCATCAAAAGCGCTGTGTGTACAAGAAACACACCTTAATTCAAAACACACAAAGTTTCTTCGTAAACACGCTATTTTTCGAAAGGACCGTGATGATGGCATGACATCATCCGGAGGTGTTGCCATCATAGTGAATCAAGGAATTGCATGCACACACTTACAACTCCAAACATCCCTTGAGGCAGTGGCTGTTCGAGCGGTTATTTTTGATAAACTGATCACAATCTGCACTATTTACATTCCTCCTAGCTATCAGCTGCAAAAACGCGATTTACACTCTCTAATTGATGAACTTCCGGAGCCTTATGTTCTCCTTGGAGACTTTAATGCACATAGCAGGCTATGGGGTGACTCTCGGTATGACGCGCGAGGTCGACTGATCGAACAGTTCCTTATCTCGTCGAGCGCGTGTCTCCTAAATGGAAAAGAACCAACCTATTATAACCTCGCTAATAACATCTACTCCTCCATAGACCTGAACATAGTATCTCCATCTCTTGTGCCTCTACTCCAGTGGAAAGTCGTCAGTAATCTGTACGGAATTGACCACTTCCCCGTAGTTTTGAGCACAACGACAGTAACTGAGTGTCCACCACGGGTTCCCAAGTGGCTCATAAACAAAGCCGACTGGGAACAGTTTTATACTATCACTTGTCTAGGTTGGAATGACTTCTGTACTTTGAACATTGATGTTGCTGTGAACTACTTCACAGCGTTTTTGATTGATGCTGCAACAAAATGCATCCCACAAACAAATGGACACCCCGGAAAACGACGTGTGCCACGGTGGAACTCTGAATGCCGAAACGCGCGCAAACAGCAAAACAGAACTTGGAGGCTGCTTCGGAACTCGCCGACAGCCGAAAATCTTGAAACCTTCAAGAAAATAAAGTCTCAAGGCAGGAGAACGCGTCGGCAGGCCAGAAGAAAAAGCTCGCAGAAGTTTTTATCAGGGGCTAATTCATACACACAGGAGGCTAAAGTCTGGAACATGGTCGGTAGGATAGCAGGAAAACAAGTACACACACTTCCACTCGTAAATACTCAGGGTGATACCTTGGAAGATCAGGCAAACTTCCTCGGTGCACACTTCGAACAAGTATCCAGCTCGTCCCACTATACTGACACTTTCCAAAAATACAGAACAAGAATAGAAAAGCAGAAACTCGAACACAAATGCACTAGATACGAGGCATATAACCAAGCTTTCAGTCTAGCTGAGCTTCGAACATCTCTAAACTCCTGTAGTACTTCTGCCACAGGTTCTGACCGTGTGATGTATGAAATGTTAAAAAACCTACCAAACGAAACCCGAAAAACCTTACTTTGTTTGTACGATGCTATTTGGTCTTCTGGCACTATTACTACCTCCTGGAAAGAGGCTATTGTTATTCCCAGTTTGAAAGAGGGCAAGGACCCTTCTTTAGCTTCGAGTTATAGGCCTATTGCACTTACAAGCTGCTTGTGCAAAGTCTTCGAAAAAATGATAAACTGCCGACTTGTACACTTTCTTGAAACAAACAATTTGCTCGACCCATTTCAGTGCGGGTTTCGAGAAAGCAGATCCACGACCGACCACTTTGTTCGTATCGAGGCACAGATCAGAGACGCCTTCGTCCATAAACAATTTTTTCTCTCTGTGTTCCTCGATATCGAGAAGGCTTATAATGCAACATGGCGTTTTCGAATTCTAAGAGACCTGTCCCACCTTGGCGTGCGTGGAAGAATGTTTCACATAATCAAAAGTTACCTGTCAAACCGGACATTCCGTGTCCGAGTGGGTACGGCTCTTTCCCAAACATTTGTCCAGGAAACATGCGTGCCACAAGGAGGTGTACTTAGCTGCACACTTTTTCTTATAAAAATGAATTCCTTGCGCTTGACGATCCCTCGCAATATGTTTTATTGTACATATGTCGATGACGTCCAGCTTGGCTTTAGGTCTTGCAATCTGGCAATTTGTTAGCGGCAGGTTCAGTTAGGTTTAAACAAGGTCTCCTAATGGGCAGAGGAAAACGGATTCCGACTAAACCCACAAAAAAGCACGTGTGTCTTGTTCTCCAGAAAGAGAGGCATCCACTCAGAACCCGACATTGAACTGAACGGTCAACGTCTGTCTGTTAATACGGAGCATAAATACTTGGGATTAATCTTGGACAACAAGTTGACCTTCGTACCGCACATCAAGTATCTAGAAACAAAATGTTTAAAAGCCATGAATGTTTTAAAAGTGTTGTCACGTACTAGGTGGGGTAGTGACAGGCAATGTCTCATGAACCTATATAGAAGCCTCGTTCGAACCCGCTTAGATTATGGGGCCGTTGTTTATCAGTCTGCGACTCAAAGTGCTTTGAAGATGCTGGACCCCGTGCACCATTTGGGCATCCGCCTTTCTACGGGTGCTTTTCGCACCAGTCCCGTAGAAAGCCTTTATGTTGAGTCAAATGAGTGGTCGCTTCATCTGCAGAGAACTTACATGTCCTTTGTTTATTTCCTTAAGGTGAAAGCAGACAAGAAGCACCCCTGATACTCTACTATTAATGATTTGTCGAGCTCAATTTTGTTTCAAAACAGGCTTTCGATGAGGCAGCCCTTCTCAATTCGCCTGAAGAGTCTAGCTGAGGGAACTGGAGTCTCACTAGAACACAGTTTAATGGCTCCTGTAGCATACCCGCCACCGTGGCAATGGCAGACTATAGACTGCGATGTGTCTTTTCTAGAAGTTACAAAACATGCGCCTATTGCCCATATCCGAACATACTTCATGGAACTTCAACACAAATACACACGTCCATAGTTCTTCACAGATGCCTCCAAGTCTAAATCCTCTGTGTCCTACGCAGCTGTCGGTCCATCCTTTTCGGATGCTGGCCCTCTACACCCAGGCACAAGTATCTTCACAGCGGAAGCCTATGGCGGCTAAACACATAAGACTTGTGGCGGCTAAACACATCAAGCAATTACAAATACAAAAAGCAGTAATTTATACAGACTCCCTCAGTGTAGTAACGGCTCTGCACACTCTTATAAAACACAAAATAGCAGTCCTTGTCTCACTTTACTCTATTTTATGCACACTCTACACACTCAAACAACATGTTGTAGTGTGCTGGGTGCCAGGGCACCGTGAGTTTCAAGGCAACGTGAGGGCTGATCAGCTCGCTGCATCCATCCACAAAAGCACTGCCCCTACACCCATACCAATCCCGGCCCTTGATTTTAAAACCGTCTCTCAAAGGAAACCTCAGAGTATACTGGCAGAGCAAGTGGGATACACAAACACAAAACAAACTACACGTCATTAAGCCACACCTTGGTCATTGGCTGCCCGTATCGAAATCGCGTCATGCAGAGGTAATACTAACGAGACTCAGGATAGGACACACTTACGCGACACACACATATCTTTTGTCTGGTCACAATCCACCATTGTGTGACAGATGTGGTGAAGCATTAACAGTCCTTCACATTTTAATTCAGTGCAAACAATTCGACACTGTAAGAAAACGACACTTTCCATTACCCTACCGACAACATATACCTATACACCCTGCAATGTTCGTCGGTAGGGAACCGCTTTTTAGTCACAAATCATTGTTAGCGTTTTTTTAAGAAATTCATAGTTTTAATATCATATACCCGGGCATTCCGTAGCGCAACCTCTCCAAAGAGGTTTTTGCTGCGGTGGCTACACAAGAAAGCACTTGCCTCACGGCCCTTGGACGCAAGGGTATGAACGTGTGAGGTACTTGTGCTAATGCCATACATATCCACCATCGTCTTTTATTATCACTAACTTTGTTCATCTATTCGCACCACACACACCTTTCACGGCATGGTCATGATTTTATTAGTTGTATGTTTTTACCCGCCTTACCGCGAGGAATTTTATGGCCCTTATACAGCCGCTAATCACAATCATTGTCCACATTCCTTGTCCCATGAACTGGCGCTCTTTGGCCATCGAATGGCCCTTGCGCCAAAAACACCATATATCTTCATCAACAGTTCATGCCTGCGTCCTTATGGCTGTTGCTTTTGTGGTTAGTGACAGGTAAAAAGGAGTGGCTGCTGATATGACATCAGGGAATCTCCTAAGCACGTCATCCCAGGTCCTCCTTCAGAGATCTCCTTCTTCAAAGTTAACACCTAACACCTTAACCACTTGAAAGTATTTGACGTCTCCTGGGAATAGTTCTCTGAAGCCCCCAAAGCTTGCTGCTTCGTATTTCGTTATGTTTAAAAGAGCAGTAGACAGATAGGAATACTGAGCAAAAATGTCAAGGAATGCACTATAGCTAGACAAGTTACGAAAACAAATGTCGAAATATTATCGGCGTATGCGACAGTTCTGAAGGTTTCACTGCCTGGTGTCAGGAAAAACCATTATGCGCTCGCAGTTTGCAACCTTTCTGATGAAAGTTTTTAGAGACAAAATGAAGAATGCCCGGGACTATGGACCACCCTGTGTCCCTCGTTTTTCAATTGCAAAACTTCTGATCACTTCATTGTTGGAATAAGGACAACTTCATAGATCCTGATGAAGTATTTCTACCAGTCGCACATACTGCCCTGGGAGGCCAAAAGTGCGCAAAATGGCGAACGTATACCTGTGTTTCACTCTATCAAATGCTTTGGCCTTATAAAGAGAAATAAATGCTCCAGAGATTTTTTTGCATATGCGAAGAGGTCTCCATGATTGTAAAAGATACGAAGACGGAACGTCCTGGTACTGCACGTGACTGCAAGGGTGGTACAATCTCTTCCAAAAAAGGCCACAGACGCCTTGATAGCATCGTGGCTACTAACTAATCGTCTGTGTTTAGCCGGGTAATATGCCTCCACACTTTGGTATCTGATGGCTCCATAACCTATTTCAGCAATAGTCACTCTTCCTTCGCGGAAGGACTATGGTTTTGGCCATCGCATAACAAAATATTCACGATATCAGTGATCGCATTTCCCAAGACTTTGAAGAAACGCAGATAAAATCGCATGAGTATTCCGCCTGGCCCTGGTGACGTAGACGTATTCATTGATTTTAGGGCATACCATACTTCCTATTTATCTGTTTCTGCACATAATACTCAACTCTCTTCTGAGCCTAGCGATGGCAAAGCTTCGCAAAAGGTTGAGAGTTTGGCACTAAGCTTGTCGTCCTGTGGTCGTCTGCAGCAAACAGTTTTTCAAAGTAGTCCCTGGAGACTTCTCGAACTTAATCCGGGTATAATCCTCGTTCAATGGTATCATCCTCTGTCAACAATAGTAGCACCCTCTTTCAGCGCCTTATGAATATAGTGGGGCTGGCATCGACGATCACCGTTTCTTTGCCCATATGTGAAGTTCCGAGTTTCATCTGTCGAGAAGTGCATTTTTTGTGAGCCTTGTAGCCTGAGACCTCTGCTTCAAATGATTTTGATATTTCATTTTTTGTGTTTCAACGTATTCGAGCATAGCGAACGTGGTTGACCTACCTCTTTCTATAGTTTGAATGCGTCGGAGTATCTCATTCATCTTGGCCGTGAGGCGAGTGTGGCGTGATTTTCTGCCAGCTGAGCTAAGAGGCGCAAGCGAGATTTCAATTGGTCCGATGTGGCAGGAGTTATGCATCTCACTTCTGCCACTGAGGCCGCAAGCTATTACAGCTATTAGGTAACACGGTGTCCATGAATCAAGATGAAGTTCGGTGCGGGCTTTGTCATTTCCATTTTAACCACTCTTGTACCGGTAAATGTAGGCTGACGTCATTGCAAAGTAACATATGTTATACTATGTACTTTTCCGAAAGGCTCCAAAGCAAAGCTGACAGCGTCATCGGGTACATGGCGGCAGCCTCTACACACTCACGAACACACTCGGTGGGCTGACGACTTCAACGTGAACTTTTTCTTTCTTCTGAAGGACGAAACTGTCATTCACCATGATCTTGGTGGCCCAATTTTTCTGCTGTCCTCGTTGCCACCAAGAACTTCAATGTGCCGAGTTGTTGCAGAAACAGCACCCCTTCTCTACCGGTCGTCCCTTCGAGACACTCGATGATGTCATCAATAGAGACCACGCCTTCAGGAACAGTAAACATAAAACAATGTTCTTTTGGCGGGGTGCATACAGGCCTCGACGCCATCCTTGTGTTTAGGAAAAGTGGTCAATGATTTAGAGTACATGGTACTCTACCATGGGAGGGCTCAAATCCGTCCCAAAACATTGGCTCTGTGGTAAACCTCTCCTTTCAGAGAATGTGTGTTTAGAAAAATTGTTAACGATTTAGAGTACAAGGTACTCTACTACGGGAGAGTGTTTACCAATAAAGGACAACTACTGCTCCAGGGTATTCTGTGTGTGTAGAAAAAGTGGTTAACGATTTAGAGCGCTTGGCACTCTACTATGGGAGAGCATAAAGCGGTCGCGTGGGTAAGAACACAGAGAAGTTTTTAGCAAAGCTATTAACATTGCAGATATGTGAGTTTATAAGAAGTGGTTAACGATTAAGAGTACTTAGTACTATACTATGAAATCCCCACTGCAGCGGATCAATAGCACTGTCGATAGCCAAACGTACGGAGCCTTTTCTAACCCATATCGTTTCGAAAAGTCGTCATACTTGAAATGGTGACCTTGAAGACTAGTGTCGCCTACATATATAGCCTTAAGCTCAACCTCCACAATAAAATGAAGCGCAATAGTGAAACTAGGCTTCAGTTTCATTATTTAATCAAATGACTGCAGGAATAAAGAAATACCTGGAATGGCAACATTTCAACACCTGATACGTACTCGCCAACGAGCCATCTTGATTAGGTCAAAAGAAGCAACCATAGATCTAGCAAGAAATGAATGAATAAATAAATGCATGAGAATGAATAAATAAACGAACTATAAAACAAAGGCATGCATTGGAGGGAGAGGGGTATGAACCACATCTAACGTGACCGAAACCAACATGGCCAGACCACTAGAGTCTAAAATCTGATTCGTCGCTGTACGGTTCCCGTGGAGCACGGGTACGATAACTGGTGTCTCTTCACTATTGGTCTAGTGATCAAACAAAGTCGACACATAGCCGCGAGCGGACGAGACCCCATAGTGTGGATAACTGATTACATCGTGTGCATGGTGTAAGAATAATCAGGTGTTGACACTGAGCACGCCTGAGCGGCCAGATAATGCTTGGTCTTGCGGGCGCGCTATTATGCGAACCGTCAGATGGCGCGGTGGCCTACGTATCCAGAGAGCGGTGCCGGCGCATCAAAATTCCTCAGCCTACCCAACTGATTCGTTCTAAGCGGTGTGAGTAACACTAAAAGCGCGAAATATATTTGTCATTTCAGAAGAAAAAATAGAGCTTTACAAGGTTTAGGTATTCATTAACATGAAAATGCCTTGTGCAAAGTATGAACGTCGTCGACACAGATAGTTCCACTCATGCGCACGAGTATTTCCGTCTGTTCGCAGTGTTGCTTGATGCAAAGAAAAATAATTAAAAAAACGTTAGCCAGCATGCTATTCCGCCATCAAAGTACTTCCCCATGGGGATGAAATGCAAGAAATTTCCACGTGCTTAGATGTAGGTGCATTTTAAACAGCCGGAAGTACCAAAAACTACAAAGGAGCCCTCCCCTACGGCGTCACTCGTAATCAAATTGTAGTTTTTCCGCGTCAACCCCTTTTAAATAATATTACCACTCTATTAAAAGAGAATTGTTACTGCACCAGAAACGTATTTCATGCGTATCACTGCTTTCATGTACTCAGGAAATCACGGAACCTTGTTGCTCTTGCTCAATGTCAACGCGATATAAATAAATATATGAAACGTGCAAGTATTCCATATTGTCACGTTCCTTTCCTCATGCTTTTTTATCACCCTGTTACACTATGTTCAGTGCAAACCGCCCCTACGGTGTTAGAGGAGCTTCGAGGCTGTAGTAGATAATTTTTTTAAGGTTAAGTGTTCACTTCGTGAACCTTTCAGATTATTATGGAACCTACGTCACTGCTACCGATAACTCTAGAATTTTCGATGGCAAGTGTATAAATGCCGACACGCTTCGCCGCTTGTCAGTTGGTCGATGACCGACGCTCTGTTCGCCGCAATCAGTGCCAATGTCTTACTTTCCTTTTGGGTGGCTACAGGTTCGGCACGAATAAACAGTTTCTTTTTCGACGTGGACTCTGCTCTCTTCGTTCACGTCACAACCCTGTGACATCTGGTGGAGCTACTGCTTCGTTCATGTTCCGGACACCCCCGTCAAGCCATGAACTCAGCCCACGTCGCGAAGACACCGCCAGCCACGAGCACCGAACAAGCCTCAGGCAGCAGGGTTTACCTCCGGAGTACGGGCCTCTACAAGACAAGGCTCGGAAGACCAAGGCCATTACCTCGACAGCGGCAACGATGATGACTGCTGCGCCACAGCCCACTATCGTGATGCAGCAGCAAACAAGACCACCCATTTTTCATGGGTGATCGTTTGAAGTACCGGACACTTGGCTAGAGACCTACGACCGAGTGGCCGCCCTCAACCACAGGGACGTGGAAGAGAAGCTCCGTCGCGTCTATTTTTGTCTGGAAGACGCGACAAGGACGTAATTCGAAAATAGGGCCGAGTCTTCGCTTCAAACGTGGGATCTTTTCTGCGGCGCATTCCCACAAACGGTCACAAGCGTCGATCGCAAAGAGCAGGCCGTTGCTTTGCTGGAGACCCGTATGCAGCTGCCCAATGAAAACGTCACCATTTTCACGGATGAAATGAACTGCCTCTTCCACCACGCTGACCCACACCAGCACCTCCGACATGTGCGAGGAGAAGAAGGTCCGCCTGCTCATGAGAGAAGTCAAGCAAGAACCCTTCACTGGACTGATCAGGAACCTACAAACACGGTCGACGAATTCATTTAGAAAGCACCTACGACAGAGAAGACGCTCGAGATGCGGACGCAGCAGTAAAACCGTAGCTTCTCATCTACAAGCTACGCCGACATCCAAGCGCTATGAATGGCCGACTTGCGTGAGACGATCTGAGCGATCGTGCAAGAAGAGCTGCGAAAATCGCTTCCTTCAGCACAGCCTCGCGTGGACTTCATCGCGGACGTCGTACGCCAGAAGATCGAGCAATCGTTGGGAGTTTCTCAGCCTCCAGAACCGCAGCTGCAAGTAATGAGCTACGCTGCTGCAGCCCGCCGTCACGCCCCTCCTCCACGCCAAGACGCCGCCCCGTCGCACTTCCATCGCCAGACGCCACCGCCGCCACCGCCACCGCCGACGTCCTGCCGTTCTTCAGCGGGACAGCGTAGCGCGCCGAGGAAAACCGATGTTTGGAGTGCACCTGACAACCGCCCGCTCTGCTACCAGTACGGCGAGGCCGCGCACACCTACCACCGTTGCCACTACCGTCAGATGGACCTACGGGGCTTCGACATCAACGCGCCGTGTTCACAACGTGGCGAACGACCACATGACATCGCCGAATACCTCGCGAGAGCGCAGTCGACACACCGGTGAATTTATCCTTCGCTGTCGCCAGGCCGCTACGCCTCACCGTACCGCGGGCACTACATCGGCCCTGCTCGAGGCTGATCTCCGAGCCCTTACCCGGAAAACTAAGGGCAGCAACCGATGGAGGTGCGGTTGCTGTACGACAAACTACCAAATATCCTCCGCCGCTGACAATGACGACGCCGCAACGAAATCGAAAACACTCGCTGCAAGACGAAAAGGGTCTGGACGTCGAACCTTCGCAACATGAACACGTTACGACGGAGCAACGTGGAAGCATCGGAACAAATAGGCGTAGCCGTGATCCGAAGCCGCAACCAAACAGCAACGCAAGACGACGGACCAGTGACCTCGACGTATTATTCGACGGCCACCTCGTCACTGCTCTCGTCGATACTGGAGCCGACTATTCCGCCGTCAGTGGGCCTTTTGCGACGAGTTTGCAAACAGTGGGGACTACATGGCAAGGCCCCAAAATTCGGACCGCTGGAAGTCAGTTAATAACGCCGACTGGGGTCAACACAGCAAGAATCACCATCAATAACGAGGCTTATCCTGTGAGCTGTGCTGTGTCATGATGGCAGAAAGGGAATGTATGGTCAGGAACACCACTGTCACCGTCATCGAGGAACGGCGGACATCTCTCGACCCTAAGGAGTTTCGCCCTTAAAAATTGGAAGAGGCCGTGGTCCATCGGAGGGGTAAGCATTGCTCACTCAGTCCGATGCGTTATAGTGTGTTACATATGCGTGCAGACACGGCGGCAGTTGCGGAGGGTGGTTCAGTACGAACTGCCGCGGCACCTCACCACACGCTAGACGGATGAACGCTCCCGAACCATCACCGCCAGCGTCTTCCATCTAGCGCTCGTTCAGCGCGCTCCAGTATGCACGGTTCAAACCATACCTTATTAATTCATACTTAGTAGGTTCTTTTTTCGTAACAACACTTTGGCGACACGGCCTCCCGGTGTAACGGGTGCGTGCCCTGTGAGATCATCATGCCGTATGCGCGGCACGTCATCATGGTTCGCTCGCACTGACCTCCCACCACCGGACCGAGTAACACGATGACACGATAACGGGTTTGGTTGGAAATGGTGGATAGTAGGAAGTATATATTGCTTTTAGATCTGCAGCAGTATTGTCGAGGCGAATTTCGGTTACTAAATGGTGCTCGTGGTGCAGCTCTAGTGACTCCGTTTGAGGCGCAAGGATGGAAGAGAATAATGCAAGAAGTAGTAAAAAACATCTCTGGGGAGATGTTTTTTTTACTATGTAGGCTTATGCCACAGGAGCGAAAGAGAGACACGCCTGAACGATAACCGATGCCAGCCCGGAACGTGAGCCGTGGTTTCACGTGCCACGGCCTAGCGCCTTCTTTATTTTCTTCTGTCGCCATCGCGCGCTCTCCGGTTTGCGCGCCGCCCGAACGAGGGCGCTACAGGGCCCCCCGTGTAGACTGGAAGTCGGAATGTGACATGCCGTTTGTGGTATTCCAACGGAAGATCAGTCGTAGATGAGAGGCTTTCTAGGGCGGTCTCCAGGTACGCCGGCTTGAGTCGGTCAAGCTGACCATCTTTCACGGCCGTTCTGAAGTAGAGTGGCAGTTTTGGGGGTGCGGTGAAGGACGCGGAATGGTCCGTCGTAGGCTGGTGTCAAAGGTGGTCTGACCGTGTCGTGGCGCACGAAAACATGTGTTGCAGTGGCCAGATCAGGGTGGGTGAATATGGTCTTGTGTTCGGAAGGTCTGGGCGGAGTGGGCCGGAGGTCTTGAACGCAGTCGAGGAGGCGTTGTAGGAATTGCTGTGGCTGGTCTGGTAGCTTCGTTGACGTGAAGAAGTCTCCCGGAAGCCGCAGGGAAGTGCCATACACCAGCTCTGCTGTTGAGCACTGCAGGTCTGCCCGGATGACAGCTCGTAAACCTAAGAGCACCAGTGGCAAGGCATCAACCCAGGTGGCTCTATTGAGGCGGGTAGTCAAGGCGGTCTTCAGTTGTCGGTGAAGGCGTTCCACCATGTCGTTGGCGCAGGGATGATAAGCCGTGGTACGGCAATGTCTGGCTCCGAGGATGCGATTAAGGCAAGTAAACAGCGAGGGCTCAAACTGACGTCCACGGTCTGTTGTCACGGTGCCAGGACAGCCAAAACGGGATACCCACGTAGAAATGAAAACGCGGGCAACTGTCTCGGCTGTGATATCTTGAATTGGAACAGCCTCTGGCCAGTGTGTGAAGCGATCGACCATGGTCAATATATAACGGTACCCCTGAGACACTGGTAGAGGGCCCACAATGTCTCGATGAACATGGTCGAAACGACGGCCGGGTGGAAGGAAAGGTTGGGGCGGCGGCTTAGTATGACGGGAGACCTTTTTCATCTGGCAGGGCAGGCACATGCGCGCACATCACCGTTGATTCCGGGCCAGACATAGCGCTGGGTGAGAAGACGCTGAGTAGCCCGAATTCCAGGGTGACAGATGTCGTGTAAGGAGTGGAAAACGGTGCGTCGTAATGAAGCGGAAACGAAAGGGTGGGGAAGGTCAGCTGAGACATGCCGAGGAGAACGAGGCCCAGTCGATGGTTGGCGGTGGAGAATCAACCGCGGCTATACGAGAAAGGGCATCTGCGGCGGTGTTGTCAGCTCCTTTCACGTGGCGGATGTCAGTCGTGAACTTCGATATATAAGCCAGATGGCGGAGTTCACGGGGCACGTACTTGGATGAGTTAGTGCGGAAAACATACGCCAGTGGCTTATGGTCAGTCAGCACGTAAAACGAGCATCCTTCCAGGAAATGCCGAAAATGCTGTATTGCAGCGTAGATGGCTAGTAATTCCCGGCCAAAGACGCTGTAGCGGGTCTCAGCAGGAAGTAGCTTCCGAGAGTAAAACGACAAGGGTCTCCACTCAGAGTTAATGCACTGCTGTAAGACGGCTCCGACGGCCACGCTCGATGCGTCCACCATCAACCGAGTAGGGGCGTTGCTGCATGGATGAATGAGAAGCACGGCGTTAGCGACCGCTTGCTTAGCAGCAGCAAAGGCGGCCTGGGCCTCTGATGACCAAGGAATGGCGGAGGACGGGCCGGCGGTCGACCGAAGGAGGTCGGTGAGCGGTCGTAGCAGTTCGGCACAGTGTAGTATGAAGCGCCTAGAAAAATTCACAAGCCCCAGGAATTGGCGTAATTGGCGCAGTGTTGTAGGCTGAGGATAATCCTGAATTGCTTTAACGTGGGACCGGAGAGGGCGTATTCCTTTGGATGATATGTGATGGCCCAAGAACTCGAGCTCAGATGCGCCGAAAGTACACTTAGAGGCGTTCACAACGAGGCCGTACTGCTGAAGACGTTGGAACAGAGCGCGTAGATGGTGCTCATGATCTTCAGGTGTGCGGCTGGCGATGAGGACATCGTCAAGGTACGCAAACACAGTAGGAAGACCCCGTGTGACCTCAGAAATGAATCGCTGGAAAGTTTGAGCCGAATTGCGGAGTCCAAAAGGCATCCGCACGTATTCAAACAACCCAAAGGGCGTCGTGACGGCGGTCTTAGGTATGGCGGCGGGCTCGAAAGGAATCGAAAGTCAGACTGGCAGTTCGTACTGAGTGACCTCGCGCAACTGCCTGCTACAATAGACACTGATAAACATAACAAAAGGTAGCATATGAAATGCTGGTTCTAGGTTCAATTTGGGCAAGTTTGAAGTGGTAAGCGCAAGCCTGCAATTCCTAGGTTAACAATAGAGCTACACCACCACATGATGCAACAGTATCATCCCGGTCCTTTAGGAATATGACATAGTGGCGTAGAAACTTCGTGTTTTCGAATTTTAAATGTGTTTCTTGTACGCACAGCACTTTTGGCGAACGTTCGTGTAGAAGTTTGTGGGTGTATTCAAAGGTTCTATACTATATATATGTGCCACTAAAGAATTTTTGTCTCCAATATGTTTGTAAATAATGCAGTGTGTACAAAAAAGACGTATTCAACTCTGTTACGGGACTCTTTCCTGGCCCCATAACGCGCTATTTTTCCTTTCTGGAGCGGTCGAGAAGGTCTCGCCATTGCATAGGCACCTGGCGTGCCGTCAAAATAGGGAAGTGTCTGTAGCTTCTTCCAAAGCGCCGGACATGCGCTCTTGCGAGCGAGAAAGTTGCTTTTAAAGCCTCGCCTCGGACGACCATCCTTTCGCGCCCTTAGCCCCGGTAGCGGATGGCGCTTTGTTTGGGTCCTGACTCTGCAGGCTATTTCCAGCACTAACAGGGACTAGAGCGGCTGAAACAGTCTTCACTGCATCCACCGCAGGAACTTTTGACGATCCAGTGCTTCAGCTGCGTGTAGCGCAGGTTGACACCGATGACTGGTTTTTAGCCGGAAACCCTTGGATATCCAGGCTTGGTAGCTGTTTGGGTGCAGCAGACTTGATTACCGCCACCCCGGGGACAGGGGCTCCTAGCGACAGCTCACTGATTGCGGGCTGTGCAGGTAGTGATAGCTGCTGCGACGCTGCTTCTCGACGCGCTGTGTCACAAATAAATCTGTCGTGAAAAGGAGAGACCCTCTTCCGGGCTTCCTTGAATACGATGTGTCTCTGACGTTTACGTTTATGATTTCTTTCTCTTTCTTCCATTGAGGACAACAACGAGTGTATGCGGCATGGTCAGTGTCACAGTTAACGCATTGTGGCGTTTCGCAACAGTTGTCTTAGGCGTGGCCTTGGACACCACAATTCGCACAGGTTGGTTGGCCATGGCAGCTCTGAGAGCCATGGCCAAATCGTTGACATTGGAAGCATCAGCGGGGGTTTGGGATGTATGGTCTGGTAGGTGTTCTTGTTTAGCCCATTTCCATGCTTTATCGTAATTAACTTGTGGCAAAGGCCAGTATCAGGTTTTAGTGGTGATTTCCTGGTTGTCTCTTCATATTACAATTCGCTTTACATTTGTGACGCGTTGTTCTTTCCATCCTCCCAGGAGTTCTGTCTCAAATAGGCCTAAAAGATCTGCATCCGATACGACTCCGCGAACGGAATCCATAGATCGGTGTGGTGTTATCGTCTCAGGAATGTCTCCAAAAGTAGTGAGGTTTTTTAGTTTTTCAAATTGTACCTTGCCACGAAGTTTTGGAGGGAGGTCTCCACTGACCATTTTTGTTATTTTACAACCAACCCCTCAGGTGGCTGACAGTGATAGGGATACTATAAAGCGGAACACTGTTCTAGATGTTTTGTCAGATTGCTCGCTGTGGGCAACATAATAGTGAGAGAATGATAGAGACCGAAGTTATAGGTCCTCTAAAACCATGCGTTGATAAACCTCTGGAACGTGTGAGCAGCGTTTCTCAAGCCGAACGGCATGCGAACGTACTCAGAAAGCTCGAATAGTGTCACAATTGCAGTCTTGGAAATGTCCACTGGCTCAACCGGAATCTGGTGGTAGGCCTTTACCAACTCTATTTTGCTGAATATCACCGCACTCGCGAGGTTGGCAGAGAAGTTGTGAATGTGAGAAAAGGGATAGCGATCAGGGACGGTGCGCGCGTTGAGAGCACGGTAGTCGCCGCGTGGGCGCCAATCCCGTGGGTCATGCTTTGGTACCATGTGCAGAGCTGACGACCAACTGCTCAACGACCCATGGATGAGGCCGAGTCGTTGCATGCGGTTGAATTCCCTTTGGGCGATGGCAAGGTGGTCCCCATGCAGCGAGGCATCTGGGACGCCAAAATACCGGATGGCCTGTAGTGACTACACGATGCGTGACATCGTGGGGGACTGACAGCTCAAGGTTTGATGGTGTCCTGATGGCTGGAAAGTCTGACAGAATTAAGGCGAACATAGATGATGGTATCTGTGCCGATGTTTCAATGTTAGTCTTTGGAGGTGCGATAATGCCCTGTATGGTGTATGTACATACTTGTCATGCTGTCGACATGCTGACGTGCGCGAAGGTCAACACTGAGGGCGAAGTGGGTCAGAAAATTAGCACGCAATATGGCCATGTGTACATCTGTAACAACGAATACCCATCCGAGGTGTGTCGGAGACCCAAATCGATGGTAAGAGCGTGCTGACCATAAGTGTTCATGGGAGACTTGTTGGCTGCTTGACGGATGCAGTTTTTGGAGAGCGTTGTCGGTCTAGTCACGCCGCAGGTATTACACTGACTTCTGTCTGCACTTGTGTCCAAGAAAAATGGATGTCCAGCAGTCCTGTCGGTGACGTAGAACAGGCGGCTTGTCGTATGGCAAAAGTCACTGGCCACCATCAGTGGCTCTGTGACATCTTTTCCTGCCAGCTAAATGGAGGTCGGCATTGATGTGCGCTGGCACCAAAGGCGCTGTGATACAAGCAGTACACGGGTCGACCAGGACCTGAACGGGAGTGAGATCTCCAAGATCTGGCGGCAATCAGTCTCGTTGACGAGGGTGGAGGTTTGACCGTAGTGCATTAGTCGTCTCCATAAGCTCACCAATTAATTGCTCGAAGCAAGACTGCTTGTCTTCGAGTTGTGGCAGGTGAATGGTAGATGTCGTTGCCACGGTTATTTTCGCTGAATAGTCAGTGACGCGATCGACCAGCTTGTTGAGGGGCAGGTCGTCTGGTACGGTAGCCAAGGCAATAGCCGCGTTCTGCGGCAGGCGCTGAACAGCTCTCGCAGCAGCGGGCTGTTTGCGTCCAACCGACAGTCGCTGAGAAGCCGCTCCATGCGATGCAGAAGTTCTTATGGTCGCCGGTCACCAAGCTTCTCGTCGTTGAGAAGCTGCTGAAGACGCCTGCTGAGAAGCACAGACTAGCGTTGAAGCACCGTTGCCTTCAAGTGCTCATAAAGATCAGTTTCGGGAGGCGAGCCCACAAGGAGTCGTGGAACTCTGCAACCGCGTCCGTTGCGAGTGCGGGGACAGCGTGCTGGTACTTCACTTGCTGCGAAGTAATGCGCCGAAGAGCGAATATGGCCTCGATGTGCTTAAACCAGTTTGCAAGATTCTGTAGCAAAAACGACGGCAGGTGAATTTGCACCGTCGCGATGGCTTCCGTGCTGATCGTCGGTCTGTCATTCGCGGTCTCGTCCATGACGCAGTGCTTGCCTTGCACTATACTCACGTCCAGTTCACCACGTTGTAGGGACCAAGGTTAGGTCCTCTATAACCATGCCTGCGGCGGCGAGTGCAAATACTTGTTTGTTTGTTTGATAGTTGAAGTAAGTGATGAAATTAAAAACTGAAAGTAAAAAAAATAAATGAAAATTGTACGTACAATATTCAATTTAACTACAAGTAATATGCTTTTGAGCTTGTATTTCAGACAACCGTATCAACCTGATGGGAACAATTTTGAAAACTTAGGTTTTAACTTAAAGAAATGACGAATAACTTTAAATACCGGATTAAAATGGCCCTCGTTGGGTAGTTTTAATGAAGTCACATACGGCAACAAAGGCATCCCTGAGGCAGTATGCCAAGCCTGAGGCACCGAAGCTTAAAACATTTTTCTCTGGTAAGGTCGAGCCCAAGAAACCTTGTTTTTCTTCACCTATTGCCCGTGGCGCATACCCACATTGAGGATTGGCCAAGAATTCAGTGGCTTTTTAAAATATTGTGGAGTTTTAGAATAATGGACATTATATAATAGAAAGAGTACTGATGACCGAGGAAGTGGTGCATGATCTAATGCATATAATTATTCAGGCCGACAGCAGGAGCAGAACTAAGCTTATTTCTTTTCTAACCGTGGAACACGCCGCACGAAGACAAACGGAAGGGTGTGCCCATGCACTTGCGCGTGCCATAATTAATAGGCGGCCGATGATGATGATGATGACCGCTAGAAGAATATTGGTTGTTGATGGCTCAAAAGAGTAAATTCATCGGTGCACCTTCCCTTCGTGGCAGTGCGATCGTTGAGTAATGAAAATGTTCGATCCATCCTGCTATTCAAATTGATTCAGCAGCGGTGGCGGCCACATACGACGGAGCCAGACTTGGCACACTACAAGATTCGAGACAACGAAAGTAGGCACATGCCAGCCATACACCACTACTGTAACCGAATGCGCATATACCAAGGTTGGCTATTTGCACAAGGCCCCAAGCTACTTACGAAAATGAGAAGTAACTAAAGCGAGTAGGAGACAGGACAGTGTGGGAAGAGATAAGAAAGTAAAATTGTCAGGGAGATGCTGGAAAACGGCACTGCCAAATTTCTCTGGGTGGGTCAGACAAGAAGTGCCATCTACGGGATGTCAAGGCCAAAGAGGTGTGTTCCCTCCGCCGGGAGACTTTAAAGAAGCAATCACCCGGCATTGGCTTCACCACAGGATTCCCGTTTTCCCAGACACGGCTAAGTGTACAAGGGGATCGAAATTCCATGCTGCCTCGGGTCCGTGGTCACACTATTCACCAAACACCTGCTTGCGCAGACGCCCCTGCGGGACATTGCGTGGCATACAAGTGTATTCCATTGTCATTTGGCGGCAGAACATGTGATTATCAAAAACGATCGAAAACATACTACATTCATGTACCATGTGGTTGAATGGGAAGGGATGATGAAAACGCAACTGGATGCCTAATAAGCCCACAACAGTCAGTATTTACGCATATATCGGGTGTTCAAAGTCAATCTTTATGTTTTTTTAATTAGACTATTGAACTCCCGTGAGAACCACTTGTGCAAATAAGTTAAGTGGTCAGGGGGACAAAACGTTAGATGATAATTATCACGGTCAGCAGTCTGAATAGATAAAAATTAATAATTTCTTGTTACTAGCTGGCTTAAGTTAGCATGTCTATATTGAAAAAAATGTAGGCAGTGGCATTTGTGCACAATTTCAGTTGAAATAATTGTTCTAGCACGCCCGTTCTCCGATATATTCGGCTCCAAAGTTTGTATTTCGCATAGCTATGCATGCAAGAGGGTGAGGGTACGCGCGAAGCTCCTCCCTAAAGTAAAGGATCTGGTGCGTGTGGTGTTTAGTGTGTGAAGAGGGTGGAAGCGCAGGCATACATGATAACAATTACCCTTGCCCTCTCGGTCGGCGAAATCAATATGTGACAGCGCTGCGCGCCATGAGCCTTACGCATGATCCGGATGAACGCGATAACAGCAGACTACTTTTGCGACGTTTTTTTTGTGATTTTAGATAAGACGGAAACATCTTCTTAAACGCGTTAGCTTGACCATCTTGTACTATAATGCCTCCGGTAGCACAGTGCCTGTGCATTGAAGGTCTATCAAGGAAATCCATGTGGAGTCCTTGCGAGCTAATATGGCTGCTTCTGGCGTGAGGTATTCTACCAAAGAAAAAGTAGACGTGGTGCTTGCAATGGCTGCAATGAATGGCAACGCTTTCTTAGCAATGCAGCTTTGCGTGTCTCGCCACCCACACCGTCCCCTTCCAACAAGACCCGCTTTCATAAACCTATATTTCAACGCTTTTGCTCAACAAGCTCTGTCCACCTTCCAAGACGGACCACGAAGGCAATCGTCGATGAACACTTTGAAATCGACGTTGCCACGTGCTCAACCTCAATTCTAGAGCTCATCATCCGACAGACTGCTGATCAGTGTGGTCGCAGCATCAGAACAGTCACAAAAGTTCTAAGAAAGCACAAGTTTCCCCGTATTACGTTCACCTTCATCAGGCCTAATAGACCCTTTTCATAAATACGCCACCTGATGGTGAGCTTTTCGTCAGTTTCGCTTCGCAAAGAAGTGTGGGATAGCTAGAGCCGTCATGAGGGCATGGAAAGCAAGCCGTCAAATGCGTGAGTGCTGTGATGTTTGTGTTGGCGGCTAGTTCTCCGTATCACCTGCTGCCATCGCACCACTTTCTAGCTTGAGGGAGCTCCTAGTACTCTCCTATAAGCTTTCTGAGCTGCTTTCGCTGCACAATGAGCAATATTTTTTACCCTTCAATGGGTTGGACAAGCAGTTTGGCTTGTTATGACTGGCAATGCATGGATCCGGCCTGCAAGAGACTCTCATCGGCGTGCCCTCCCGAGGTGGTCCGCGTCCTGCAGGAATGCAAGAGGTGTCTGTGTGCGCTGTGCATCAGCGTCACTGGGACACACAGCCTGCAACATCTGCTCTGGTGCCCTCACAATGGCGGCAGACTATAGTTCACGTCCACGGTGCTAGGGGCGCCCTTTTTCGAAAAGGGTCTATTGAGGTAGAGTTTGAAAGGTGAGTTGATTTCTGCAGTTGAGGCCTCATCAAAACTGATCGACAATGACTTGTTGCTCAGAATAATTTGGACTGGTGAAGCTCGGTTTTGCCAAAATGGAAGAGTTAATCTTCACAACGCCCATTGTTGCACACAAGAAAATCCACACTGGCTAAGGCAGCACAAGCATCAATTTCGCTGGAGTGTAAATGTGTGGCGTGGTATACTCGGGGACAGGATCATCGGACCCCACTTTTTATAGGACAACTTGAATGGAAAGACATACACAAAATAAATATTAGGTGTTGTCATTGATGACCTTGTCGGCTGTACTTTCTCTGAATGATCTTCGCCAAGTATGATTTAAGCACGATGGAGCACCACCACATTTTTCTACCAGGGCAAAGAACTGGTTGGAGGGACGTTTTCGACAACAGTGAACTGGGAGCGCAGGAGCAATGTTTTAGCCCCCAAGATGTCCTGACCTTTCTCTATGAACTTTTTCTTTTGGGGCTACGTTAAATATCGAGTTTACGCAACAGAGCCCAGCGATGTTAATGACATGAAGGACGGAATAACATCTACTAGTGCGAGTATTCTACCATAAGTAGTGCGCCGACTCATCGAGTCGACGCGAAAGCGGTTCATGCTTTGCGTTGCTGCCTGAGGCAGGCATTTTGAACACTTTTGGGGGCATTTACGTCTTTAAAGATAAATAGTTTTGACGAGATTTGTGCACGACCAAAATAAGCTTATGTATCACCAGGAAATGTGCGTTACGAAGGGTAAAACTTACAGTTACTATTGATGGAGTTGTAGCCTTCATTTCGTCCCGCTGCGGTGGTCTAGTAACTAATGTACTCGGCTGCGGACCTGCCGGTCAGCAGCTGAGTACCCCCTTTTTCAGAGGCCAGGAATCACCACTTGAAAGGAGGGTGCTTAGATCAGTGACAACGTCGTAAAATATCCTTGCATTGATTACAAGTATACATTTGCATATATTATCACAAGCTTTAGCATTGTTATACAGACAAAGTCCAGTATTCAAGTATTTTAACCTAATTGTGGTTGTGTTTGTGCGCGCACATTCCTGACAGTTAAATTATACGCCTTGTGTTGATTAATATGTGGGGTTTAACATCCCGAAACCACCATATGATTATGAGAGGCGCCGTGGTGGAGGGCTCTGGAAATTTCGACCACCTGGGGTTCTTTTACGCGCACCAAAATCTGAGCACACCGGCCTACAACATTTTCGCCTCCATGGGAAATGCAGCCGCCGCAGCCGGGATTCGATCCCGCGACCTGCGGTTCAACAGCCGAGTACCTTAGCCACTAGACCACCACGGTGGGGCATACACCTTGTGTTCTGATGATCTTGTCTTTAGATACTACTGAGTCTGATTTTGGGGCAATGTGGGAAAACTCAGAAAGCAGACGCCAATTTATCACAGAATTGGGGATTAGTAATATACAAACTGTAACAAAAAGTAATAAGAAACTCCAAAAAACACCTTGCGAATTTTAAAAAATAAGCAACCTAAAGAACATAATGCACCCCAAACAATGATATATTGGTAGCCCTCATAAGAGCTTTCCTCGTTCATGAAAGGCCGTTAGTCTATTGGGGTTGCCTCAATGCCGGGTAGCTTGGAGTTGGAGTCACTCTCATCAGTTTAACCTTCACCCAGTTGTAATATTGTATTTTTTTCCTTCCAAAGACGTTCATTCTCTGGTTTGATGAGCACGTTGCAAAGACATAGTCACTGTCCACTATACTGTCAGCAGTCACGAAAGATATGTGAAGTGGTTTCTTCGTTGTCAAAGTTGTCACAGACTGCGGTATCGGCCATTTCAATGCAGAATGCGTAGGACAGCTCGCTATACTTTCGAGCATGGATATATGAATATGCACATGTCACCAAGAAAAAAATGGGGAATGAAGCAAATGAAACATAAAAAATTGTAGAAGGAATCATGCAAGTACACAAAATTTTGAAACGGGATGAAAGTTCATGAGCGCAGATTTTCTTGCTCTTTTGGGGGAACGAAAAAGACTTGATCCTGATTGTAAATTATGTCCTATCGATGACGGTTTGTTGTTTCCTGTGACAGCACCAGACTCTGGAAGCCCCGCCGCGGTGTTCTAGTGGTTATAAGGCGCTCGCATGCGGACTCGCAGGTTGCAGGATCGAATCCCGGCTGCGGCGGCTGCATTTCCCATGGAGGCATAAATGCTGTAGGCCTGTGTGCTCAGATTTGAGTGCACGTTAAAGAACCCCAGGTGGTCCAAATTTCCGGAGCCCTTCACTACGGCGTATCTTATAATCATATGGTGGTTTTCGCACGTTAAACCCCCCATATCAATCAATGCTCTTGATTCCAATAAAAGTTACAGAACTCGGACATCAGCAGTCACGCTATTCGCATAGCTCAGGCAACGACCAGGCATGCTTCTCTAGTCATTATTACGCACACGCACTGGCATCCACATTCTCCGCTCGCACCATTAGATCGGCATGGTATCTGCTACTATCGTTAGACGCTCTGCAGTTGAGTGTTGCATCACTGGTTGCAAGGGTTCCGCGATTTTTTATTTCGGCAGTCGAGAGGGCAAGGATAAGTGTTATCATGTATGCCCACGCTTCCGTTCTCTTTACACACTAAACACCGCAAGCAATAGATGCGTCACTTTGGGCAGGAGCTTTCCGCGGACCTTCACACCCATGCGTAATCATAGGAAAGACAAACTTTGGAGTCAAATATCTCGAAGCACAGGCGTGTTATAAAAAATCATTCAACTGAAACTATGTACAAATACCACTGCCTATATTTTTTTCAATATAAACACGCCAATTCACCGCAGCCAGTGAAAAGTTCATTAATAAATTTTAGTTAATTGTGCTGCTGACAGCAATATTATCCTCTAACTTTCTGTACCTCTGGCCATTTAACGTGTTTGCACAAGTGGTTCTGACGTGCCTTCAAGCGCCTAATTATAAATAATATATAAAGCTTAACTTTGAACGGAGCAGTGAGCCGTCGCGATACACGAAGCTATAGATGTGTGTTAAGAAAAAGCGGTGAACAATTCAGAGTACTGGGTACTCTACTGTGGGAAAGCATATAGCAGTCCCGTGGGCCTTACACTTTATGAAGCCGCGTGCTTCATGATCCTCAGAGCGCTATTGGTGCTACGTTACAATTTACCTACGTGTTTAGAAAAAGGGGTTAAGGATATAAAGTACTCCGTACTCTACTATGGGAGAGCTGAAAGCCGCCCCTTTGGCCTAAAACTTGATGAGGCCACATTGACGAAAATTGAGCAAGTAGGATGCATTCCCTAACTCATGCCCGCAGATAGTTCAGATATATATCTGCTTAAAAAGTGGTTAAGGATTTAGAGTACTTAGTACTCTACTATGAGTGAGCATAAAGCCGTCCCGTGGGCCTCACACTTGATGAGGTCGTATGAGTTCTACTTTTTAGCGGTGATAGCGTACCTACGTCTTCAGCTGGAACGATTAATTGGTTCAACACACTTCCACGGGAACTCGCGTCTTTATGCAACAGAGCCTCCCGAATGAAACCAGTTTAATGTTATTAAAAGCTAGTGATCAAGAATTTCTCTAATAGAAACTTATTTTATTTTTCGGTCAAAAAGAACGTTATGTTGCACATGAAAACTCTAATCAAATATGTTCACGTGTGTGACTGAGGGCGCGAGCAATTTTTAGATTTAGCTCTACCGGCAAGATCTAGTGCGAAAATATTGAACACAGTCCAAAGAAGCAACCCTACGGACGATGCTTCCACTTGTTACGCAAGGAGAAGGAAGAGGAGGCAAGGTTGACGAAATGAAAAGACGCGACTTCTGCAGCCCTAGTGGGGAACATGGCTCAGCGCCTGTCAAAAAATGGAGAGAGGCTATTTCATTTTTTATTTATATATTATTACTTCAAATACTCTAGGTTGTTTTACATGAGGGATGGGCTGTTATGTAGTTATAATGACTCGATGAACTTGGAGAAGGCTGGCGGGTCGGATTTAACACAGCATATTTAGGTAAATGGTTCCAGTTTTTTGCAGCGTTTACAAAAAAAAGGAGTGTAGATGCGCAGTGGTCAGTGCCGGTGGTGGGTAGACCACTTTGGTGTGATTTGTGAGGAAGTATGGACGATGAGCAGGCCAGAATAATGAAGTGCTAGGAGAGGAATGATAAAATTTGTGAAAAGGGCACAACCTAGACCTAAGGTGCCTGTATTTCAAGTTATCAAGGCGTGTTTCGGATGCGAGTTTTATAACACTACTGTGGAAAAAATAATCTGAATAGATGTAGCAAAGTGTGCGGTTTTGAACTGCTTCAAGTGCTTTGATAAGGTCAGTTCAATGTGGGTCTCAAGTGGAGCAAGCCTATTCTAACTTCGGCCTTACGGAAATTTGATAAGCTAACAGTACGACCGACGGGGGAGCAAGACGCTAGTTCCGTCCAAAGTACCCCATTTGGTGCGGTTAGTTCCGTTAATGATGCTTGTGATGTGAGAGGACGAGGAGAGATCGCCGGGGATAGTGACGCTGAGGTACTTGCATGAGTTGACAGGAGAGATCATAGCATTGCAGAGAGCGTCTGTTATGAAGGCAGATTCCTTCTGTAGGTGAAACTAGCAGTGTTTTAGTAGTGTTTAGCGACATAAGCCATTTACCACACTAAGCAGTTATCCTGTCCAGGTCCTGTAGAAGTGAACAGGAGTCATGAGCGTAAGAATAGGGTGATAAACGACACGATCGTTTGCTAACAGATGTATGTTAGATGAGATTTTGGTGGGGAGACCGTTGATATATATTGTTACACAAGGCGAGGTAAATTAATGGGGGTTTTTATGGGCCCTGAGTCCGCGATCACAGTCTAATGATGATGATCACCGCCATGGCTCGTACCCACTCAGGGGGATCGCAGTGGAGGCAACGTCGTCTTCCTTCTCTGCCCACGCTTCCCTTGTTTTTCCTGGTAGTGGTACTTTGTATCATTCCTCCTCTCTCAGACGAAGCCCTCTGGGAGAGTCATTCTTGCATCCTTCGTGTAAACGGCTTCAGGCGGGCAACATGCGTCACCTCCGTCTTGCATGAACGTCGGCCACTAGTGGTGACACGTGCAATTTCATAGTTGACCTCGCTGACACGACGGAGTATCACAAAAGTACCGGCATAGTGTGCCAGTAGCATTTGGCTCAAGCCACGTCTGCGTATTGGGGTCCACACCCACACTAGATCACCGGGGGCATAGGTTACATGCCTGTGTTGATTGTCGTAGCGAGTTTTGGATGACCCTTGCGCTGCCAGTGTACGTAAGCAGGCAAGTCGACGGGTCTCTTCCGCACGACACAAGGTTTCAGCAATTGTTAAATCGTCATGGATGACAAAAGGAAAGATAGTGTCCAGCGTATGTCGAGGTGAGCGAGCGTAGAGCAGATAGAAAGGGCTATAGCCTGTCGTTTCGTGTTTTGACGTGTTGAAGGCGTACGTGACGAACGGTAATACTTCCTCCCAGTTTTTGTGGTCAGAGGCGACGTACATTGACAACATGTTGATCAACGTTCGGTTTGTGCGCTCGGTGAGACCGTTAGTTTGCGGATGATACGCAGTTGAGTGTCGGAACTTGGAGGCACACAAACGAAGTAATGATTCGACAATATCAGCGGTAAATTGTCGACCACGGTCACTTATTATCACGCGAGGAAGTCCGTGTCGGAGGATGACTGAGTTAAACAGGAACTCCGAAACCTTGACTGCCGTGGCGGAGCATAAGGCAGCCGTCTCGCAGTAGCGCGTCAGGTAGTCGGCGCATACAATTATCCACCGGTTACCTTTTGAGGAGCGTGGAAATGGTCCCATCAGATCAATGCCGACCTTTTCAAAAGGGGAACCGGGAGGCTTTACAGGTTGCAGGTGACCAACTGGACCCGAGGAGGGCCGCTTGTGGCTCTGGCACTGCATACAGCTGGCCACGTAGTTCTGAATTGTTTTGCTCATTTTCGGCCAATAGAACCGCTCTTTCGTGCGACTAAGTGTTCGTGCGGTGCCTAGATGGCCAGAGGTGGGGTCATCATGCGTGAGACGCAGAACAGACGTTTGGAGGGACGCAGGAACAACCAGCAGAAAGCGGGCGCCCGTCGTGGACAAATTTCTCTGGTAAAGAAGACCATTTCGGACGCAGAATCGGCCTTCGCCTAATGAATTTTTCGCTCCAGGGAAGAGAGCTTTCAAGCTTGGGTCATTACGCTGCTCAGCGGCGAAAATCACGGCATCGGGAAAGCCAGACGACAGCGAAGCGATAAGGTGGTCAAAGTTATCGCCTTCACAATCTGTCGATGGTAGCGGCATTCTGGAGAGGCTATCCGCATCAGCGTGTAGACGGCCAGTCTTGTATGAGATGGTGAAGACATGTTCTTGCAAACGAATGGCCCATCGTGCGAGGCGGCCGGATGGGTCACGATGGTTGATCAGCCAACACAGGGAATGGTGATCTGTGACGATAGTGAACGGGCGACCATAGAAGTATGAGCGAAACCGTTGCACGGCAAAGACTACCGCTAGGCATTCCTGTTCGGTCACTGTGTAGTTGCGTTCAGGCTTGCTTAGAGAACGACTTGCGTACGTCACAACGTGTTCCTTCTTGCCAGAACGCTGAACGAGAACGGAACCGATACCGATGCCACTTGCATCTGTGTGAATTTCCGTGGGCGACGAAGGATTGAAGTGCCGAAGTATTGGCTGCAAAGTTAACAAACACTTCAGCTTGTGAAAAGCGGCATCACACTTGGAGGTCCAATGAAACCGGCTGTTCTTGATGATGATGATGTTTGATGTTTTATGGCGCAAGGGCCATTTCACGGCCAAAGAGCGCCAGTTCATCTTACTAAAAACATGGACAATGATTGTGATAAGCGGCTGTATAAGGGCCATAAAATTCCTCGCGGTAAGGCGGGTAAAAACATACATGTAATAAAATCATGACCATGTCGTGAAAGGTGTGTGCGGTGTGAACAGATGACAAAAGTTGGTGATAATAAAAGACGATGGTGGATATGTATGGCATTAGCACAAGTGCCTCACTCGTTCATACCCTTGCGTCCAAGGGCCGTGAGGCAAGTGCTTTCTTGTGTAACCACCGCAGCAAAAACCTCTCTGGAGAGGTCATGCTACGGGATGCCCGGGTATATGATGTGAAAACTATGAATTTCTTTAAGAAACGCTAACAATGATTTGTGACTAAAAAGCGGTTCTCTACCGACGAACATTGCAGGGTGTAAAGGTATATGTTGTCGGTAGGGTAATGGAAAGTGTTGTTTTCTTACAGTGTCCAATTGTTTGCACTCAATTAAAATGTGAAGGACTGTCAATACTTCACCACATCTGTCACACAATGGTGGATCGCCACCAGACAAAAGGTGTGTGTGTGTCGTGTATGTGTGTCCTATCCTGAGTCTCGTTAGTATTACCTCTGTATGACGCGATTGCGATACGGGCAGCCAATGACCAAGGTGTGGCTGAATAACGTGTAGTTTGTTTTGTGTGTGTGTATCCCACTTGCTCTGCCAGTATACTCTGAGGTTTCGTTTGAGAGACGGCTTAAGATCAACGGCCGGGATTGATATGGGTGTAGGGGCAGTGCTTTTGTGGACGGATGCAGCGAGCTGATCCGCCCTCACGTTGCCTTGAATCTCACGGTGCCCTGGCACCCAGCACACTACAACATGTTGTTTGAGTGTGTATAGTGTGCATAAAATGGAGTAAAGTGAGACAAGGACTGGGTTTTTGTGTTTTTTAAGAGTGTGCAGAGCCGTTACTACACTGAGGGAGTCTGTATAAATTACTGCTTTTTGTATTTGTAATTGCTTGATGTGTTTAGCCGCCACAAGTATCGCGTAGGCTTCCGCTGTGAAGACACTTGTGCCTGGATGTAGAGGGCCAGCATCCGAAAAGGATGGGCCGACAGCAGCGTAGGACACAGAGGAGTTAGACTTGGAGGCATCTGTAAAGAACTCAGGACGTGTGTATTTGTGTTGAAGTTCCAGGAAGTATGTTCGGATATGGGCAATAGGCGCATGTTTTGTAACTTCAAGAAAGGACACATCACAGTCTATAGTCTGCCATTGCCACGGTGGCAAATATGCTACAGGAGCCATTAAACTATGTTCAAGTGAGACTCCAGTTTCTTCAGCTAGACTTTTCAGGCGAACTGAGAAGGGCTGCCTCATCGAAGGCATGTTTTGAAACAGAATGGAGCTCGACAAATCAATAATAGTGGAGTATGAGGGGTGCTTCTTATCTGCTTTCACCTTAAGGAAATAAACAAAGGACATGTAAGTTCTCTGCAGATGAAGCGACCACTCATTTGACTCAACATAAAGGCTTTCTACGGGGCTGGTGCGAAAAGCACCCGTAGAAAGGCGGATGCCCAAATGGTGCACGGGGTCCAGCATCTTCAAAGCACTTTGTGTTGCAGACTGATAAACAATGGCCCCATAATCTAAGCGGGTGCGAATGAGGCTTCGATACAGATTTATGAGACATTGCCTGTCACTACCCCACGTAGTACGTGACAACACTTTCAAAACATTAATGGCTTTTAAACATTTTGTTTTTAGATACTTGATGTGCGGTACGAAGGTCAACTTGTTGTCCAAGATTAATCCTAAGAATTTATGCTTCACATTGACAGACAGACGTTGACCGTTCAATTCAATGTCAGGTTCTGAGTGCATGCCTCTCTTTCGGGAGAACAAGACACACGTGCTCTTTAGTGGGTTCAGTCGGAATCCGTTTTCCTCTGCCCATTTGGAGACCTTGTTTAAACCTAACTGAACCTGTCGCTCACACATTACCAGGTTGCAAGATCTAAAGCCAAGCTGGACGTCGTCGACATATGTACAATAAAACATATTGCGAGGGATGGACAAGTGCAAGGAATTCATCTTGATGAGAAAAAGTGTGCAGCTAAGTACACCACCTGGTGGCACGCCTGTTTCTTGGACGAATGTTTGGGAAAGAGCCGTGCCCACTCGGACACAGAATGTCCGGTTTGACAGGTAACTTTCGATTATGTGGAACATTCTTACGCGCACGCCAAGGTGGGACAGGTCTCTTAGAATTCCGAAACGCCATGTAGTATCATAAGCCTTTTCGATATCGAGGAATACAGAAAGAAAATATTGTTTATAGACGAAGGCGTCCCTGATTTGTGCCTCGATACGAACAAGGTGGTCTGTGGTGGATCTACTTTCTCGAAACCCGCACTGAAATGGGTCGAGCAAATTGTTTGTTTCAAGGAAATGTACAAGTCTGCAGTTTATCCTTTTTTCGAAGATTTTGCACAAGGAGCTTGTGAGTGCAATAGGCCTATAACTCGAAGGTAAAGAAGGGTCCTTGCCCTCTTTCAAAATGGGAATTATAATAGCCTCTTTCCACGAGTTAGGGATAGTGCCAGAAAACCAGATGGCATTGTACAAACAAAGTAAGGTTTTTCGTGTTTCGATCGGTAGGTTTTTTAACATTTCATAAACGACACGGTCAGAACCTGGGGCAGAAGTACTGCAGGAGTTTAGAGACATTCGCAGCTCAGCTAGACTGAACGCTTGATTATATGCCTCGTATCTAGTGCATTTGTGTTCGAGTTTCTGCTTTTCTATTCTTGTTCTGTATTTCTGGAAAGTGTCAGTATAGTGGGATGAGCTGGACACCTGTTCGAAGTGTGCACCGAGGAAGTTTGCCTGATCTTCCAAGGTGTCACCCTGAGTGTTTACGAGTGGAAGTGTGTGTACTTGTTTTCCTGCTATCCTACCGACCATGTTCCAGATTTTAGCTTCCTGTGTGTATGAATTGATCCCTGACAAAAACTTCTGCCAGCTTTTTCTTCTGGCCTGCCGACGCGTTCTCCTGCCTTGAGACTTTATTTTCTTGAAGGTGTCAAGATTTTCGGCTGTCGGTGAGTTCCGAAGCAGCCTCCAAGCTCTGTTTTGCTGTTTGCGCGCGTTTCGGCATTCAGAGTTCCACCATGGCACACGCCGTTTTCCAGGGTGTCCATTTGTTTGTGGGATGCATTTTGTTGCAGCATCAACCAAAAATGCTGTGAAGTAGTTGACAGCAACATCAATGTTCAAAGTACTTATGTCATTCCAACCTAGACGAGCGATGGTATAAAAGTGTTCCCAGTCGGCCCTGTTTATGAGCCCCTTGGGAACACGTGATGGACACTCAGTTACTGTATTTGTGCTCAAAACTATGGGGAAGTGGTCACTTCCGTACAGATTACTGACGACTTTCCACTGGAGTAGAGGCACAAGAGATGGAGATACTATGCTTAGGTCTATGGAGGAGTAGGTGTTATTGGCGATAATAGGTTGGTTCTTTTCGATTTAGGAGACACGCGCTCGAGGAGAGAAGGAACTGTTCAATCAGTCGACCTCGCGCGTCATACCGAGAGTCACCCCATAGCCTGCTATGCGCATTAAAGTCTCCAAGGAGAACATAGGGCTCCGGAAGTTCATCAATTAAAGAGTGTAAATCGCGTTTTTGCAGCTGATAGCTAGGAGGGATGTAGATAGTGCAGATTGTGATCAGTTTGTCAAAAAGAACTGCTCGAACAGCCACTGCCTCAAGGGATGTTTGGAGTTGTAAGTGTGTGCATGCAATTCCTTGATTCACTATGATGGCAACACCTCCGGATGATGTCATAGCATCAACACGGTCCTTTCGGAAAATAACGTATTTACGAAGAAAGTTTGTGTGTTTTGAGTTAAGGTGTGTTTCTTGTACACACAGCACTTTTGGAGAGTGTTCGTGTAAAAGCTCTTGGATGTCGTCAAGGTTTCTGAGAAGGCCCCTGACGTTCCATTGTATAATTTGAGTGTTCATAGTGAATTTTAAATAATGCTGTGTGTACGAAAAGCGAGTGGCTGTTTAGACAGGTAGTTTGAGTTCACTTAACAGGGCCGTCACCAGGCCCTGTTATCGGCTTTTTTGTTTTCTTGGCGCGCTCCAAGGAGCCACGCCGCTCTTTCGGCACCACGGGTACCGACGTATCAATTGCCTCCTCGGAGGCACTGGATGCCCGCACATGCGGGCTGCTAGTTCGAATTTCGGGCCTCGCCTGGTCAGGTGAGGCCTTGAGACCCGAGGACTCTGGAGTCTCCGGTCTCTGTTTGGGAGTAGGCGGTGTAGCCTGGGCTACAACCGCCTTGGGGGCAGGTGCCACAACCTCCGGCTTGGTATGTGCGGGCCGAAGGAGTGGCGAGGGCTGGTGCGGCGGTGCCCCCTGACGCGCCGCATCAGCGTATGTAGCTCCATAGAATGGAGCGACTCTTCGCCGTGCTTCCTTAAATGTAATGTTTTCCTTCACCTTGAACGTAATTATTTCTTTTTCTTTTTTCCAGTATGTGCAGGAGCGTGAGTATACAGCATGGTTTCCTTCGCAGTTTACACAGTGTGGCGGTTGTTTGCAGTTCTCAGACACGTGGCCTAGGACTCCACATTGCGCACAAGTCTGGTGACCACGACAGGTTTTAGAGCCATGGCCATACCTCTGGCATTGGAAGCAACGACGAGGGTTTGGTATGTACGGCCTGATAGATGTCTTTGTGTACCCTGTTTGAATAGATTCCGGTAGTTTACTGGATGCAAATGTGAGTATTAGGTGTTTCGTCGGTGTTTCCTTATTATTTCTTCTAATAATGATTCTCTGCACATTAGTGACATTTTGGCTCTTCCACCCCTCCAAAAGTTCAGTCTCAGTCAAGTCAAGTAAGTCCATGTCAGATACCACTCCGCGAGTTGTGTTCATCGATCAATGTGGTGTTATGGTTATTGGTATGCCACCGAAATCTGAAAGACGGTCTAGCTTTTCAAATTGTTCTTTGTCACGGATTTCGAGGAGAAGGTCTCCACTAGCCATTTTGGTTACCCTTATCCTGTGCCAAGTTTCGGTAAGACACCTAGAAACCAGGAAAGGAGAGACGGTTCTGGCTTGCTTTTCAGTTTTTTCACAGTAGATAACATGATAGTGAGGATATGTTTCTTTGGGCTGGTTAAAAAAGTTTATATCATCGGTGCGTACCCGCTTTAAGCCGGTACGATCAGATAGTAAGGGAAATGCTCTGTGCATGCCTGTCTTATTTTTGTTCAGCAGCGTTGGCGGCCACCCACCACGGAGCCCAACGAGGGGACGCTACAAGTTTGCGGATGCTCAAACCTGCAGACGCCAGCCGTACAACGCCACTATAACCCAATGCGCCTAGACCAAGGTAGGCTATTTGCACAGGGTTAACCCTAGCCGCCAAGAAGTTTGGAAGTAAACGGAAGAGAGTAGAAGACAGGACAGACAAACAGTAAGAGATAAAGACGAAGATGTAGGGAGAGAGAGATAGGAAAAGGCGACTGCCGATTTCCCCTGGGTGGGTCAGCCCAGGGGTGCCGTCTACGTGAAGCCGGGGCCAAAGAGGTGTGTTGCCTCTGCCAGGGGGCCTTAAAGGTCCAATCACCCAGGGTCGGCTCAACCCCCAGGATCCCCTTTTCCCCGGACACGGCAAAGCCACGCACGGCTAGGCGTGGGAGGGAGTAGAAACTCCCCCGTTAGCTCGGGTCCGTGGTGTCGCTACACACCAAACGCCTACTTGCGCAGGCGCCCCTGCGGGGAACAGGCTGTTCTTGCGTGAAGGCTCGTCAAGGGGTGAACCACATCCGCAATCTTGGGTACGAACCGGCGGAAATACGAGCAGAGCCCGATGAAGCTACGCAGTTGTTTCACAGATTTAGGACGCTCGAACGATTCAACGGCCGCGGTCTTTTGTGGGTCAGGTCTAATGCCATCTTTATCGACGAGATGTCCTAACACCAATGTCTGTCGCTCCGCAAAGTAACACTTTTTTGAATTCAATACAAGGCCAGCTTTTTCAATGCAGCTGAGCACGAGGTCTAGGCGAGTGTTGTGCTCCTCAAACGTACGGCCAAAAATTACGACATCATCAAGGTAACACATACATATATGCCATTTTAAACCACGCAATATAGAGTCCATAAATCTTTCGAATGTCGCAGGAGCATTACATAATCCGAATGGCATAACGTTGAACTCGTAAAGTCCGTCGGTCGTAACAAATGCCGTCTTTTCTTTGTCAGCTGCGTGCATCGGAATTTGCCAGTAACCTGATCTCAGGTGAACAGATGAAAAGTAGGACGCGGAATGCAGGCAGTCTAGAGCGTCATCGATGCGCGGCAGTGGATAGACGTCTTTCTTGGTAACAGAATTCAGTCGGCGGTAGTCAACGCAAAATCTCCACGTACCATCCTTCTTCCTCACTAGAATGACGGGAGCAGCCCACGGACTCGCCGATTCCTCTATTATTCCCTTTTCCAGCATCTCTTGAACTTGCTCGTTGATGATCTTGCGCTCCGATGGTGCCACTCGGTAAGGTTTCTGCCTAATGGGATGCGCCAATTCGGTGTGGATCTGATGACGTATCCGGGACGCTGGGATTAAGGGCCTTTGGCTGTATTTAGAAAAATCGAACACTTTCGAGTGCTTAGACAGAACGTCGAGCAGGGTATGACGTTTGCTTTGGTCAAGTGACTTGCTGACCATTTGTAGCAATTGGGCATCTTCTGAACCTTCTAAGCCTAGATGTTCATTTTGGCTTGTAGCATCAACAAGCGCAACCAGCGTCGTACATGACTCGGGTGTAAATACTGCAAGTTTCATGCCGCCTGGCAGAATTGCAGGCTCCATGGAACTGTTCATTGTCCACACACCTGCCCGTCCATCAACGACTGACACTATACAATGGGGAATGAGAATGTTCTTTTTCAGGCATGCCGAGGGAATCGATTCGAGCGTGGCGTCAAACGTGCCACAGTTGTTACTGGAACATGTCACAGGAACACACACAGCAGAAAATGCAGGAACGACTGTATCCACGGAGACGGAAAAGATGCATTCCTCCGGACAAGAATTTTCCAAGAGCGCCGTTGGGAAAGTACCGTGTATAGAAAGATGCCCACTTCTGCAGTCTACAGTTGCCCCACACTCACACAAGAAGTCAATACCCAAGATAACGTCATGTGTAGACCGCGGAATAACCGCGAACTCTGTGCAAAACACCTTGCCACACAGCGACACGTCCACAGTACAATATCCCACCGGACACAACACGTCACCACTTACACCACGAAATGTCACCCCATGGTTCAGGCAAAACATCACTTTTGGTCCTAGCAGGTTCTTAAAATTTACACTCATCACCGAAACTGTCGCGCCTGTATCCACAAGTGCCATGGTAGCCACTCCATCGACAACTACACGAACTTTGTTCTTCAACATGAACGCTGACGGGGGTATATCTGTAGATAGCACCTGTGATCTTGCGGCTTCACCCCCACTGGCCGCACCGACTAGTTTTCCGGCGGCGGTGTACGTGCGCGTCGTCGTGGCGACGGCGATCGTGGAGCACGGGGAGCTGGAGGTGGCGTCAAACTTCGATCAGAGGCCGGCGAGGGGTAGCGTGACCCGGTAGGTGCGCGTGGTTTCCGTGACGTGGAGTACGGATAGTCGAAATGTTGGTGATACAAAGGCCAAGACTGTCGCTGATATGGGCGGTGGTCACAAAAACGTGCGATATGACCCGGGACACCACAGTTGTAGCATACCGGACTTGGTCGAGGGGCACGTTGTTGCTCAGAGTAATGACTCCTCTCGGAAGGCTGGGATAGTGGTACCGTCCTTCGGGGGCCCTGTAGGGAGGCGATGTTGGGTAAACAGGTGGGCGAAAACTTCGTTCGTAGTTGGGAGGTGATTGACGGGGGAATCCAGCCTGCCGTGTTCCTTGATATTCATAAGCGTCTCTTGCGTTTATCGATGGTTGCCATGGTGGAAGAGAAGCAAGAGTTCGCACACGTTCTGGTTCGCTTACGTACCCATCCTGAAAATCGCTGGGGCGATGATAGCTCTGCTGACATCGAAGCAGCTCTTCTCTAACGATCTGCCGTATGGTCAAAGCAAGGTCGTTAGGCGGCACTGTTTCAACACTAGCCACAGTGGGGACGTTGGACAGGCGGCCGAATTTCGGAGAAATTCGTCGCATCTTGAGGGATTCAAAGGCACGACAGTGCTTCATCACGTCGGACACGGAGTTCAAGCAGTCTTTCCCAATTAAGAAATTGTACACGTCTTCGGCTATACCCTTGAGAACGTATCCAACCTTGTCTTCTTTAGACATCCTCCCATTCACGATCTTGCACAGCTTCAATATTTCTTCAATGTATGTCGTACATGTTTCTGCTGGAAGCTGTGCCCTCTGAGACAATGTCTGCTCCGCGCGTTTCTTCTTTGCGTCCGAATCGCCGAAGCACTTCTGCACTTCTTCAACAAAATGCTCCCAAGTCGTTAACATGTCCTCGTGGTTCTCGTACCACATAAGGGCGGTATCAGTTAACGAGAATACGACATGATTGAGCTGTTCGTTCGAGTCCCAGCAATTGCTTCTGCTCACCCGCTTGTAGTTCTTGAGCCACACGTCGACGTCTTCTCCTGAGGTCCCGCCGAAGTTTGGTGGCACTCTGTAGTACGGCACGGAACCCATCGGAGTTGGCCTCGAAGCGTTGTATGGCTGCTCTTGGGCCATTACGATCGGTGAAGGTGGAAGTCTGGCGAGGCGGTGGCTGCGACGAAGTCCTGGTAGTGAAGCTCCCGTCTTTGGGTTCGTCCTACCCAGCACCTTCCACCAAATTGTTACACAAGGCGAGGTAAATTAATGGGGGTTTTTAATGGGCCCTGAGTCCGCGATCACAGTCTAATGATGATGATCACCGCCATGGCTCGTACCCACTCAGGGGGATCGCAGTGGAGGCAACGTCGTCTTCCTTCTCTGCCCACGCTTCCCTTGTTTTTCCTGGTAGTGATACTTTGTATCAATATATTAGCAAAAGGAGTGGTCCCAAGACAGTTCCCTGGAGCAATACAGAGAGAACAGAGCTCTGCTTGAAGAATTATTGTTAGCATGAACAAACTGCTCACGATTAGTGAAGAATGCACGAATCTAGTCAAAAATAAAAAGGTTAAGGTTTAAGCGAGAAATTTTTAAAAGTAGTCACTGTCGTAACGTAACCTTGTCGGAAGCCTTTTCGTGATCTAAAAACAGAGCATCAGCTGGAACATCTAGATACAGTTTAGAGCTGTGAAGATGTGAACACAACAGAAGAGAAATAGCGTCGATGACTGAAAACGTGGCAGGTGGCTCCTATAGCCGCTTTTCTTGTCCAGATATATCATCCAGCCCCGAAAACTGTCCTCCTGCTAACCTGAGGCTGAATAGTAACAACTCCGTGACAAATTTGTGTAGGGTGGCTACATACATAGCCAACATGGCGTACCTCATTCTACTATCCTGCCCCATACGTCATTATCAAAAGAATGTCATTTTTTACATCCCAATTGGGAAGCGGCATAAAAGGACGCACTCGAGCATCCTCATGAGCATGCCACAATATCTATCTATCTATCTATCTATCTATCTATCTATCTATCTATCTATCTATCTATCTATCTATCTATCTATCTATCTATCTATCTGTCTGTCTGTCTATCTATCTATCTATCTATCTATCTATCTGTCTGTCTATCTATCTATCTATCTATCTATCTATCTATCTATCTATCTATTGTTGGTGTAAGTAAATGAGTTAGGTTTACTTGTAACAATAATTAACGTTTTATAGAATCAACCCAAAACTATGATTATTTAGTAGAAAAGCTCCTTATGGCGTGGCTTCTGCGTCCCCGTAGTGAATAACCGCCCCTTGTTAATTCTTGAGCCAGCCATAGAGAGTGGTACTTGTACTATACGCTGAAAATGCAAATGGCACGACACTAGAGGGCGTTACCGGTAGAAAAGAAGGATTGACGTCACACGTACGGAAGGAGAGAGAGGCGATGGCGCGACTACCATCGGGTGTTCTTCGTAGGTGCCGTACGCCAGGGGACGCTCTATATAGTACAATAAAATCGCCTTTCTAGCGCGCGTGCGCATTTGCAGGATCGGCGACGGAGGATGGGCAAGGCTGCTGAGTGGCGTGCGCGCATTACGTCGGTGGCTCGCGGTCGAAGAAGAGACCTCGACGTGCGGGCGCAAGAGGCGGATGCACGCAGCGAAGCTGCACCGCAGTGCCGCGAGGACCCTGCAGTACGACAACGGCGGGCCGAAGCGGCGTGTGGACCCAGCTTCGCCTCACTCTCCATCATTCGCCCCGTGGATATGTTGCCATTTTTTTCATTGTTGCATGTCTAATCATGCTCTAAATATCACAGTGGCTTCATTCAATTTACCGAAGTTATCTAAAAATACAACGCATTATCGAAATTTCGCTGACATTTTCCTGACATCTTGTAAAATTAGCCTATTATTGAACACATGTTTAGTTTATCAATCCAACATTACTAAATTATAGCACTACGTGACTAGAATAACAGGTAATTCAAGAAGACCTCACTCATCGGTTTCGCTCCACACCGTCAACAGCCGGTTTTCTCAATACTCACGAGATCACAAAGTGCCGCTCACTTCCTAGAACCATCAGACTATTAAGCTTCCCACAACTCTTTTCTATCGATGACAACCTTCGTTGCCACTTGTAGTCGCATGTGATGTCCAGAAAGTATACAGAGCGATTTCCTTTCCCGAACGCGGCCGAAGGCTTCGCACAATCCTCACTACGCCAGCTTGGTCTGCGCCATGATGGTTTGTGCGGAACGGCCACCCGGTGGCCAGGCTGCCTACGTCGCTCCTTCAACATCCAATGAGAGCTACTCAGTGATGCGCCGGATATATTGCGGAGCATAAGCGATGCCCCGGAGCAGTTGCGGAGTGACCACCAGAGCGTAATCAGGGAATTGGCCCCGTTTTCTTCCGGTTTCCTTCGTCCGTTACCCACTGGAGGAAATGGTGGAAATATAATTTGTATGTTTCGGCACATTCTGGTTTGAGTAATGTCACCGGAGAAGAGCGAGGAAATCATGCCCTAAATCCTCCCAACTGGGTTGCGAAGCATTTCTACCGAACTTCGGTGGCTTTGAGCGTATCTATCTATCTATCTATCTATCTATCTATCTATCTATCTATCTATCTATCTATCTATCTATCTATCTAGCAGCTAACGTGTGGGTGCTCTCGTGGTCACCCCCTTAGCTTTCCGTGAACCAAAATTAGCATAGGAGGGCAAGATGGTTTGACGAATATGAGGTGCTGGTCAAAGCGTAAATATTGCCACAATCCCGTCACGTACGTCGTCAAACAATTTCCGCAAGACAACTGAGTACTAGTGGCACATACCCACGGGTGAGTATGTGCCACGGGTATGTGGGTATGTGCCACAGGTGATTGACACTACCCAGGAACGACGAGAACACACATGGTCAATTTTAACGCGCGAGCATCAAGAAATAGCCGACATCGGTAGCGTTGACCCGACGAATGCAAAAAATAAATGTCACGGTTCCAGCCGGAATCAAACCCAAGCATTCTGCGTGGCAATGAATCAATTTACCACCGATCAACGCCAGGTCTCGGAACTAATTTTCAAATACACGCTAATTTTCGTGAAACACCAATAGTGGTTGCAGTGGTGCCTACCCAATGCTATAAATATTACATATGAACTCCTTTGATAGAGTTGTCATGTCGGTTTAACGTTGATCGTGGTTAGTTGCCATGCGCTGAAGTTGAATTATGTAACACTGCTCAGGGCCAGCATCCTCGCGAACATCAGCGCTTCATAGCAGTTTCTTGCGTTGCTAATACGCATGTACCAGTTGGCATCGTTGCGCAAGTGCAAAGAACTGCTTATATAAATATCTGCAACTCTTCAACAAATGTCTGTGCGAGCAACATTTATACATACACTTAGCGTCATTTTGTGACGTGTCATTGAATAAAAACATTGCAACACGGTCACTTTCCTTCTGCATGCTTCGCACAACGTCGAGGTACGTGTGATCTGCCGAATTTTTTTTGTTTACAGTGTACAGTTCTAGTACGCTCTAGCCTGGTGGTGTCACATCCTTGATTGGCCCCTGTAGCGGCAGTTTTGCGGGAGCCTTTTTCGGCTGGCACGAGACGCGAGCATGCGCAGTGGGGGTGTGGACAGTGCCACCACCAACGCCGAAGCGCTACATCGTTCATCTATAGTTGGTTCGCCGTGGTGGTCGAGTGGCTAAGGTACTCGGCTGCTGACCTGGAGGTCGCGGGTTCGAATCCCGGCTGTGGCGACTGCATCTCCGATGGAAGCGGAAATGTTCTAGGCTCGTGTGCCCAGATTTGGATGCACTTTAGAGAACCTCAGGTGGTCGAAATTTCCGGAGCCCTCCACTACGGCGTCTCTCATAATCATATGGTGGTTTTGGGTCGTTAAACCCCACACATCAATAAATCAACTATTGATGCTGTACCATGGCTCATTAAAATTTTTAGGACGTTTGGGGACTAACTTCTAGAGTAGAACGTGATAGCGTAATCGGGCCTCATGCGCATCGATTGCCTGCTTTCAATGCTCGGTTCTAGAATTGCTGGCATGGTTTCGCTTCCCGGTGCACGCCGCAACCGTGCTATAGACGCTTTCACTGTTTACGAACACAGACCCTTATGTGTTTAGAAAAAGTGGGTAACAATTTAGAGTACTAAAGGTACTCTACTGTGGGAGAGCTTGAAGCCGTCCCGTTGGCAGCTTTGACTCTTAGGTCCAGGAAGAGAGTAAATGTGTTTAGAGAAAAGTGGTAACGATTTAGAATACTTGGTACTCTACTGTGGGAGAGCATAAAGCTGTCCCGTGGGTATAAATGTCACAGATAAGAGAGTAAATGTGTTTAGAAACCATGTTTAACGATTTGAGTACTTCGTACTCAACTATGGGAGAGCACTGAGCCGTCCCTTGCGAATTCGAATTGTCCTCTTGATGACATTCGGGTGCGACCACCATTGTGCCGTAACAGCATTGGTGGGCCAAAAAAGCTTTAGAAAATAGCCGGCTGATTTGCTACAGTTTTGTTCTCTTATTCAGCAACATGTATTCCGCTAAGTGTTCTTCTGAGCTACATGTAAATTACAAGATGTTCCGTTGAACTGTACGCACGTTTCTTTTACCTGAAAAACTAGATGAAGACTTTCCTTGTTCTTGAAAAATTAGCAGATCCTATGTACAGTGGGAATCGATGATAAACGATGCACGAGTGAGGAAGGGTGGCCCTGCTGTGGTGGTCTGGTGGCTAAGGTACTCGGCTGCTGACCCGCAGGTCGCGGGATCGTGTCCCAGCGGCGGCGGCTGCATTTCCGATGGAGGCGGAAATGTTGTAGGTGCGTGTACTCAGATTTTGGTGCGCATTAAAGAACCCCAGGTGGTCAAAATTTCCGGAGCCCTCCACTACGGCGTCTTTCATTATGATATGGTGGTTTTGGGACGCTACACCCCACATATCAATCAAATCAACGTGCATGTTTAAATAAGCCGAAGTGCGAGTGCCAAAAGCCGTTACATTATTTCAAACGCATTACCAAAGCTAGAAGAGCCTAGGAGGCCTAAAACATGGACGCCGTAAACGTGCGAGCTCCCGACAAGCTGGATAGGTGGCGCCGAGTAGTGGGGCAATAGTGAACCGGGTAATTACAAAATTGTTATTGCAGAAACATCGTGCATTGTATGTCTGTTGCAAAAACTGCGCAGTGGCGTTATTACAAATGATTTACCTTTTTAATCATTTTCTTCTCAAAAACATTACGCGTAAGCCAACGTGTTAATGAATGTGGTTGCACGACGTGTCACAAGATGTCGACACCATCTTTGCAGTAGTCTTGTATTTTTCACCCTTTTGCGCATACGAGGATACTGTACACGATAAAAGAACATCCCATGATTTTGCCACAATGTTGATTCAATTATATCTGCGTTAAATGCAGTTTATATGCAGTTAGCATAACCATTTATGGTTTGCGAAAACGTAAAGGTATACGCGTTTACGTACGTACGTAAACATTTACGTATGAAGAGATAAGACGTTGATTGAAAGATATGCATTCCGGTAAGACGGTAAACGCAAAGCGGTATCTGCTAACACGTTAACGTAAATAAGTATACGTACAAGCTAAACCTCCATGTTGTTTGTAACGAACATGTTTCGATACATTCGTCATGACTCAGCCAATTGACTTTTGTTTTTCAATATAACCCAATATAAAACTCATTCAAAAAATAGGCGTCTTTGTTCGGCATCTTTGTTACTGTTACTTGGAAGGTTCACTGTAAACAACGCGGATTATCTCGCCCTGCTTTTACTTTGTATGTTTGGAATGGGGGCCCAACCACGTGGCGTTGCCGTGTTTTAGCGGCAACGAAGTCTTTTTCTCAAATAAAGTTTTGTTCTTCTTTCGAATTCACTCGATTCACGAGCTCAGCATTACTCATAGCGTTGCTTAAACCAACTATGCATGGTTCTTCTTGCTAGATTGTCCCACTTCAGCCCTCTTTCAAAATGTTTATCGTGATTCGTGCGTACGCCATTTGCTGATACTTGCTGCCTAGTTATCTCTCGCGTCATTCGGACCATATATACTACGAGGTTGACATTCTATTAGGTAAAACAGATTCATTGGTGCCCCCGTGTGACCATCTGGGTGGCGTGTGGTGTCTCCTGATCTTGTCCGGACCGAAATACAGTTCACTCACTACCGCCATTCCTAAAGACGTTTGCATAACACACGCGTACGTTAAACGTTGTAGTCGCTTTCTCAAACTGTTCGTAGCCATTCTAGACACTGAATTATTTGCAACAACCTTAACAAATGTTTCGTAAAATGGCCTCGTACTGTAGCTGCTTCATCATAGGCAATTATTTCCCAAATGGAAGCAAGGCAGTGTTTTCTGTATCATTGTTGTCTGTTCTTATGCCATTGAAATTACGGCAGTCTTATCACCATTTATTTGCCTAGTAGGCTATATCATTACTTGGATTGCGTGTGTTGGGATATTTCGTCGATTATTTGTGTGTGTGTGTGGGGGGGGGGGTACGAATTTTCTCATGCAAATTTAATTTGGGCATGCCACGTTGGGAAAGCGTCCTTTACCCGGCTACGACCCTTGCGTGAGTCATTACGTCATTTTGTTAGCTAAGGGTCTCAGCGAGTCCACTTTACGAATCAAGCGCTTGGTTATTTCTAGTGCAATGCTAGGTGGAAGTTTGGTTAAGGCTTACAAAAGTGAGCAGTGATTACAAACAGCCTCGAAATTATCTGTGCAATATCGCAATGGCCAAACGCAACTGGTGAGTGCGAAAGTGTTCGCGGTTGCGAATGCTCCAGAGGAACGATATATAGTGCAACTTGCAACTCTGTTCGTCACATAGTAATACATGTGCCGCACTTACTCAAATTTAGCGCGTTTTTTTTTTTTTTTTAGTTTGGTTTTCATTCAAGATGTTTGCTGCTTTCTGAAGTTTACCCTCGAGTTACACTAGAAAACCGTATAATTAACTTTCTGTCTGGGCACAATGATAACTATCCCCTTGTTTGATAATCGAGATTGCGTTAATATCGAGTAAATGCGGTAGTCGTTCATTGAACAAGGAGTTGATGTTCACTTTTCTATTGGTGCACACTGTACGCGCACGCGTGAAACGGAGTGCCACCTCGCTGTGGTGACACTCCGAACAAGACTCGCAGTTTCCGCTTTGGTCCGCACGCAGCGGTGATCGGACGAGTGAAAAAGAAAAAAGCGTGCAGCGCGCGCCTATCGTGCTCTCTGGCTTGCAGCGCTGCTTACGTCAGCTGCTCAGGCGAGCGTCCTTATCCTCCTCCGCTTATTTCCTCCTGCCAGCCTCGGAAGAGGACGATGCCTCCGTCCGGTGTCAAGGTTATTCGCAGCAGCAGCGCCCAGCCCTCTCCTTTGCGTGCCCTTTCCCGCCCCGCGGCCACGGAGCTTAAAAACAAAGGGGCGCTTTCTACCCCCGCGCTCGAATAGTAGCAAGAGGGTAGAGGTAGCGGGCCGCCGCCGCCGGTGGTAGTGGAGGCAAACGTGAACGATGAAAGCGGGTAAGAAAGCGAATGTAATAAAGAAGCACGAATAGAAAGTGCACGTTTTAATGAGGGAGAAAGGGAGTGACTTTGAGGTGTGCCCCGCTCTGGGTTGTAGCGCTGCTCTCCTCCATTCATTCTTGTGCCTGCCCTTTCCGATTAAGCGTTTCCTATCCTATCTCCCTCTCCCGCTTTCTCCGCTCTCCAATGTTCGGTAACAACCTCTTTGCATTCGAACGAGGAGGTGAGTGGCAGCTCACCCAATGGAGCGGCCGTCATACGGCACCGGTGAAACGACGCGTATGAACGGTAAAACAACTTTTCCGCAGTGCCGTGCTAATCAGTTCGGTCATGCTTATTTTAATAGGTGTGCGCTTAACTGTTGGGAGGGGAGAGGGGACGGGTACGCTCCCAAGTTACCTAAGCGAGGATGGCGCAAAATCTGCACCATACATTGACTTAGTAAGAAAGAGGGCACGGAAATAAACCTTCCCCCTCCCCTACCAATGATGGGGAACACTGCACGTGCTTATGCTCAAGTTATTCCAATCGTTGCACTTGATGAGGGACCTTTACTAGTATTCCGCGTGTGCTGCCTCGATGGATACATCTACTAAAGAAACAAAGAATCGGCAATGATTATCCTACCTTTTTCTTGTCATAAGCAAAATCCTCGTAATTGATATCTGTTGAGTCAAATTGTGAACATAGCATTGAAGAGAGAACAAAACGGAACTATTACTTTTCGTTCAATATCTCCTAATCCGAACGTGCACGTTGAAGTGTGTTCTGGTCCTCCTTGCCTGATATGCATACAAAAGAACTGTTACAAGTACTACTGTTTTGGAATGCCGATCAGTCACTTTACACATCGCTACTTTTGTTTCACGGTATAATAAAGCAACAGTAAAGTATACGGCACGCTGTAACCGAGGCGGCCATCGCGTAACGTCGCTGATATGGTGATTTAGTGTATTTGATACTCGAGCTCCAGAAATCATTTCTCCAGGAATCATATTCCGATCAATTTTTTTTCTTGACCGCTGCTAACATAGCTGAGAAATAAACATCTTTCAGTTTTCTCTTTAATTAAAAGGAATTGAGATTATATTATGAAAACCCTTCGACGTGAATGAATAAGTGTGATATCATTCCTCGCATACACTCCATAATATGAGCCTGCTGCCTAGCCTTATTAGTTACCGAAGTGAACGCGTGAAATGCTGTAATGTTAGATTTGTTTAATTCTGTAATGCCCAAGAACACTTATGCTTGGGCATTACCTTTCTGTTTTTACTCTTCTTGTACAGTTCATTGGAAGAAAAAATGTGAATAAAATATTGTTTGAGGCATAACATAAATAGTACTAATCGTAAGTAATTTATTACTATCGTGCGCATAATATGTAAGCTGCTATACCTTCTTCATAATATGTCCAATCTGCAATATCTGCTTATCGTGATACCTCTTGTAGCTTTTAGTAGCGTTATTGAGGTATCTTATTTGATGTATCAAATGTGATGCAGTGGGAATTACAGGCTGGAATGTCAAGTAAATTTACGCGATATTTGTTAAAGAGAGCACGAGTGGGGATCAAAATAATTATGACCCTGCTATATATACAGACACTCCCGCGCTTAAGTTCGCATATAAACCCAATAAAGTGGCTGGGAGGACAGCCGCCGTGGTAGCTCAGTGGTAGAGCATCGAACACATTATTCGAAGGTCGCAGGTTCGGT